>NW_028318211.1:2368888-2687777 GCF_062004578.1 Staurois parvus
ATATGGCCATAAAAGTCATAAGACCTGCATTGCACAATTCTAAACTCATACAGCGAATGAGTCGTAACCCACATCAATAAAGATATATTAACCTGTTGATAGTTTTCATGAAAGCCCATGTTTCCTCTTCACATTGTGAGAGCCCAAAGGATGTGCCAAATAACACTACCAGTTTTGCATTATCATAAATTGAAAGATATGCAAACCAGAACAATGAACTTCTCTTTTTGTGCCCCCATTTGGTGTGTTAAATATACCATTAAACAAGAGTTTTATTATATTTGTTTGATAAGTGCAAAAAAACCCCTGCTGACTTTGCCAAAAATCTAGTGAACTGATCATTTCTTGTGCTTCCTGCCTGTGTACAGGGAGGGGTTAAGGTGACTGGGAAGAGGGGGTGGATAGATGAGAAGAGGTCTGGGCTCTTTGTAATTCATCAGAAATGAAGTAGGCAGGGCTGACACCTTGTGCTTTGGAATTCAGAGATCAAAACACACCAGGGAAATTTACTAAAACTGGAGCAGCTGTGCATGGCAACCAATCAGCCTGTATCTTTAACTTATTCAGTAAAAGCAGAACTCTACCCATAACAACGGGATAATAAATAATGTTCCTTAGGAACATACATTCCACATTAATAATTATGCTACCAAAAGTAGTGTGTGCTGTAAATTCCCTCCAGCATTGGTCATGTTTCTTCTTACTGGAGGCTGCCATTTTGCTGAAGCCCTAAGCAGCATTAAGGCCTGATGCACACAGGGCTTTTTGCAGCCACTTTTAATAGTTTCAGGCGTTTTTGGGTTTTTTTTTTTCTTACTGCTTGTAAATGTCCCTCCATGTTATCCTATGTGTCTATGCACACATAGACTTTGAGGAGCCTTTTGAAACAGGAGCATTTACAAGCAGGAAAAAAAAAACCCAGGGCCAGTGTGTCCAGGAGCAGCAGCGTTTTGGCAGAAAAAAACAAAAAAACACGTGTTAATGTTAGGCGCGTTTTGCGATTGAGTGTGAATTAGTTTCAAAGTCAGAATAAATTATTCTGGCTAATTAAATAAATTAATGTTCAAGCATCTGATGCTTGTAAAAGCGTTACATACTTTTACAAACGTCAGGCGTTTGTTTCTGCAAAAACGCTACTGCATGGAGGAAGGCTTCTAAGAGTTTTTTCTTTTTTTTACATCCTGTGTGCATGGGCACTGACAGGTGGCACTGATGGACACTGATCATCAGGGCACTTACCTCTGCTCAAAACAGTCCGACACCTGAGAGGTCCCTCACTGACATCTGGTCCCTGACTTCTTCCAGGTGCTATATAAAACTTGCCTAACATACGGATTCCTCTGCTTAGTAAATAGTTAACAACAAAGTGGGAATCACGAAGTGGTCACATCCCACAGAAGGCAGTATAAGAAGCTTAACATTCTGATCCCTCTGGTTAGTAAACAGTTTTTCTAAGTACTGGTCTTCAGCCACCTTGATTGGCCAGCGTGAGATGACATCACTCCCTTGCCTGTGTAGAAGTGCAGTCATCCCGGTAAGTATGCCAGAATGTAAGCTGCGCGTGCGCAACTCAGCGTACATTTTTTTACTTTCTGCATTCAGTTCGGCTTTTATTTGCTTTTAAGTTGTGAATCCTGAGTTGGCATACTCACCCACACAGTGGCTCCAGTGTTACCCTGCTCTCTGATCCTCTGTCACCACCAGTCAAATCCAGTGAGGAGGGTCCAGATCCGGAGCAGAACCACACTGTGTGTTTCTATGGATGCATACAGCCCAGCTTGGGAGCACACCCACTCAATGCATGCCTTGAGGACACCCGCAGTAAGGAGGAGATGTTTAAAGTGATTCTAAAGGCTTGTTTTTTTAGGTTTTTTTTAAGAAAAGACGACAAACATGTCTATACTTAGCTGCTGTGTGCAGTGGTTTTGCACAGAGCAGCCCGGATCCTCCTCTTCTGGGGTCCCCCGCAGGCTCTCCTGGCCCATCCCTTCTGTCGGGTGCCCCCACAGCAAGTAGCTTGCTATGGGGGCACCCGCTGCTCCATGTGTCCATTCACACACGGAGCTGCGGCTTGGCCCTGCCCTCTCTTCTCATTGGCTCACTGGCTGTGATTGACAGCAGTGGGAGCCAATGGCTCCCGCTTTTGTCTCAGCCAATGAAAAAGAGGAAATCCCAGGATAGCCCTTTATGGAGGGGGAGTATTAAAAAACAGATTAGATCTCAATGGGGAAAAATACCATACTGGAGATCTATCCTGATATGGACTGGGTAATGAGTTAGGAATGCAAGGATGCCCCATCGTTTGATGGAAACGAAAATTATCAACCTACAGTGGACTGAATTCAAAGACACCTCGAAAATCAAAATTAAAGAAAAAATGATGCAGCAGGCTAGACCATTTTGCTGAAATTTCATTGCAGCAACTCAAAATGGTCCTCAGTAGTTTGTATGACCCCCACGTGCTTGTATGCATGCCTGACAACGTCCGGGTCTGCTCTTAATGAGACGACGGATGGTGTCCTGGGGTATTTCCCCCCAGATCTGGACCAGGGCACCACTGAGCTCCTGGACAGTCTGAGGTGCTACCTGGTGGTGTCATATGGACTGAAACATGATATCCCAGAGGTGTTCTATTGGAGTTAGGTCAGGCGAGGATGGTGGCCATTCAATGCTATCAATTCCTTCATCCTCCAGGAACTGCCTGCATACTCTCGCCACATTAGGACGGGCATTGTGCACCAGGAGAAACCCAGGGCCCACTGCACCAGTGCAGGGTCTGACAATGGGTCCAAGGATTTCATCCCGATAACGAATGGCAGTCAGGGTGGCATTGTCTAGCCTGTAGAAGTCTGTGCGTCCCTCCATGAATATGCCTCCCCAGAGGCATCAGTGACCCACCACCAAAACGGTCATGCTAAATGTTACAGGCAGCATAACATTCTCTATGGTTTCTCTAGACCCTTTCATGTCTGTCACATGCACTCAGGGTGAACCTCATCTGTGAAAATACACAGGGCGCCAGTGGCGGACCTGCCAATTCTGGTGTTCAATTGGAAATGCCAATCAAGCTCTATGGTGCCGGGAAGTGAGAACAGGGCCCACTAGAGGACATAGGACCCTCAGGCCACCCTAATGAAGTCTCTGACTGTTTGGTCAGAGACAGTCACACCAGTGGCCTGCTGGAGGTCATTTTGTAGGGCTCTGAAAGTGCTCATTCTGTTCCTCCTTGCACAAAGGAACAGATACCAGTCCTGCTGATGGGTTAAGGACCTTCTACAGCCCTGTCCAGCTCTCCTAGAGTAACTGCCTGTCTCCTGGAATCTCCTCCATGTTCTTGAGACAGTGCTAGGAGACACAGCAAACCTCCTGGCAATGGAATGTATTGATGTGCCATCCTGGAGGAGTTGGACTGCCTGTGCAACCTCTGTAGGGCCAAGTACCGCCTCATGCTACCAGTAGTGACACTGACCCTAGCCAAATGCAAAACTAATGAAAAACAGTCGGAAAAGATGAGTAGGGGAAACATGACCAGTAGCCTCAACCAGTAAAACCATTCCTGTTGTGGAAGTCGTCTCATTGTTGCCCATCTAGCAGCTGAAACTGATTAACAACCCCCTCTGCTACTTAACTGACCGGATCAATATCCTGGGAGTGTATTTTATATATATATATATATATATATATATATATATATATATATATATATATATATATATACACACACATACTTTATATTGCCAAAAGTATTGGGACGCCTACCTTTACACACATGAACTTTACTGGCATCGCGGACTTAGTCCGTAGGGTTCAATATTGAGTTGTCCCGCCCTTTACAGCTATAACAGCTTCAACTCTTCTGTGAAGGCTGTCCACAAGGTTTAGGAGTGTGTCTATGGCAGTGTTTCTCAACTCCAGTCCTCATGGACCCCCAACAGGTCATGTTTTCAGGATTTTCATTATTTTGCACAGGTGATTTGATCAGTTTCACTGGCTTAGTAATTACCACAGCTGTTTCATCTGAGGGAAATCCTGAAAACATGACCTGTTGGGGGTCCATGAGGACTGGAGTTGAGAAACACTGGTCTATGGGAATGTGTGACCATTCTTCCAGAAGCATATTTGTGAGGTCAGGCAGGAGAATGTCAGAAAAGAAGGCCTGGCTCACAGTCTCCGCTCTAATTCATACCAAAGGTGTTCTGTTGGGTTGAGGTCAGGACTCTGTGCAGGCCAGTCAAGTTCCTCCACCCCAAACTCGCTCCTCCATGTCTTTATGGACCTTGCTTTGTGCACTGGTGCGCAGTCATGGTGGAACAGGAAGGGGCCATCACCAAACTGTTCTCACAAAGCTGGGAGCATGAAATTGTCCAAAATGTCTTGGTATGCGGAGGCCTTAAGGAGTTCCCTTCACTGGAACTAGGGGGCCAAGTCCAACCCCTGAAAAACAACTCCACACCATAATCCCCCCTCCACCAAACTTTACGCGTGGCACAATGCAATCAGGCAAGTACCGTTCTCCTGGCAACCACCAAGCCCAGACACGTCCATCAGATTGCCAGACAGAGAAGCATGATTCGTCATTCCAGAGAACATATCCCCACTGCTCTAGAGTCCAGTGGTAGCGTGCTTTACACCACTACATCCAACACTTTACATTGCACTTGGTGATGTAAGGCTTGGATGCAGCTGCTCGGCCATGGAAACCCATTACATGAAGCTCTCTACGCACTGTTCCTGTGCTAATCTGAAGGCCACATGAAGATTGGAGGTCTTTAGCTATCGACTCTGCAGACAACTGGCGACTTCTGCACACTGTGCACTTCAGCATGTGCTGACCCTGCTCTGTCATTTTACGTAGCCTTCCACTTCGTGGCTGAGTTGCTGTTCCCAGTTACTTCCACGTTCTTATAATACCACTAACAGTTGACTGTGGAATATTTAGTAACAAGGAAATTTCACGGATGGACTTATTGCACAGGTGACAACCTATCACGGTACCACGCGTGAATTCACTGAGCTCCTGAGAGTGACCCATTCTTTCACAAATGTTTGTAGAAGCAGTCTGCATGCCTAGGTGCTTGATTGTATCCACCTGTGTCCATGGAGGTGATTGGAACACCTGAATCCAATGATATGATTTGGAGGGGTGTCCCAATACTTTTGGCAATATAGTGTGTGTATGTATATATATATGGAGAAAGAGTGCACGCAAGTGTGCGCAATGCAGCAACAACTTTCAATAAGTCACATGTTGGCCCTTGTAAGTGTATTTTCTTTACACTGGGGCCCATGAGGCACTCACTACAATCCAGCCTCCATGGGCCCCGATGCCCATTAATACAACTAAATGCACAATGCTGCTCACTGACCATTACAAGTACTCATTACATATTATTCTATAATCAGACCACGCCCCTTCACCTTCTCCCCACTTGTCCCTTTAGCCAATCACCTCAGCAACTCACAAGCCCCGCCCATCGTGCGTGGGCTGCAGCTGTTCAGCAATACAGACCGACTAATAAATATTAAGTGTAGTGGGCGTGGCAGCGAGTGCTCGCCAATACACATATGATTTAGTAGGCGGGGCCCTACCTTGCGGCTTGTTGCTGGGGGTGGGTCCGGGTACCCCGTACGGAGGAGCTGAGGGAAGAGCACTACCTGGTGAAGGTGCTCCGGGGCCCACTGCAGCGCCCATACCCCCTCCATCCCCGAGATCCGAGAGCAGAGGGGAGCGCTCTCCATCCGCCATGTCCCTCGCTCCCACCTATCACCGGCACACTCGACTGCTGCTGCTTCTGCCGTCTGCTGACGCACCTCTCACTGCGGCTGCGCACTACGCTTGCGCAGGAGGTGGATCGGGAGGATTCTAGAGCGCACATGCGTAGTGAAGGGTTTGCGTCGTATCACGTGCTCATAAATTGCAAACAAAGGTCTTCCGCTCATGTGACAGTCACCTGAGTTAGTGGGTCGGGTTGTTTTGGTTACATGTAGCTTTATTGAGAACACAAACAGTAAACATTAACTGAGAAGTCAGGTGAAGCAGGCAGGGACAGATTTGTGATAGCTTAATTCTTTGTAAAAAAAAAAAAGATATATACCGTATATTGCAGTTTAACATTTCTTAGGTGAGGTGCTGTATTTGTTGTCTTTTAGGAAGCTATGCACAGTTTCTGCAAGTAGAGCCAAAGTTTCAGGATCCTCCTAGATACACTGTATTCCTGTAATGTCCTGTGCACTCACCTGATCTTTCAGTGGTATCAGTTGTCCCAGCTTTCTATGAACTGCATAATAACTCTATATAATGGAGGCAAGGAGAGCAGCCGGACAGTATTCAGTACAGTAAAAAGGGTTCGCTCACCTTTAACTGCTTTACCGCAGTCCTACAGCAGAAATACTGCTACAGGGTGGCAGATGTGCGCAAATCATGTGTATATACGTAATTTTGCACTTCTGGGTACGGGGCACACGCGAACCACAAGTGCACCCTACCCGTGCCGCCATTGGCGGCTTCACCTGTTGATCACTGGGTCCTGGCCAGTGATTCCCCACCAGCACCCGGCGATCACCATGTGTCACAGATGGAGGGAGAGACCTGTATGTAAACAATACAGATCAGCTCCTGCACGCTGCTTTGTATGGCTCTGCATAGCACACAGTGAAACAGCACACAGTTAACACTTTGATCGCCCCAGATGTTAACCCCTTCCTGCCCAGTGTCATTAGTACAGTGTCAGTGCTTTTTATTAGTATTTTTTTATGCTGTGCAGAGCAATACAAAGCAGTATGTTTGTGCTGACAGAGGAGAGATCTGTGTTGTTTACACACAGACCACTTCCCTGTCAGCTCCGCCGATGATCACCGAGTCCCGGCCGAAGAATCGGTGGCCAGGACCCAGTGATTGACATGCCAATAGCGGCGCGGGTAGGGAGCGCATGCATGCGCACCTCCTGCCCTGAAATGCAAATCATGTATATATACGTGATTATGTGCATCCCTGCCGCCCCTTAGCAGTACTGCTGGTGGTCGGGAAACTGTTAAAGCAGTATTAAACCCCAAAGCATATTATATTATTTTTCAATGGAACAAGCTGTCTAGCAGATAGAGGGTTCAGACAAACCATGTACCACTGACGGGTGCTTACAATGATCAGTTTTATTTATGTAAAACCTTTATCCCAAAAGAAAAAAAAATGTTTCCTGTAACTTTTTATAAAGTGTTAGCTAGAATTTGGCTTCAATTTGTTAATGTATTTAAATTTGCTAGTACATCTAACACCACCCTCCCCCCAGACTGGCAATGTTGTTGTCCAAAGGTACCCTCTGTGCTCCTTCATCCAGAGTGGTGGGACTCTAATACAGGTTTATTACTGGCCAGATCACCAGGTGAAAACAGAGGGGAAAAAGCATAAACAAAGAAAACTAATGCAGCCACCACAACTAAGGATTGGTAAGCTGCAATATATTAAATTTTTGGTTTTGCGTTTATTAATGCTTAACCACTTGCTGCCCCGTCACAGTAGACCATCACTGAGGTTGGACACTGCAGGATTTTGTCAGCAGTTCCCAGTCAATGATTTATAGCCAGGACCTGCTGATTGTCTATGTCCAATCATAGCACAGAGCCCTAAGTTTACACACAACACAGGGCTCTGTACACCGAGCAGCAATGTGAATGTTTCTTCTCCCTGCAAAGCAGGGAGCAAAAACAGCCAGATCTCTTAGTAAAAGCAGCACATATCACACACAATACACTTGTTGGGCACACAGTTATCCCTTTGATTGCCCTAGTTGTTAACCCATTCCCAGCCAATGTCATTAGTACAATGACAGCATTAACACTGATCACTGTATTAGTGTCAATATTGATGTCAGTGTCAGTCAGTTAGTGTTCCTCTCAGCAGGTGTCAGCTTGCACCATATTGCCAGCCACACTATCACAGTCACTGATCACCACCATTACCAATATAGTGTCATAGCTGCGTAAGTTCCAGTATACACCATAGCTTGTAAACCAATCAATATTTGCTTATGAGGATTTTTTTTCTTTACCAAAGACATAAAGTAGAATACATTTTGGCCTAAATTTATGAAGAAATTAGTTTTTCTTATGTTCTATTGGATATGTTTATAACAAAGTAGAAAAAATTTTTTTTTTTCAAAATCTTCAGTCTTTATATAGTTCTTATAATAAAAGATAAAAAAAAACTCATTGGCAATCAAATACCACCAAAATAAAGCCCTTATTTGTATGAAAACATTATATAAATTTCATTTGGGTATAGTGTTGCATGACCGTGCAATTGCCAGTGAAAGTAGCACAGTGCTGAATAGCAAAAAAAATGCCACTTACCTTCTGGAAGTCAAGTGGTTAAAGCCTGGAGCAGATAGATTTTGTGAAAGTGTCTCTCTTGTGTTCTAAAAGTGGTGCAGAACACACCAAATTCATGTGCCTGTCTACAACTTGTACTTTAGTTTGGCTCATGCTGTACCACTTTAAGAATGCAAGTGAGACACTTTTGCAAAATCTGTCTGGTCCAATTTCTCTCTCTACATGCCAGAAGACAGTTGGTCTTAATAAGCTCCACTTTCTTAAAGCTGAGCTCCACCCAAAAAGGGAAGTTCTGCTATAAGGCGTCACACCCTGCTCCCCATTGACAGGCACTAGCTCCCGCTTCCACTGCGATCATCTGGGTGATCAGAAATGGAAGTTGTCGTCCCCCTTCCCCGTAGTCTTCTGGGACACATGGCACGTTCCAGAAGACTTCGGGAGCATTCACAAAGTGCAGAACTACTTGCACATGCGCAATGGGCACCCGACTGTGAACTCCCATGGTACACAGGACCTCTGGAACTCAACCAGGGTGACCATCAAGTTCTTGGTCACCTTACTAAGGCCTTTCTCCCTCAATTGCTCAGTTTGGCTGGGCAACCAGCTCTTGGAAGAGTCCTGGTTATGCCAAACGTCTTCTGTTTGAGAATTATGGAGGCAACGGGGCTCTTGGGGACCTTCAGTGCAACAGAAATTTTTTTATAGCCTTTCTCAGATCTGTGCCTTGCAATAATCCTGTCTGAGCTCTGCGGAGTAGTTCATTTGACCTCATGGCTTTTGCTCCTTTATAGTATGCATTGTCATCTGTGAGTCCTTTTATAGAGAGGTGTGTGCCTTTCCAAATCATGTCCAATTTATTTTACCACAGGTGGACTCCAATCATGGTGTAGAAACATCTCAGCAATGATTAAGGGAAATGGGAGGCACCTGAACTAAATTGCAAGTGTTGTTGCAAAGGGTCTGAATACTTAGGCCAATGTGATATTTTCATTTTTCCTTTTTTATACATTTGCAAACATTTCTAAAATTCAGTTTTCACTTTGTCATTATGGGGTATAGTGTGTAGATTAATGAGAAATAAAAATAATTTTACACAACTGTAGTATCAGGCTGCAACATAACAAAACTGGAAAAAGTGAAGGGGGTCTGAATATTTTATTAATGCACTGTAGATCACTGGTACTGTCCCTGAGTGCCAGGATCATGGCTTCTTGCGCATACGCAGAAGTGATATTATCCTGTGCCGGCCAATGAAGATGACCGAAGACCAACACCCAGAAGAAGATGCCAGCAACGGCGAGGAGCGGGACCTGTTGAAGGAAGAGGTAAGTATAGCTCCTTTAATTCTGCTTTATCTATCTATGTATCCATATATCGAGGTTGGACAAAATTATGGAAACACCAGGTAAAAGAACAAAATCTTTACCTAAGATGGTGTTGGACCGCCTTTGGCATCCAAGCCAGCCTAAATTCTCCTGGGAACTGACAAATATAAGTCAAAGATGATGGCTAATGGAATCTGATACCACACTTCATGCAAAAATCATTCCAGCTCTCGCAGAGGTGGAAAACGAGCCCAAACCTTGTTCTCCAAAACTGACCGAAGTGTCTCTATGATATTGAGGTCCGAGGACTGTGGCGCCCAGGGAAGGTGTGAGACTTTGCATGCTTGTCAAACCACGATTTGACAACACCAACTGTGTGAATCAGAGCATTATCATCTTGGTAAATGGTGCTGTCTTCTGGAAACAATGTATGCACCATGGGGTCTGCCAGAATTTGTACATAGTCACTGGCAGTGACTCTACCTTTCAAGGTGATGATGGGGCATGCAGAATACCAAGATATTGCTGCCCAAACCATGGCTACAGCGTCACCACCACCATGCTTTACCGTTGGCACATGACAGTCTTGGTCGTAAGCTTGGGACTGTGTTCGCCACACGTAAACCCATCTGGTGGTTGGGAACAGTGTGAGGCTCGATTCATTGGACCATATTACAGTCTTCCACTGATCAATAGTCCACTATTTTTGGGTGTTACACCACTCTCTCCTCTTCTGAGCGTTAATATTAGTCACTAGTGCTTTGGCAATTGCAGCTTGCATGTGAACGTTTTGCTTATGGAGTTCCATCCATGCAGTTTTTGTGTTTGTGGCTTTGGAAGACAGATTGAGAAGGTTATGACGGCATATACAGTTTCCAGAAAAATGTTGTCTAATAAGCATAAGCGCGGTCAACTGACCAAAAGAGACAAAAAGGACATTGTGACCCTGAATAAGAAAACAACTGCTGCAAAAGTGACTTCAGAAGTCACTTTTGCAACAAATGTTTTTCTAATTCCGGGTCACAATGTCCTTTTGTCTCTTTTGGTTAGTTGACCATGTCGACTGCGCTTATGCTTATCAGACGTTTTTCTGGAAACTGTATATGCCACCATAACCTTTGATACTGCTCCTCATGACACCTAGGGTTGCCACCTCATCTCTTTAAAACTGAACATATATTAATGACACAGGTTCTGAAGCTAATTTAATACAGATAAGACACTAAGTGAGTTTAATTACCATATTAATTAGCCACAGAACCTGTGTAACAAATATGTGTTTGGTTTTAAAGGGATGAGGTTAGAATTGCCACCTCATCCCTTTAAAACTGAACACATTAATGACACAGGTTCTGCGGCTGATTAAGATGGCATTTAAACTCACTTAGTGCCTTATCTGCATTACATTGGCCTCAGAACCTGTGTCATTAATGTGTTTGTGAAAAGGATGCTGCTCTAACCGCACATGGAATCTTGTATGAGGATGACCTCAGCTGTCGCTCCGGCCACGCCAACTGACGCGTTTCGCAATGCCCACCAGGGCTTGGTCACGGTTGGGCTTGCGGTTAAAGTCCTTTTCACATCATACTAGACTGGATACTATTGTGGACACCGCTCCCCCTTCATACCAGTGAGGTGTTCATTCAGCTCCAGCGACGCCATCACGCTAAACAAATCGTTTCAATACATGTTTGGTTTTAAAGCGATGAGGTGGCAACCCTAGCGACACAGCAAATAAATTGGCAACTTCAGTCACAGAAGCACCAGCTAAGCGGGCACCAACAATTTTCCCTTTTTGAAGCTCAGTAAGCTCTGGTATAACTCAGTATCACTAGCAGCATACGCAGTGAATGACAAAAGTGAGGCTTCCCACCTGTTAGCTAGGTGTCTCATCACACAGCAGAAGCAAAAGAGCGTTACATCACTTCTGCTTTCAATGCGAAACGTCACTTTCACACCTGCAAATCCTATGTTTTCGTATTTTCGTCCAATCAATCCATTCTTTGATCCAACCATTGTCTGTCTATTCAATCTTAGAACTCTAGTAGGTAATGTGATAACAATGCTTCACAATCCTGTGCCCAGAATCATGTAACTCCGGTAAAATGTCTGGTTCAGTGAAGACAGGAAGTCCCACACTCCTTCCTCTAGTGCTGAGGAAACCTCTGTGCACTGATTGGAAGGTACCGCCGGTTGTAGTGACGTCAGGAAGCAGGGTCCTTCCGGAGCTAGGAGCTGTCGGTAATATCAGTGGGAACCGCAGCAGGGGTAAGCCGGTGTATTGCTGTCCTATAGTGTTGGCTATATTGATCGTGATATCGGGGGCGGAGTCTAATGTCTTGTCACCGCCCACCTTCATGTACACGGGATTATTCCATGTGTAAATCAGTGGGGGGTTGATCACTGCAGTAAATATTTAATTTTTGCAGTGGTCCTTCCTTTGCTGGTTAGTGCACAGGGGATAGCAGGCCATAGGCAGTGGATGATTGGATGTGCAGGCATGGCCATCTACTGAACCAGGTTGTCCTCAGACATGAGAGCTGTCAGTGTTCTCCCCAGGGCTCTCTTACTCCTGGCCCCCGGCTCCTCTGTGTCCCCAGGACTGCCGCAAGGGAATCAGAATGGAGAGTGGGAAGAGATAGGGGAGCCCTCATTCACTGATCTCCTGTATTGCTTTCAGCATTTAGAGGGTCACAGCTGTCCAATCACAGCACTGGGCAAGCAGCCAGTAAGGGACCTGCCCTCTAGTACCATTACATAAGGCTGATCATATGCAGTATGTATAGATTTTGGGTCAAGAACATTCATACAAACAATTCTTCTATACACCATAAATGGTTGCACGTCTTTCTAAACTGTCACTTTCTCTTAACATTCAGTTTTAGAACAGATGTAATGTACGAATGAACATTTTTTTGTATATTTCATTAATAGATGCATATCTTTCCAAACTGTCACTTGCTTTTAACATTCAAATTTAAAACAAATGTAATTTATGAATGAACATTCCTTGTACAATCCATAAATGGATGCACAGCTTTCCAAACTGTCACTTGCTTTTAACACTCAATTTTAAAACAAATGAAATTTATGAATGAACATTCTTTGTACATTCTATAAACAGATGCACGTCTTTCCAAACTGTCTCTTTTAACATTCAACTTTAAAACAGATGTAATGTACGAATGAACATTTTTTGTATATTTCATTAATACATGCATGTCTTTCCAAACTGTCTCTTTTAACATTCAGTTTTAAAACAGATGTAATGTATGAATGAACATTCTTTGTATATTCCATAAATAGATGCACGTCTTTCCAAACTGTCACTTGCTTTTAACATTCAATTTTAAAACTAATGTAATATATGAATGAACATTCTTTGTATATTCCATAAAATCCAAACTGTCACTTTTAACATTCAAATTTAAAACGAATGTAATTTATGAATGAACATTCTTTGTACATTCCATAAATGGATGCACATCTTTCCAAACTGTCATTTTGCTTTTAACATTCAAGTTTAACCATTTCAATACCGGGCAATTTTACACCTTCCTGCCCAGGCCAGTTTTCAGGTTTCAGCGCTCTCACACTTTGAATGACAATTGCGCGGTCATACAACATTGTACCCAAACTAAAATTTTATCATTTTCTTCACACAACTAGAGCTTTCTTTTGGTGGTATTTATTTTTTGCTAAATTAACAAAAAAAGACCAAAAATTTTGAAAAAAAAACACGTTTTTCTTTGTTTCTGTTATAAAAGTTTACAAATAAATAATTGTTCTTCATAAATTTAGGCCGAGATGTATTCTGCTACATTTCTTTGGTGAAAATAACCCAAATTAGGATGTATTTTTTAGTTTGTAGGAAAGTTATAGAGTTCACAAACTATGGTATAGATCTGAATATTGATCAATCCTGAAGTACTGACTGCCAATCTAATTTCTTGAGGTCCAAGAATGTCAGAATAGTACAGATATCCCCAAATGACCCCTTTTTGCAGAGTAGACAGTCCGACGTACTTCATAAGAGGAATGGCGAGTTTTTTTAAGTTGTATTTTTTTTGTCATAATTTTTCGGAAAATGAAAAAATTCAAAAAATTATTTTCACTATTTTTTTTTTTTACATACTGTCCCCAGTGCAGTACAGCGTCAACATCATAAGTGGCATGGCGGTGATCAGGGACACTGACTGGTGACAGTATGAAAAAAATATATATATTTTTTTATTTTTTTATTATTTTACATTTTTTATTACATTTTGTTTTATTTTTTTTAAGATTTTTTTTTCATATTTTACTATGACCAAAGTAGTAAATGTTACCATAGTAACATTGTACTACTTTGGGGAAGTGATCAGTATTTTTTTTTTTTTTTTTTTACACAATTTGCTTATAGCAAAGAATTACTTTGCTATAAGCAAGCATTTACCTTAATGACATTGATTCATTCAGGGGTTTGTTTGTTTTTTTGGTTTTTTTTTTAGTGCTTAGCTGTGATTTGGCCACAGCTAATCACATGACATGTGCATGTGACCTGCTGTGACCATTCACAGCTAGGCACTAGTATACAATGGATGGCATGAATGAAGCCATCCATTGTATACAACTGTCATGTGACCTGCTGTGATTGGTCACAGCAGGTCACATGGTTCCGGCAAGGGGGGCCGGTACTCAGATCTGTCATCGGCCGTGTCCGAGGTACACGGCTGGTGACAGGCTGCGCGGCTCTGCAGCCGCGCGAACTGCGCATGTGCGGGAGGATGCCAAATGGCGTATACCCCGGAAATCTGCAGCACTTTTGCGGCCACCAAACAGCTATAGGCCGGGCGGCTAATGGTTAAAACGAATATAATTTATGAATGAACATTCCTTGTACATTCCATAAATGGTTCCACGGCTTTCCAAACTGTCACTTGCTTTTAACACTCAATTTTCAAACAAATGTAATTTTTGATTGAACAATCTTTGTACATTCCATAAACGGATGCATGTCTTTGCAAACCAGGGTAGATAAAAATCGATAATTTTTTTTTTTAATTTAAAAAATCAGATTTTTAAAAATTTTAAATCGGATTTTTTTTTATTTATATCAAATTTATTTTAATAAAATGCTTTTGGAGTAAAAATCTATCTAAATATAATTTTCTATTTAAGATACATTAATAATTTAGTTTATTCAGCATGAAATGGAGCCTAGTTATGTAGCATGAGGATGTAAATTCTGCAATATTTACATTTTCAGTAAACTCATTCAATGAATCCAAGCTCTGCAAGCTGAGATAACATGCACTGCATTGATGCATTCACATAAATGCACAGTAACCATGAGAAAAAAACATGAAATAAAAGAATTTGAGTCATTCTCCAGCTATGTGTGATTAACCTATTAACTTAAAATCGGTTCTGATCTCGCTGTTTTACTAACCTGACAGCTTATTATTCTAAAAAGGAAACCATTTGGTTTGCAAATATTAAAGATTCTAACTACCTGCAAGAATGAGTCGGATTCCTTACATTTAAAGAACACCTGTCATTTTAGATCCATCATGGCAGCGCCTGTTAGCGGGCATCCACTCACCTGCTGCCATCACGTCTCTCACCTTGTTGTGTCACTGCCACATCACCAGCCTTCCCACTAAAGTGAATGGGACTGTCAATGAGTCAACAGCGGGTCAGAGGAGGAGCCACTGCGTGTCAGAAATGACAGTTGCTCTTTAAAAATTATGAATTAAATCGAGCCTTTTCACTAGTGATTTAAATCACCCTTTTCCAAACTGTTGCTTTTAACATTCAATTTTAAAACAAATGTAATTTATGAATGAACATTTTTTGTATATTCCATAAATAGATGCATGTTTTTCCATTATGTCACTTGCTTTTAACATTCCATTTTAAAACAAATGTAATTTATGAATGAACATTCTTGGTATATTCCATAAAATCTAAACTCACTTTTAACATTCAATTTTAAAATGAATGTAATTAATGAATGAACATTCCTTGTACATTCCATAAATGGATGCACGTCTTTCCAAACTGTCACTTGTTTTTAACATTCCATTTTAAAACAAATGTAATATATGAATGAACATTTTTTTTGTACATTCTATAAATGGATGCACGACTTTCCAAACTGTCACTTTCTTTTAACATTCCATTTTAAAACGAATGTAATATTGGAATGAACATTCTTTGTACATTCCTATAAATGAATGCATGACTTTCCAAACTGTCACTTGCTTTTAACATTCCATTTTAAAACGAATGTAATATATGAATGAACATTCTTTGTACATTCTATAAATAAATGCATGACTTTCCAAACTGTCACTTGCTTTTAACATTCCATTTTAAAACATATGTAATTTAATAATTTAAAATGTAATTTATGAATGAACATTCTTTGTATATTGCATAAAATCTAAACTGTCACTATTAACATTCAATTTTAAAACAAATGTAATTTATGAATGAATATTCTTTGTACATTCTATAAATGAATGTACTTCTTTCCAAACTGTCACTTGCTTTTAACATTCAATTTTAAAACAGATTATAATTTATGAATGAAAACCACATACACTGTCAGAAAACTTGTTCAATTGAGAACATTTTTCCATCCTGCTCCTTTGAATTTTTGCATCACTGTGGTTGAAAATGAACGCCAGTTTGCTGTCACTAACAATTAGTTCTGGTTCACACCTAAGCGTGTTGCGATGGATGCATTTTTCCATCGTGTTTTGTTTTTCGACACGCTTTTTTGATATTTTTTGATGCGTTTAAAATGTTTTTATTTAGTGCAATTTTGATGCAACTTTACAATCTAGCACTCAAAATAGAATAGGAACCTTTTTCAAAGTCGCAGCGACTTTGAAAAGGTTCCTGCACTACTTTGATGCGACTTGAGTGCCACAGTGTAAAGTTGCACTCAGTACTCTCTTATTGGCCAAAAAATGCAAAATGCATCAAAATCCAACACTTGTGTTTTTGGTATGGTTCCATTGAAGTCTATTGCACCAAAAATGCAATCTGCTGTGGGGAAAAAAAAGTCCCTGAATCTTTAAGAAAACAAATGCAGCCGCTGAAAACGCATAGATGTGAATGTGTCCCAAAGGAAGCCATGTTAAATGGACTTTAGTGCGTTTCTGTAAAATGTACTTAAAAACGCATAGGTGTGAAGCAGACCTTAGAAAATTGAACGAATGTACCTAAAACGAAAAGTTTTTGAACAAAAATCTATATGTTTATGGCCAGCAAAAGTCAGACAGCTCAGCACAGTGCCAGGCAAAATAGCCCTGGCCTTTACTGCTTAGATATTCCAGGAAGTAAACACAGTGGGGTCATTATTAGGAATACACAGTATCTCCCAGAAGTCAGTACACCCCTCACATTTTTGTAACTATTTTATTCTATCTTTTCTTGTGACAACACTGAAGAAATGACACTTTGCTACAATGTAAAGTAGTGAGTGTACAGCTTGTATAACAGTGTAAATTTGCTGTCCCCTCAAAATAACTCAACACACAGCCATTAATGTCTAAACCGCTGGCAACACAAGTGAGTACACCCCATTGTAAACCTATGTTCGGGCACATAAAATCCTGTACTACACCCAGCAAATGGATTACAAGTAGGGATGCGCCGAAATTTCGGCGGCCGAAACGGTTCAACATTTTGCCAATAGGAAAATCTTAGCCTATACAGGTGCCAATGGGGGGCTGTGTGTACTGCAGATGGGGGGGGGGCAGAGAAAGGCAGGAGAGGAGCAGTGTATACAGTGCCGGTCTTTAAATCTAATTACCAGCTTTTTTATTTCCTTCACTATAGCACCGAGAAGGAGCTGTCATTCTCCCCACTGCTAAAGGAAACTAAGGGGCGGGGTCACTGGGTGACCCCACCCCTTTATTTCCTCTAACGCAGGGGTGTCAAACTGGCGGCCCGCCAGCTGTTGCGAAACTACAAGTCCCATCATGCCTCTGCCTTTAGGAGTCATGCTTGTAGCTGTCAATCTTGCAATGTCTCATGGGACTTGTAGTTTAGCAACAGCTGGAGGGCTGCCAGTTTGACACCCGTGGTCTAGTGGCAGGGAGAATGACAGCTCCTTCTCAAAGCTATAGTGAATGGAAAAAACCGATACATAGATTTAAAAACCGCCATTGTTTTTAAATGCAATTACCGGCTTTTTTTTCTTCATGGTAATTACATTTAAAAACCAGCAGTGAAATAAAGGGGCAGCCAGTGAGGGAGCCTGAGTGTATACACTGCTCCCCCACTGTATTCACTGCTCCCCCGCTGTATTCACTGCTCCCCCGCTGTATTCACTGCTCCCCCGCTGTATACACTGCTCCCTCGCTGTATACACTGCTCCCCCGCTGTATCCACTGCTCCCCCGCTGTATCCACTGCTCCCCCGCTGTATACACTGCTCCCCCGCTGTATACACTGCATCTCCGCTGTATACACTGCTCCCCCGCTGTATACACTGCATCCCCGCTGTATACACTGCTCCCCCCGCTGTATACACTGCTCCCTCGCTGTAAAACACTGCTCCCCCGCTGTATACACTGCTCCCCCCGCTGTATACACTGCATCCCCGCTGTATACACTGCATCCCCGCTGTATACACTGCCCCCTCGCTGTATACACTTCTCCCCCGCTGTAAAACACTGCTCCCTCGCTGTATACACTGCTCCTTCGCTGTATACACTGCTTCCCTCACTGTATACACTGCTCCCCCACTGTATACTTTGCTCCCCCACTGTATACACTGCTCCCTCACTGTATACACTGCTTTTCTCCTGCCCCCTCCTTGCACACACTGCCTCCCCCCCCCCCTACAAAGAGGACCTGTCACTCATATGCTATCACATTGGGGACTATTGGTCCCATGTGATAGCAATTAAATCATAAATTAAAAAATAAATAAAAATATATACATTAAAGTTAAAAAAAAAAAATTTGAGCCTCCCCACATACACAGACATTTTGGTTTCGGTTTTCGGCCACATGTATTCTGAATTTTCCGTATCGGTTTCGGCACCAGAATTTTCATTTCGGTGCATCACTAATTACAAAGATAACAGTCTTCACTCACTCTTTCTCTAACCGACAGGATGCGATGTCACAGCAAATCCTGCAAAATGCAGTGCATTGTTTACATGCACTAAAACTTGTGTTGATACAAGTCAACTTGCTTGAAAACGCATATAAAATGGATGGAAATGTACTTCCATTTGTTCTGCATTTTAACACATTTCTGTGTGAATTCAGCCTGAGGCTAGCTGCAAACAATGGTGGGTGGTTTAACAAAGCATGGCATAGGCATAAGGCCTGCAACACCCTTCTAAACTGATACAAACCCTTTTGTTAGTTAGGAGCAATGTTCTCCCTATTCTGTGCTGTGTTTGTGCCAGACACAGCACAAACAGCATTTCAGCTGGAGCTGCATGCTCCAGATTCCTGTGCTCCCCCCATCCCAGGTGTGGGAAAGAGGAGAAAAACAAAATAAAAATTGCTGCTTACATTTTACTTCATTTTTCTGAAAACTCCAAAAGTGTTCTGCAGAGGGGAGCTGGGGAGTTAGTGGTTCTAAGGGCTCAAGGTTTTTCTTTTCTTAATGCACTCTGCGTAAAGATAAAAAAAAAACTTCTGTGCCACAAGATCCCCCCAGCCCCCTCCTTTATACTTACCTGAGCTTGATCTCGATCCAGTGCTGTGCCTGAAAGCAGTGGATCTCTCCCTCCTCCCCACGCAGATTGATAGCACCGGGAACCATTGGCTACTGCTGCTATCAATCAAATCTTATGACAGTGGAGCTGGGGCAGAACTACTCTGTCTGTGTCTATAGACACAGGGTGGCTCGGGATGGAGCCCGCATTAGTGCCAACCTGGGAAGCAGCTTCCTAGGGGCCACTCGCCAAAGAGGAGGAGCCTTGTGCACCAATGAAGGACCCCAGAAGAGCAGGATCAGGGGTACTCTGTGCAAAACCATTACACAGAGCAGGTAAGTATAACATGTATATTAAAAAAAAAAATCAAAGTTTACAGATACTTTAATGTATACCATAATTAACCCTGCTCGTACTGTGATGGCAGATCTTATCAATTGTAAACTAGATTTGAACACTGTCTGTCCTCACAAATGGGTTAAAGATCTAGAAGTAATGCAGGCTATAGACGGGTCGTTTATCGGCCGAATTTTCATCCGCACAAAAAATCGGCCGATATTCAAGCCGTTAGTGTAGCAATACCATCGGCCGTTTTTTGCGGATCTTCTCGTTTACTTTTATCGGTCATGCTGGAAAATCCATGAAAAACGGCCGTTATTTGTTTATCGGCCCAAAATTCTCTATGGCCTGCCCAGGCTTCTGCATTGTATGTTAATGAGGGGAAGCTCAGTGTGTCTCTGTTTGTCAGTGGGGACAGTTTGAATTTCCTCTCATTTCAAATTGTTCAGAGGAGCTTGCTGTCTGCCCAAAGGCTGCTCCAAATAATGTGTTCCCTAAGCATAGCAAACCATAGATAGATGAAATAAATGGATGGCAAAGCAGTAAGCTACACAAGTAACATGAAGTAGCATCTTATAGAGACCATGCCCAAATTGGCAGCTGTTGACATAAATGTATAAAGATGTATTGGGTACCATTGTACATATGAAATTTTGCTTGCCAAAGACTGTTTTATGAGATTGTAGGTCAGTTTATTTTTACATTTTATTAGTTTAACTATTTTTTTTTTTATTTACAGAATACAGAAATGGCATCTGCACCCAATCTGGTTGCAAACCGAAAATCTGGCCGCTTTAAGTGGGCTATTGAATTTGGGAGTGGAGGAAGCAGGTAGAATGCCATACATTGGGCTAGAAATTGATTGCTCTTCTCTTCCTATCTGCTCCTGTTCAGTCTATTAAATATAGCATCAGTAGTGTTTTGTTATATTCAGGGCTAGTATGTCAGAGAATAGGTGCAGGTACTCATCCCCCCTTATCCGAGTCACCTTTGTTTCCTCCTTCTCCCCACCTTTCAGTACCGTCTGCTTTTGGAGAATATGGAATCAAGTTTCATTTTGTAGTGATAAAGGAGTCATTTGTATGGAATTTGTTAGCAAAATGAACAAAACATAAAAATGATCAGTGTTTAGGGTGCACTTTAACACTTTGATTTATTTATTCAGTTGCTGAGCACTGATGCTTCATCTCTAGCACTTTTTACTGAGCCATTTCAGTGTACCACAGTTATAAACACGTATCTCTTTCCCCCTTCCCTTCTATTTAACTAACTGTAATGCTTCATACAAACCAATACGCATCAATTCCCATTGTAATAAACAATAGATTTCTCAACAGCCTTAACCACTTCCCGTCCGGCACATGTACATAAACGGCCAGACGGGGGCACTGCAGGAGCGGGTTGCTGTTCACAAACGGCGCCCGCATTTTCAACCTGGGAGCGCGCGGCACCACGCGATCGCTGTACGAGACCTCTGTGTGAGGTCCCATTCATGTGATCACTGATTGGCCAATCAGTGATCACATGAATAATAGTAAGCAAGATGTCACTTCTGACATCATTGCTTACTACTAGTGAAATCTGTGAATGATCAAAGATGTCACATGGTACGAGGCTATTCACAACAGCCTTGTACCATGTAACAAGCTGTGACCAATCACAGCTCTCACAGTATTTCTCAATGGCTGTAAGAGTGCAGTCAGAGAGAAGGAGAAATGATTGCTTTTACAGCCTTTATGGTTGTAAAAGCAATCAGTGTAAAAAAAAAAACATAACCCCACAGAAGTAGTACAGTGTCACTATGGTGACACTGTACTGCTAGGGTGACAGTATGTTTAAAAAAAACATTAATAATATAAAAAAAAGTAAAAAACTATTATGAAAAGTTATAATTTTTTTTGTTATAAACTAATTTGGGTTATTTTTTTTACTAAAAAGATAGCTGAATACATTTTGGCCAAGATTTATGAAGAAAGTTTATGCATTTGCCAGATTTTATAAGAAAAACACTTTTTTTCAAAAAATTTGGACTTTTTCATTTATATAGCAAAATAAAAATCCCAGTGGTGAATAAATACCACCAAAATAAAGTTTTATCTGTCTCAAAAAAAATACTTAAAAATTCATATGGGTACAGTGTTGCATGACCGCACAATTGTCATTCAAATTGTGATAGCACTGAAAGCTGAAAATTGGCCTGGACAGGAAGGGGGTGAGAGTGTCCGGACTTGAAGTGGTTAATAAGAGACTTACCCAGCCAACCTTGTAGTCTCTACTTAGCAAGCCCAAATGTGACAGCCAAGTAATGGATGGTACATTAGTGCCCCATGGCCAGCAGGTAAAGAGAGGGTTTATGGTATGCTGACCACATTACTGCAGCTGCTTGAACACAAAGCATGTCAAGTCTTGCTGGGAGGTGGAGCATTTTAGGACCCTCTGGGGACACAGAGCATATTGGGACTCACTGGGGAGGCAAAGCACAAGTACTGCCTTTCTTGCTGGAGTTGCAGAGTGACCAATAGGACACTTAATAACTCTAAAAGAACAAGAAGCTGCAGTACATACAGGACCAGTGCCCAAGGTATGTTCCAGCAGAAAAAAATTTTCCAGCTAGTTCTGTGGACTAAAATGCACCTTCCCTGTGGTATAGAGAGAAGAAGGTGTTCTGTAGACCTAAAATACAGTGAATGAGTGTTGTCACCCTAGAACAGAAAGTGCTCTAGCACCTAAAGGGTTAGGGCTCATGTACATTGCAGCTGATAAGGAGTTTAGGAGCTCTTCAGCATTTTTTTCAGCAGCTCCTGAACTCACCCTAATGTTTTCCTATGTGTCCATGTACACATCTTAGTTTACAGGCATTTGAGTTTACAGTCGTTTTTTTTAATGCAGAAAACTTGCGTTCAGGCGTCGATTTTATCAGTGTTTCAAACGCAAAATACTTATAAACGCGGAAAATCACGTTTATAATTGTTTGCATTTGAACACTTTTTTTTAACTCTTCCAGTTCCCGATGCTGTCCAGAGCCTTTTTTCATCATGAAAAATGCATGCAAAACGTTTTCAAGATACTCAGATGGACAAAACACTGAACACAGGATGTTCCTACCAAGCTTGTCACACATTGTAATGACCAATTCACACCTCAGACCTCTCCCACCCTTGGAAACAAAAGATATGTTAATGATCATTCCCACCTCAAATTCCTCATGAAGACCCCCTGTCAGGTGACCTTAATGACTCCCTCCACCAGACACCTATCCCCCCATTGGAAACAAAAGAAATGTTAATGAGCAACTCACACCTAATTATCTCAACACATACTGCTGTGTCTGCTTCTACTCTCTGTATTTTTTGTCTGAAATATTTAATAATTTACTACTTTTCAGTGCTTTCTGGGCATTTGGGAGGTTCTTCTGTGCTTATCTTTAAAAACACACATAAACGCAAACACGGCTAAACAGACATTTTTTAACCTATGCCAGCAGTTAGTTTCCATCGTTCAGAAGTGTCCTGTGTACATGGGGCCTAATGGCAGTTACAGCAACTGTTTTTTTTCTTCCTTTTAGGATAAAGGTTTTACATAAATGAAAGCTGCCAGTGTTAAATGTTTTTTCTCAACCCTCTAACTGCTACATTTGTTGGATAGCTTGGTCTGTAAAAGGAAGTTAAAGTTAGCACTTACTGGCTGAATCGCCAGGTGAAAATAAAAGAAGCAAGCCTAAATGAAGAAAGCCGAATGCAGTCACCACATCTAAGGATATAATTTTGTCTTTTGGGTTTAGATCTGTTTTAACCATAGCTACAATTATTAGTAAAGTATAAAGTGCTTTAAGCTAACTTGTATACATTTTTTATTACATTTTCAGAGGTCGGGGTGACAGAAGTACTACACAGGACAGTATGTATCCTGTGGGATATTCTGACAAACAAGTTCCAGACACCAGTGTGCAGGAGTCTGACCACATCCTGGTGGAGAAGGTAAAGTGGCATAGCTCTCTAATGGTATATAACTGTGTTTAGAAATTGTTAAGTGTTACTAAACCCACAACAGTAAAATCAGTCTGTATATGTAGTAAAGCATGCTTGTTATACTCACTGTGGAACCTAAGGGGTAATCCTCCACATTATGTAAAAAGAATGTTTGATCCGGTCTTCTCTGATCCTCCCCTTCTTCAAGTGTCTCCCGATAGAACAGAGGCTTGGGGGCAAGCTGCACATGCTCAGTTTGGTGTGTACTGCTAGAGAGTTTTTTTTCTCTTGGGAGAGTGCATGTGATCAGCACAGGGCCAATCAGCACTCTCCAGGCAGTAGTCAGGGGTCCTGCATCCTCCTACAGGAGAATGAAAACTCCTCCTTCAAGCTGTAACCAGTGCTCTGCTAGACACTAATAGAAGTCACAAGACTGCTTTATACTTCTGATGAGAAAAGGTATTTAGCAGTTTATATTTACTAAAATATTTGCAGTTTTGTGTATTGTGGGAGACCAGATATAGTGAATGCAGGGTCCTGGGTTTAGTAATACTTTAAGTCCTTGTTAAATGATTTTCAATGAAATCTGGTGATATTTTTTTTTGTGTGTGCAGCGTTGCTGGGACATCGCTCTAGGACCTCTTAAACAGATACCTATGAATCTATTCATTATGTATATGGCTGGTAATACAATCTCCATCTTCCCTATTATGATGGTGTGTATGATGGCATGGAGACCCATACAAGCGCTGCTTGCTACACCTGCCAGTAAGTTCTTCTTCGTTTTACTAACATTATTGTAAAGTGCCAGTTACATTACCTGTGTTAGTCAATAGTGAAGAAACAGACAATAAAATGCTTCTGCACCTATGCTGGTATTGGGCCATCAGCTTTTATTTCTATTTGGATCTTTGCCTAGAAGGATTCTCCTCTTTTGCTGGCATGGTGACCCCTGGCACTGGGACAGGATTTGAGGAAAATTATTCAAACAGTAATACAGATGGTAGTAAAAACCTGACAGCAACTGGGCAATACTTCTAAGCAAAAATAAAGTGTTAAAAGGATAAGTTCACCTTTAAAAATAATAAATACAAATTTTTTGCAGGTAAAATAATGTGCATTTATTATTATTTTTTTTTGGAAGCCTGTAAAGCATTGCACTAACGATTGCAGGTGCAATGTCAGGCTCTTGAAGACTGTCAATACACTGTCTACGCATACCTCCGATATGGACAGGCAGTTCCTGAAGTTCAGGAAGCTCAATGGGCTATGAGAGAGCTCACCAGTGCCCTTGCAGTTCATTGAAAACCACAAGCTGTCAGCTGTAATGGCTGACAATACTTGTAGGTATTCATTCACAGACCTCTGAAGGAATGCAGCTGCGTTTTCAAATTGTGACAGCGGGTGCGGGGTGAAGATCCCCTGCTCACTGTCGTAAGTAGGGGATTGGGGGTGAGGTGGTGGATGGTTAACATGTTACACCTGAAATATGCATGTAACATGTTGAGAAAGGTCAACTTATCCTTTCATATCGCTGTTTGTGTCTTGGAGAGGGCTCTTATATCTGTAAGTGCTATCACTAAAACAGAAAGTGAGGGAAATACTCCCCAATGAAGGGAAAAGCAGCCTAAAAAAAAAAAGAAGTGGCTCTAACCATTTGTTACTTTATCCATAGCTAAAAACGTTTTGGCTGTAGATTTTCTTTTAACCACTTGCCAACCGCACTATAGCCGAATGATGGCTACAGCACGGTTGTACAGTTTTGGGAGGGCATCATATGACGTCCTCCCAGAACGCACCCTCCCTCATGCCCCCGGCGTTCTCCATGATCGCTGTGTCCTACAGACACAGCTGATCACGTCATGTGGTAAAAGGCCAATAACAGCGGCCTTTTACCACATGATCCACTGTGTCCAATGACACAGCAGATCACCAGTAAATGCAGTTACCGGTTATTGGCTGCACTTTCCTCACGCTGTCACAGTGTGAGGAAAGTACTGCCGATAACCGGTAATTGTCAGAGGCTGGATAGGCACTGATCATCAGGGCACTGATGATCAGTGCCACCCACCGGTGTCCATCAATGCCTAGTAGTGCCTCCATCAGTGCTACCCATCATTGTTGCATATCAGTGATGCCTGTCAGTGCAGCTTCATCAACACACATCAGTGAAGGAGAAAAATTACCTATTTGCAAAATTTTATAATAGAAACAAAGAAAAATGTTTTGTTTTCAACGTTTTTGCTCTTTTTTTGTTTATTGCGCAAAAAAACACCTAGCGACGATTAAATACCACCAAAAGAAATCTCTATTTGTGTGAGAAAAATGATAAAACTTTCATATGGGTACAATGTTGCATGACCGCGCAATTGTCAAAGTGCGACAGCGCTGAAAGCTAGCCTGGGCAGGAAGGGGGTATAACTGCCCAGTAGGCAAGTGGTTAAAATGAAAGCTAATTCCAAAGCTTGCTCTCTCTAGGACTGGTACCATATTTGTATGGTCATATTAAATGTTCTGCATTTTTTTCATTTCTGTTCTTGTATAGCCTTCAAGCTCCTGGAGAGCTCTGGTCAGCGGTTTCTACAAGGGCTGGTTTACCTGATTGGAAACCTTTTGGGTTTAGCATTGGCTGTTTATAAGTGTCAATCTATGGGACTCCTGCCGACACATGCTTCTGACTGGTTGGCTTTCATTGAACCACCAGAGGTTAGTCTACATTTTTGCACAGATTACAGTATTTCATGTTAGTGTTAGATTGCATTACATAAAAACTGCTATTGCAGCGTGCAAATAAATGTAAAACTTCTAGAGGTTTAGGATTTACTTTTAAAGATTTTAATCTGTTTACCCAGCTTATGTCTGTTTTTTTGCAGAGAATGGAATTCACTGGTGGAGGCCTTGTACTGTAAAGCTAAGAGATGCACTGAAGCCTTTTATCATGAAGTTTGTACATTATGAAAACCGCTAACTACTACAGCATATTTGTTTTGTCCCTTAATAAATTATTATGCCTTCGTAGATTGTATGTGTGTGTGTCCTTATTCTACAATATGTCTGAAAAAAAGCCTACTTCTGCTCCAGGGAATATTATTATTATTATACAGTATTTATAAAGCGCCAATAGTTCGCTCAGCGCTGTACATTACAAAGGGGGACAGAACATGTGACAGAACAATACCAATACAATGCAAAACATGAGGGGATTGAGGGCCCTGCTCTTTCGAGCTCACAATCTAGGAGGGAGGGGATAGTGGTACAGGAGGAGATAGCTGTGGGGGATGGAGTGGTAGGAAGAGTGGAGGAGGTCGGCAAGTTACCAGGGGGTGGGGTAGGCTTCCCTGAAGAGATGGGTTTTCAGGGTGCGCCTAAAGGAGAGGAGAGTGGGTGATAATCTGATGGGTTGGGGCAGGGAGTTCCAGAGGATGGGTGACACCCTGGAGAAGTCCTGGAGGCGGGCATGGGAGGAGGAGACCAGGGAACTAGAGAGAAGGAGGTCTTGTGAGGAGCGGAGTGTGCGTGCTGGGCGGTACTTGGATATTAGGTCAGTGATGTAGTTCGGGGCAGTATAGTGGACAGCTTTGTACGTCAGCGTTAGGATTTTGAATTTGATCCGTTGCGCAATCGGAAGCCAGTGGAGGGATTGGCAGAGGGCGGTGGCGGAGACAGCGGTTGGAAAGGTGAATGAGTCTGGCAGCCGTATTCAGGATCGACTGAAGCGGGGATAGCCAGCGGCGAGGCAGGCCAGTGAGGAGGGAGTTGCAGTAATCGAGTCGTGACATGAGGAGGGAGTGGATGAGCTGTTTAGTGGTTTCAGGGGTTAGGAACGTGCGGATTTTGGCGATGTTGCGGAGGTGGAGTCTGCACGAGTTTGTTAAAGATTGGACTTGGGGTTGAAAGGATAGGTTGGAGTCCAGAATGACACCAAGTACTCTGGCCTGCGGGGCGGGTTTGATGGTAGCGTTGTTGGATGTGACGGAGAAATCAATGGGGGGGGGTGTCCGGGCTGGGGGGAAAACAAGAAACTCTGTTTTGGAGAGGTTCAGTTTAAGGAAGTGGAGCAACATCCAGTCTGATATGTCGCTCAGTAGGTGTGTGATTCGGGCTGAGACCGAGGGGGTGAGGTGGGGGGTTGAGAGATAGATTTGTGTGTCGTCGGCATAGAGGTGGTAGTTGAAGCCGTGAGAGTGTATGAGTTGGCCAAGAGAGGAGGTGTAGATGGAGAAGAGAAGGGGCCCGAGGACAGAGCCTTGAGGGACCCCAACAGAGAGGGGGAGTGAGGGGGAGGTGGTAGCATTATAGGTAACGCTGAAGGAGCGTTGTGACAGGTAGGATGAGAGCCAGGAGAGAGCAGAATCTCTGAGGCCGAGGGAGTGTAGTTTTTTGAGGAGGAGGGGGTGGTCGACTGTGTCGAAGGCCGCAGAGAGGTCAAGGAGTAGGAGCACTGAATAGTGGCCATTAGCTTTGGTGGTTAGCAGGTCATTGGAGAGTTTGAGTAAGGAGGTTTCGGTGGAGTGTAGGGGACGGAAGCCGGACTGTAGGGGATCGAGGAGGTGGTTGTCACAGGTGAGAGCATAGGCGGGTGTAGACTAGGCGCTCGAGGAGTTTAGATGTAAATGGGAGCAGGGAGATGGGTCTGAGGTTGTTCGGGTCATTGGGGTCCAGGGAGGGCTTTTTAAGTATGGGGGTGATGTGTGCATGTTTCAGAGGGGAGGGGAAAGTGCCTGAGGAGAGGGAGAGATTGAAGATGTGGGTGAGGGAGCGCAGGATGGAGGAGGAGGAAGGTCGTAGGAGTTGTGAGGGGATAGGGTCGAGGGGCAGGTGGTGAGGTGGGCATCAGAGAGGATCTTGGAGACTTCCTCGATGGTAGTAAGGTCAAAGGTGCGGAGTGTGGGGGGAGCTTCAGTAGAGGAATGAAGGGTGGGGTGGAAGAGGAGGTCAGAGCAGTGGTGGGGCCGTGGGAGAGGGGTGATGAGGGGGTAGCTGAGTGAGGGTGAAGGGGGTTGGAGAGAGTTTGAGCAGCGACGAAGTCCCTGCGGGTTATGTCGAGGGGGGATAAGGGGGTAGCTGTGTGAGAGGGGACGGGTTGAGAGGGTGTGTGAATATAGTGAGGAATATAGTTATACTTGGAGGTGAAGTCTAAGCAGAACAGTTACAGCAGACCTAAACCCTCTCAATCAACATTAATCCATCTAGTACAAGCTGTCTAGGTTTTATGAGTATCTGGGGTCTTGACCTTGCCTCCTTTTCCATCCTTGGAGTCCTCTTTGACTATGGGCCCTGTGTGTCTGTCACCATGGTCATGCAAGATGTCATGACCCAAACTACCAAGCTATTTGCCCATTCTGACTGCAACGATCACTAGCGAGCTCCTGCCAATTCTGTATCTGATTTACAAGCAGTCTTAGCACCTTTTGAGCCATTAGTCGCAGTCATATTCTGGACTGCTCCAGTCCTTGACTGTTGAACTTGCAGTCACTCCCAAATGAAAGTAGACCGCTTTTGCACTTATTAAAGCAGTGTGCACCACTCTAAAACTAGAGGCTTGTTGCCTTTACCAGTGTGGTTTCCTTCTCCGAAGGCTGCAAAAAGATTTTCTTTTCGCCCACTTTTCTAACTATTGGAAATGCCCTGACAAGCAGTTTTCTCCCCTAAACATGCATTAATTAATTATGCGTAGAAGTTGCCATTCCCAGTGGTCTCCCAGGCCTACAAACTAGTTCCTCTCCCTGCCTGTCCTCAGTTTTTCACCTCCATCCTTCCTGTGTCACTGCACAGATTACCAGATCTCCATCAAACACTTTAGGTTCTTCTGGATCTAGGTGTCATTGCCCCAGTTCCTATGGCAGAAGGTTTCCAAGGCTTTTACTCCAATCTGTTCACCTCATTCTGGATCTCAAAAACCTAACGGTCAGAAATTCAAGTCTAGAATTTGCCAAATCTGCTGTCACTTCCGTTCACTGGGGAAGCTGTGTGACCCCCTTTTTATTATGCATCAAAGTTAAAGGATCAAGTTTGACAGCTGCTATTACGAGGATAGTAATGACATCCTTTGTTTATTTTTAAGCTGAACTCCAGTCAACTAATACAATTCAATATACTGTAATCGATTTGTAAGTGATATAACTAAAGGTTTGTTGGGCATGGTATGTATTTTTTTCTGATGATAAAAAAGTGTGCAATAGGGTTGATATCCCTGGAGGTGTCTAACATGGAACATGATTTGGCATTGCTGGAAGATTGGTCAAAGAAGTGGAAACTGCAGTTCAATTTTTCTAACTGTAAAATTATGCACATAGGGAAAAAGAATCCCTTGACAGTGTACAACATCAAGGGTACGGAGTTGGCTAGCACTACAGAGGAAAACGATTTGGGGGTACTTATTTCAGATGATTGAGCAGTGTGGCCTGGCAGTGGGGAAAGCGAATAGAATTCTAGGATACATTACTAGAGAGATCACCAGCAGGAGGAAGGAGGTCCTAATTCCCCAATATAGATCTTTAGTGAGACCTCATTTACAATGCTGTGTCCAGTCCTCACTTACAAAAAGATATTGATATGATAGAATGAGTCCAGAGACAGGTAACAACTATGGCGAAAGATCTGTGGAATAAAACATATCAGAAGAGACTTCAGGAACTTAATATGTGCAGTCTGGAGGAAAGAAGGGAAAGGGGAGATATGACTGAAACCTATATATACAGTTGTGTTCAAAATAATAGCAGTCAGACATCACTAAACTGATCAATCACTGTTTTTGGTAGAAATTATATTTCTACATGGCAAATAATTTACTAGCAGGTGTAGTAGAGTAATAGAAATCCAACAGACCCAACAGTCATGACATGCATGCTGCAGATTCTGTGTAAATGAATCACTAATTGAAAGGGGCATGTTCAAAATAATAGCAGTGTGGAGTTCTATTAGTGAGGTCATTCATTCTTTGAAAAACAGGTGGCAATTATTGCCCTTATTTAAGGAAGGAATGCAGCAAATGTTGTACATGCTGGTTACAGTGCATTTCTCTCTGAAATTCTGAGGAAAATGGGTCGTTTCAGACATTGTTCAGAAGAACAGTGTACCTTGATTAAAAAGTTGATTGGAGAGGGGAAAACATATAAAGAAGTGCAGAAAATTATAGGCTGCTCAGCTAAAATGATTGCAAATGCTTTAAAATGGCAACCAAAACCTGAAAGACGTGGAAGAAAGCGAAAAACTACCATTCAAATGGATGGAAGAATAGCCAAAATGGCAAGGACTCGGCCAACAATCATCTCCAGGAAGATCAAAGAAGGTGTAAAGTTACCTGTGAGTACTGTTACAATTAGAAGACACCTATGTGAAGCCAAGCTATCTGCAAGAAGCCCCCGCAAAGTCCCACTGTTGAAAAAAAGACGTGCTGAAGAGGTTACAATTTGCCAAAGAGCACATTGACTGGCCTAAAGAGAAATGGCACAACATTTTGTGGACTGATGAAAGTAAGATTGTTCTTTTTGGGTCTAGTGGCCAGAGACAGTTTGTCAGACGACCCCCAAACACTGAATTCAAGCCACAGTACACTGTGAAGACAGTGAAGCATGGTTGCGCAAGCATCATGATATGGGGATGTTTCTCATACTACGGTGTTGGGCCTATTTATCGCATACCAGGGATCATGGATCAGTTTGAATACATCAGAATACTTGAAGAGGTCATGATGCCTTATGCTGAAGAGGAAATGCCCTTGAAATGGGTGTTCCAACAAGACAATGACCCCAAACACACCAGCAAACGTGCAACATCTTGGTTCCAGACCAACAAGATTGACGTTATGGAGTGGCCAGCCCAATCCCCGGATCTTAATCCAATAGAAAACTTGTGGGGTGACATCAAAAATGCAGTTTCTGAGGCAAAACCAAGAACTGTGGAATGTAGTCCAATCATACTGGGCTGGAATACCTGTTCACAGGTGCCAGAAGTTGGTTGACTCCATGCAACACAGATGTACAGCAGTTCTCAGAAACAGTGCTTATACAACTAAATATTAAGTGATTCAAAAGAAAAGCAAAATTTTCAAACATTTTTCAGTTTATATAGTGAATGTTTGAGTTTGTAAAGAAGAATATAAACACTGCTATTTTTTTGAACAGTCTAATATTCACTTTTCTTCAATATTTTTAGAGGAACAACACAAATTTGATATATTTTTCTTCATGTTTTGATTTGGAATAGAATGTGTAGTGTTCCCAATGTATTTTTGTGTATGGAAATAAAAGCTATTAGAAGGATTTTGAGCTTTATTCACTTTTTTCAACACACTGCTATTATTTTGAACACAACTGTACATCAAGGGGGTGAATAAGCTTCAGGAGGGCAGTATTTTCAATGTGCAATCAAGAACACAATGACATGACCTTAAACTAACTGGAGGAAAGTTAAAGCTAATCTTAGAAAATAAAATTTTACTGCATAGGTAGTTGATGCTTGGAATAAACTTCCAGCAGAGGTAGTAAGCTAGTCAACAGTAAATGGCTTCAAACATGCTTGGGACAAACATTAATCTATACTCAGACAAAAAAGGTTAACGAAAAAAAAAAAAACTGGCAGACTCCATGGACTTCTTTTTTTTCTGTCATTTTTCTATGTTTCGGTATATTGATTTTGGATAGCTGGATGGGATTGTTTTATCTTTTGTTTGTTTTACTTGCCCCCCAGTGCTCTTCTCTACGGATGCTTCAGAACAAGAGTTGAGCGCAAGGGGGCAGCCACATGTCTGGTGAAGTGGAATAGCTTTGTGGGCCAGGTGTCTAGTGAGGGGTGGGATGAAAAGATAAGCAATTTTGGAGTTCAGCTTAAATGTTGACCAGGCTAATTTCCTATTGAAAGAACTGGGAGCATTTTTGTGAACACAGCAAGTGACAAGATTTGTTGACAGCATGTCTACCTCCATTGGTAGTAACTAAAACACTGGCGATTTTTGTGAAAGCCTTATATTTCAGCATTCAATGTCCACAGCGGGCACAGAAAGCCAGACAAGCCCACTTTATTTAAAAATTTGGTTTCATGAATATAACGCAGTACATGCTTCACTATTATGCTCTTAATATTACAAAAACACCTTTGTATAAAACATTTTATTGTTTAAAATAACCCACCGCCCCCCAAAAAAAACACAAATGCTGACACAAACAATGACAAATGTAGATACATTTGAAGTCATAGGGACTGGGGTGAGAGGCAGAAAGGCTGGTCTATTCACATGTCTTTATGACTATAATGGCACCTGCTTCTACTGGTACAATGATTCACACTGTTAAGACAAGAATTACAGAGATTTAACACATGGAATGCTGGTCAGAGCAATAAATTAAAACTTGCCAATACCACTTTCCCATTTAAATAAAAAAAAATTACAATACAAATAAAGCCACTGATCTATTTAATCTCCTCAACAGTTGAAGGAGATTAGTAAAGTGTTTCTTTTTAACTGCCAAGTCCTCTTGATATCAGAGGTAATACTTCTGCTTTTACAAGACAATAAGAATCAGAATGAAAAAAAGTGACAAAACATTTTTTTTTTTTGAGAAATGTAACATTTCCACAATACAAGTACGCATGATTTTTGATGCTCAGCTTTCAGAAAAAGTGGTGGGTAGTACGAGTTAGCATGCTCCCAGCCAAGTCAGGAGTTATTAAGGCGTGCTAAAGCATTATACCCTTTAGTAAATGAATCTCTGCTCTGGACAAAGCTTCATGGGCACAGACTGCTCCTAATAACTGGATCAGATACTTTTATCCCTTGAAAGAGGGCTGTTTGCTGATATTCAACAGGCATTTGATACCTGCTGGTGCATAGAGGTTGTTTGACGTCTCCCTGTTCAGGGTTAGGAAAGCACTGTTCTGTCCATCCCTTTTGTTGCCATAGTGCTCTTTAAACATTACCATTAACTTTTTGGCATTATTAATGGTAAAAAAGGATTTGAAATTTTGTAGGAACATTAGCTTCCCTCTTGTTCACTTAGATTGATATGGATACATGGTTGGTGTGTTCTAGTTTCAGTAATTCTTTTTCTTTTGGCCTCTTCGAACACATTCTTGGTTTCTTCAACTCCAAGTGGAGCAGAACACAGAGGTCAGCTTAAGAGTATATAGTGATGACTTCTGTTCCACCGCCTCTTACTAAAAGCACGCGTTCCAAGCCTTCAGTCAAGACTTCAAGAAACTCCATATCTATAAGGCACATTAAGGACTAAAAAAACAAGTAACCCAGAAACACTACATGGACCTATTTGTCAAAAGTGACTGATGGATGCATTCTTCACAACATAAATGCATTAGGCGACAATGAAAGGATACCATAACACATTGCTGGTTGATATTTTTCATTTATTTAAATATGAAGTAATACAGATACTAATCTTAAACTAATGATAGAGTGTCTTCTTGCTTGTTTTCCTATAAACTAGAATTATGCAGCAATTGCCACACACTAGACTGTTTTTTTAATTAAGATTATTTCAGCAGGTCACGTAATGCGCTTGTAATGTAAAGTGTTTTTTGGATCAACTTGAGCGGTAGGCAGCGTGCAGTGCTGACATTTTGAGATCTTTCTGCATCAGGTCCATGACACCCTACATTCACAAGATGCCCTCAGGCTTCAGTAGAATGAGGTTGTCTAGTGGAAAAAAGTAATCACTTCTGGGAACAGCTCTAGGGAAGAGGTCATTATTGCAGCAGGAGCTGATTTATTTATTTTATTCTAAACCTCAGCTGGGGTTTGAGAATAATAAAAAAAAACAGCTGCCCAGATAGTTGGCCTTTAAAAAAACTAAGTAGTACATGGATAGGAGAGCTATTATTGACATGTATTTTCCACACATACTTTAGTTTTTAGCATAGTCCAGTTTATAATCAGATTCTTGTACTCACCGTAAAATCCTTTTTTGGAGTCCATTAAGGCATTAAGGGACACAGGAAGTTTTGTATTGTCAGTTTATACTGCCATCTACCATAGGACTGAACATCATTGGCAAACAAAAAACTGAAGGCCAGCCAAGGATATTCTCTTCTTCTTCAACATGCCTCAGTTGTTAGGCAAAGGATTATCAAGAGCATGACCTTAAGCACAGTAGGGTGGGACCTATGTCCCTCCTTTTCTCCCTAAGAAAAGGATTTTATGGTGAAAACAAAAATCCTATTTATTTCACCTTTATTAAAGGACACAAAGTCTTGTACAACTAAGGGATGGGCAACAGTGACCAAGATGTTAACAGGCCCACAAAAAGACTTCATTTGAGACTGTGGCTCAATCAGCTGTCTGAAGGACCTTAAACTTGAAGCTGGCATCGGATGAGGCCTGAACATCCAAATAACAAAACTTACAGAACCTGTGATCAGAAGACCAGGAGAAAGTCTTGCAAATCTGAGAAACCGTAGCTGGATGCCGATGAGCCCCAGAGGCATTTACAGATCTAGTAGAGTGTGCTTCTATAGGAAAGAGTGCCATACAATCTTTAAGACCATACGCTTCCATCATCAGTCTAAACCACTGAGATATGGTGGAACAAGAAGCAGGTTCACCCTCTTGGGGACCATCAGGAATGACAAAGACGGACTTAATCTTTCTGAAAGAAGCAGTTATTGCAAGATAAATACTCACAGCCCAAATTGCATCCAGGCAATGGATGGAGATCTGATGGAACTGGAGACCAACAGATGAATGATTTCCTAGTTGAGGTAAAAGGCTAAAACTACTTTAGAAAGGAAGTTCTAGGGCTTAACACCACCTTAAGATCAGGAAGGGTTCTTTGCAGGATAAGGCAGCTAACTCAGACACTCATCTTGCAGAGCTGATGGCCACAAGAAACGTAACCTCATGAGCAAGAGTGGAAAGAGGAATATAACCAATAGTTTCAAAGGCAATTTTTTAAGTGCTTAGAGAACCAAATTCATGGAAGTCATGGGTGAGCCACATGGCAGATACCCTGCACAAAGGAAAGAATGAGAAGCCAGCAGCCAAGTGCCAGAGACCTAATCCTTAGTGGTGGATTCCAGCAAGAAGAAACAAAAGCAATGCTAGAGGGAATTTAAGGCACACACTAATTTTGGTAGCATAATTATTATGTATAATGTATGTTCTTTTGTTAAAGAACATAAATTGTTATCAAACGGTTATGTGTAAAGTTCCGCTTTAATTCACGGCGCGTTCACCGACAGGAAATTTATTCAGGAGACAACCCAGCCTGCAAGCATGAGTTCCAAATGCTCCATGACCATCCCTTCTGATATCCCCTGGCTGACAGGTTAAGGCCACAGTCAAGACAGCTTGATATGCAGGACCTGCCAAGGAAAACAGAGTTCTAGAAGGGGCCTGTAGCCACTTGTCAGTGGGATGCTTAAAGACAGACTCATCCTGCACTAGGTGGACACTGTTAAGTAGGGCTAATGTCATAAAGAAACTATGATCAGTGCAACCCATAGTTTTGGCAGTCTTAAGATTCGTAAAGGAAACCAGACTGAGAACAGCACTGGTAAAAGGTCAAAAGAGTCTCTTAGTTTTGGATTTAGGACAGAGGTCTGAGACTTAGGCTGGCAATAGATGGATAGAAAATCAGCCATTTAAGCGAGAACCAGATGAACTTCAATCCATCTATGATCATTCCTGCTTGAGAGAAGTCGATCTAATGATTGGCTTCTCTCAAACACGAATGTTGGAACTTTTTGCTTCAATTAGTGCACTGTCAGAATACAATAGCACAGCAGAGTGGATTCCTTCATCCACATCGCTTTTTTGTATGGGAGAATCCATTTGGGTTTTTTTTCGCTGACTGATCCAAATAAACAAATCATCTATGGCCAGACTTAGAGACAGGTTAGTCTGTCAATGATTAAAAAAAACAGCATCAGAGTCTCTTTACCAGAGACAAAAAATAGATTATGCAGGGGAAGGAGAGCACTCTTTATGATCTCTGAGGTCAAAATCAGCAGTCACTACTGCTTTTTGGTCCATAAAGTCCTGCATGATTGCAATAAAATCCTCTCTGGATAAAGCAGAGGAGATGGCTATGACTGACAGAGCTATCAGAGGGCTAATTTGGTACCTCAGGAGGCAAACAGTGGACAGCACTGGGACAATTAGTGGAGTGTGAGCTGAAGCCACCCACTACAGAGCAACTGTTTCCCTGTGTGTCTAGAATTAGCCTCAGGTACTTACAAACCCAACTGCTTGGAAGCAGGTGAAGGAACAGGTGGCTAAGGTCACTGTTTGCAGGCCGTAAGAATGAATTGAGGATCAGAGTTCCACGTGGCTCTAGCAAACTGGAGCAGAAGGTGAAGGTGCTTCTTCAATGCTGAATGGTGGGAAAAGGTTTGCAGAGTGCAACACTCCTTCCAGTGGCTAAAATTACCCCCTTCTGCAGTAACAGGAAACTTAAGGTGCACATTGGTACAACAAGATAGCTCCTGGTGCTCAGCCAGAAAGACCTACTCAATAAACTTCAGAGACAGGGTTAAGTGCTGAGACAATGCAATGGCTCTAGACTTGGAAAGTGCTTCAAAAATAACTTTTATCAGTATGTGAAGATCTGGAAAAAGCTGAAATGTGGATCCCAGTGCCTGAAGACAACATTTCAGGGTAAGAAAAGAAAAAGGTTCACCTGCTCTACCTTGTCAGTTAATCCACAATGGGAAATGCTGGTGCTCCGATTCATCTTCACACTTGAACCAATTAGTACATACATTTCTACACACAGCGATGAGTTCCAATATTTATTGATTACAAAAAAGCTTACATCATAAAAGGTCTACAAATTCCAGGTTAGTCCCACCAGGTCAAGTCCAGCAGGGTCCTCGGATTGCACTCTAAAATCAAGCTAAAGAAAGGCTGGTCTAGATAGCCACATATAGTGACCAGCTCAAAAACGACATAGCAGGAATCTTAATTGAAGAAACAATTAGATAAAAAAGAGCTAAAATAGGGTAGACTTTTCTCAGCAGAGCTGAAGAAAGGGGGGATCTTGATCGAAGAAAAAAATAGTACCAAAAAATAAGATTAGACTTTTCCCATCCCAACAGACCTGTGAATAAAACATCCATCCACCTTGGAAACTAACAAAAAACTGAGGTATACTGGGATAATGGGGGTTATCTTGGGCTTGCTTAGTGCTAGTTCACATATACTGTATGTGGTTCAAACTGCATCCAATCCGCATGACACGTGAAATAACATTGCTTCCTATGGTGCCTGTTCACATATGTTTGGTGCACTGGCACTGCGGATTCAGTGCCATTTGAAAAAGAGTCATGTCCGATTTCTGAGAAGTGTCTTCAAGTTCAGGTGCAGATTACAGGCTGACTTCTATGGGAACCGTTTCTAAACCACATATGAGTGAATTGGATAAGATCCTGATCTAATCCTGTCCTGAACCTGATGTAAACCTCACATGAACTGCTGGACAACTACTGTATCAATTAGCTGAGAAACCTGAGCTTCAATCCGCATGTGTGTGAATCAGCTTTTACTTTTTTTTTTTTTTGCCAGTGTCCAATCCTCTTGTAGACGGCAGTAAAACTGACAATAAAAGGCTAGCTCTGTTCCTCGATGGAAAGAAAGAAAGGGGTATTATAGTACAAGTACACATTTTTCACAAACGCTTACATTATTGGCGTTCTCTAATTGTCTGGGTAAAAGGATACAGTTTTCATCACCCTGTGAGTTACGTGGAGGTCCAGGCATATTCAATAGTACCAGTTTAGCATCATGAGATTTGTTGACAATGACCTCATTCAGTTTCACTGCTGTGTGCATACGCCGAACATTAGACTGATCCCTAAGGAATAGAAAAGATGCCAGTAAATGCAATAATAAGCAAGTGTTGATAGTACCAGAAGGCTATTTTGTAAATATTAGTATGCAGAGACTCACGGGCGCATGCTGAGCAAATCCTGAAAGCTGGGCATTGCATTGCATTGGGCTACACGCAAGGCTTGATGTTTATCCTTGGTCCATGTCATGTGTACTCTTGTTGGAACAGCGTCTGTGTCCTCATCATCATCAGAGCCAACGCTCGTCAGCCGTAGCATGGAGTTTCTGTCCTTCACCAGCTGAGCCTGAGCAGAGAAAAGAGCAGGGCAAAATGCAGATTTTTACAGTATTGTGACGATACCACAGTAGGCAGATCTCCCCAGCAGGAACCATACCACACACATACAAACAGACTTAAAGCATACCAGGTGCATGGCCAACAATGGCACCATATGCATCAGCAGACACAACATTGAAAATCTGATGGAGGTACACACCCTTCCTTACTGAATGAAATATTTGGCTGGAGTTACACTTTAAACTGGTCTTCAACAGGGTGGTCAGTGGGTATGATCTGCTTAATCATTATTTATTTTTTTAGCTGGGTGCATGCATGTGTACAACTACACTAAGTGTATGTATTAGGAAAGTATGCATGCATGACCACAGGTTGACAGTTATATGTTGGGGAATAATAGTGATCAGTTGGGAAAATTCAAAGTTAAATTAAAAAACACCAGAAGGGATTTAATGTCATTCAAAGGAATTAGGGGTAGCTGTATGGAATCCCTCCTCAGTACTATGTTTGCTTGTTGCACAGGTGCACATACGTGTACTTTTTCAGTTTTGCAGATATGAAAGAATGAATACAAATATGTGGAGGCCTATGTACAGAAAAGGAAACTGTAAACATGACTAAGATGTTACCAACAGCTGTACTGAATAGATTATATAGATGGGGCTGAGAGTTGAACAGATTAACTGTTGATTTTGACTGTTCTTTTTCCTAAAAATGACCTCCACTGTAACTTACTGCCAAGAGGCAGATACAGATGGTCTATACCAGGGGTGGGCAAACTTTTTGTCTTTAGGGCCGCAATGGGTTCATATATTGGACCCGGGGGCCGGACCAAGAGTAGATGAATGATGTGTATGTGTCATCCATAGTAAGTATAGTAATATTCCCCCATAGTAAGCATAGTAATTCATCCCCCATATAGTAATTCATCCCCCATAGTAATTCATCCCCCATATAGTAATTCATCCCCCATATTAAGTCCCCAAGTCCCCCCTGTGTCAATTCACTTACCTTTGCTCCGCGCGTTCCTCTCGCCCTGTTCCCGCGCCGTTCCGGTGTAGCATGAAAATCTGTCTCCTATGAGGATCTGTCCCCCTCGACGTATCTGCGCATGTGGCAGTTTCAGTCATTCGCAGCCGATCGGCGATCTCCGGCACATGCGCAGATACGTCGAGGGGGACAGATCCTCATAGGAGACAGATTTTCATGCTACACCGGTCTTCAGGGCAGACTGTGAGAGGAGCCTAGCGGGAGCCTAGCTCCACGGGCCGGATTAAAAGGTCCGCCGGGCCGTAGTTTGCCCATTGCTGGTCTATACTGTGTTTAAGCACTTTGTTGACAACCCTGAAAAGTTAAAGCTGCAAAAATTAATAGAGTGTTGACTACAATCACTTCATAGAAAAAAAGTGTTATTAGCATACCTAAGCAAGGCTTTTGAAATGAAAGAAAAATAACATTTGGCTTACCATTCACTGTAATGTAATTTATCCTAATGTTATCTTCATTTTATTTTGCCACACTGTTGGCTCCCAGATGCTAAAAACCAATTGTGCAAGTTGTGGATATCTTATTTCATCCTGATTTCATTGTTTCCCTGAGTCATGGTGATGGAGGTATCATATTAAAAGGAAATGTTTGGCCAAAGATGGATTAGGGCAACAGTTTGCCCTCTATTCCCCTCCATTGACATTGATAAGGATTTAAATAGGCACAGAGGTTTGCATTGCCTGTACAGGCACAATCCCAATAGACAATGACAGCCTACAAGTGCATCCTCCCTTGAGAAGTGACAGGCAGGTACATAGCTGTGACCAACTGCATCACCCCCTTGATTTACTGCAGAAGCATGAAAGTAGTAGATGGGACCCCTGGACATCCACTTGGCATTAGACACCTGCCTAGGATGCCCTGTGAATGATCTGACTCTTGAAAAAACACTTACCTCCCGTTCCCTGTCTGTCTTTGAAAGGCGCATTTGCCTCAACATCTGTGATCTTTGCTCCATCATAAGTGTGCGCTCATAGGTATAGGCAGAAATATCACTGTCATGCTGTAAAAGACAAATAGATAGCTCAGATTAAAGTGTTACTAAACCCAGGACCCTGCATTCACTATATCTGGTCTCCCACAGTACACAGAAAAGCAATTATTTTAGTAAATACCTTTTCTCATCAGCGGTATAAAGCAATCTTGTGACTTCAATCAATCTCCAGCTGAGCACTGGTTAAAGCTTGTAGGAGTTTTCATTCTCCTCTGACTGTCCTATTAGGCTATATAACCCCTGACTAGTCTGGACAGGGCTGATTGGCCCTGTGCCGATCACATGCTCCCAAAGAAAAAAAAAAAAAAACTTTCTAGCAATACAAACCAAACTGAGCATGTGCAAAGCGACTCCGAGAGGTCTGTGCTATCAGCAGATGGATTGGTGCCAGCAGAAGAAGGGGAGGATCACAGAAGACGGTATCAAACAGCCTTTTCACACAATGCGGAGGATTAACCCCTTAGGTTCCCCAGTGAATATAACAAGCATGCTTTATTCCATATACAGACTGATTTTACTGTTGTGGGTTTAGTAACACTTTCATTCATTTATGTCCTCTTTACTATGCTAATACTTTACTTATACCAGCACTAGATCAGTGAAGGAAGAAAAAGGATCATTAAAAAAAAGTTAAAATTACACACATACTACAGTGTTTTTTTGGGGGGGTTTTTTTGTTTCATGATGTTTAAAGAAGGTAAACGCGTTAAACGTAAATACCTTTGCATTTGTAAAATAAAAAGAGTTTTACCAGTTCACAAGGGTAAAGGGTAACTAACATATTTATTCTTACTAGGACATTAATTAAAATATATAAATGTATGTAAAAGTCAATTACTAAAATCTCATATAAGATTTAACATGGTAATGTAATTTTAAAAGTAATTTTAAATGTAAAAAACCTACAGCTTCCATTAAAATAAAGCCTAATGATCCTGCTATGTAGATTCTTGTTTAGGCATTTCCTATTATGGTTACAATGCTCTGTTCCATCTCCCATTTGCCCCGAGAACTGCCATGAAGGCAGTACAAGATGCAACAATGGATGAAAAAGATAAAAAAATTTATTTTATTAAAAAAAAAAAAAAAAATGCAATAGTTTTTGATACATTGCTATTTAACAAAATAAAATGCCATAAGTTAGTGTTTACATATACTTTACCACATCTAAATTCCTGCAACACTTATCAGAAAGTGCTGAAAAGGCTTCTGGTTTTCAGCAGAGAGCTGGTAGTTTGAGTGATACCAGACCATGTGCTCATCAACATAAAAATGGTGTCTCAAGAGAAGTAGACCCAAAAACAAAGCATAGCTCTTGTTCCTTGGGTCCACTTCTCTTAAAACACCATGGTATAGTATTAGTATAACAGGGATTGCATTTTAGCCAGTTCTTTTGTTATTGGAATAAAACCATAAGTGTTTGCCAGGTTTGTGTACCCGAGGGGAAAGCCTTATTTTTAATTTTTACTGAAAAATTATTTTTTCCCTTCATTTATATGTACTTACCATTTCTACCACCTCCACATCAGCTTGGATACGTAAATGGTAGAGAAATGTGGCCAAATCTTTCTTCATCTGAATGCTGTTGTCTTCCATTTGAGCCACTGTAAAAATACGCATCTTGCACTTCCGCCAAACCTAAATAGATTAAGCCATATAAGTACTCACAGGAAAGGAAGAAAAGATTGTAGGATGAAAATAGATTGCTTTTATGAGATGCTTCTAATATTTGGCTATATCTCTACAGCTTATTAATCCATACACAGAATCAAAAAGTAAAATTAAAAAAAGGAATAGGAAGTTACGCAGTGTTTAAAAAAAATATGAGAAATGAGAAGAAAATTATTGCAAAAAATAAATCAGAGGAAACTGTAGGGACAGGAAATTGATGTAAATGTAAAAGAGCTGCGATGATACAATATTTTTCTTTCACCTTGTGCTGCTTCAGGAGGAAAGGCAACAGCATTAGCATCCCACCATCATGTACAATCCACCACACATCTATGTTCCCCTCTGCTAAAATGTCCCGGGACCCAGGAAACAGAGACACATTCTTAGCCACAAGCAAGGCTAGGCGGGCAGCAGTGGTGACACGAACAGTAGCTGTAGGAGAAGAGTACTATGTTAAAAAGGAGAAAAGATTGGGTTTCCTTGAGGCAAAATTATACAGAAACAATTCAAACATTTAAAAAGGAGCAGCAGCCAACTATACATTTGCATTTTCTACAGAAACTGACTTGAGTAGAAAGTAGTGCTTACTGATGAATGTCTTCCATGCCCGAGAGTCATCGCTCTGTCTCCAGCCACTTGGCCAACCCATAATCACAGTATTGTGTCTCATTCCTCCAAGGCCACAGGACTGGATAAGGTGAGACAAACCCTCTCTTTTCTTCTGGGCTACAACCACCTGACAGAAGCCTTTTACTCGTTCTTGTTCCATCAGCTGCTTCAGTGCCTGCAGAAGATAAGAATGCAGCTGAGAGCCTGATCATCTGGATAGTGCTTTATCCATTGCTTCTGCTTTGGATTATATTTCGAAGGTAAAACTTATTTGGGTACACAATGAGTTTCAATCTTGCTACTGACTACCAACTGATGTTTTAAAGGGTAACTCCTGACAACAGGTTATTTATTAAACTGTGCAAAAAGCATTTGAATGCTGCATATTTTACTTCAGATGGATCCCTGTGAGCACCCTATGTGTGTCGTGGGTACACCTGCTTCCTAAAGTCTGTGCTGTGTAACCTCCCTTCTACTCGGTGTATCATCAGACACAAACAAGGAAGGCAGGCTTGGATCTGATTGATGGCTGTAAGGAACATCTTACTGCTTACACATTGATACAGCAAGGTGTCTAAAGCGATTGTGTTTGCCAATATCTATCTATCTATCTATCTATCTATCTATCTATCTATACACATATATATACATATACAAACAGCAGTAAGCAGAAGGACTCCCCAGATCACCAAATTTTCAAGAAAAAGGAGTGGGGTGGACTGGGGCATTACAGCTATGCCTGGATACATTGGTATACTTTATTTCTTTATAAATTCCAAGGTTTAAAGGGAACCTCTCAGCCATTTTAAAACAAATGCAAGCAAACATTTTCAGTAGAGTTACAAACTGAATGAAATGTGATCAAACAGCAGTGAAACCCTCTTTTGTGAGTCCTTCAAAGGACACAAGACATCAAACTGTCAGTTATACTACAGTATACTACTGTCAGTTATACTACAGTAGGATTGAACACTGGCAAACAAATAATTCTGTAGGCCAGCCTAGCAGAACCCCTCATATTCCCAGCATGCCTCAAGGGACTCCCAAGATAGTAATTTTACAGTAAGTACAAAGACTCCATTGTCTTTCTAGTCCATTGAGGATCACAGGAAGACACATACTGTTGGGATGTCCAAAAGTAGTCCAAATGAGGGGTGGGAAACAGCAAACAACCACTAATGGGTGCACAGTGAATAAAACAGGAGACTGCTGCCTGCAGTTCAAGAACCACTCAAAGTACCCACACTTGAAGCTAGTACCAGATGAGGCAAAACCCTACACCTTGTAGGAAAGGAAAGACCAGGTGATAAGTTAGCAAAAGGAACTAAACATGATGCCAGAAGACCAAAAGAATACCATTACTGAGGAATGACCCAAGGTTCGAGAGAACCCTGAAACATAGATCAAAAAAATGGAAACTGATATACCTGATCCACCTGAAAGTTTAAAAGAAAAAAAATAACTTCCTAACAGGAAAGGATGTCCCAATAATGGAGACCAGAATCCTCCTAAATTAGAGAAGTCTCTACCCCTCAACTCAGCAGATCAGAAGGGGAAGACATTCACCACACCAAGGCAAGGGCTATCCAGAAAGACCACTGAAGAGGATTTGATCAGAAGAATCTCCAAGGAGAGTAACAGTGGTCTCTGAAGCCCCTTCGAGAACCAGGTTCAATCCCTCAGACTCAGCCTGATCAATTGGATTAGGTACATGGAAGTTTCCGATATAAGGATTAGGCAGGAGAGAAGAGTAAGTTCTCCTCGTCATGAAGTTCAAGGGGAAATACAGATCTAATAAGGCTGTGGACCAAGCTCAGCTCTCACCCATCTGTAAAAGAAACAAGTGTCCCTGGAGTAAGCAATAAGGGAAACCTGAAAAAAATATGTCCATCCTGAAACCTCACAGAGTTACAAGACTAAAGATGCTGCCCCAACGATGCATCAGAATCAGTGGAGTAACCATTCGGAGTCTTTTCAGGATTGATAATTTTTGCCTGGGTAATAGCAAAATAAGGAAGATCACCAAAAGGGCCTTTCTCTCAAGCCTGAGAATCCACTAGGGAGGAAAGGCCCTGTACCTTGGTTAGCAGATCCCATGGAGTCATGAAAGCATTTTCTGCAAGCATAAAAGGATTCTTGAATGTGCATGGCCCAGGATTAGCATGTAAATGGCCCAGAATTTCATGTGGTCCTCCCTCCAATGACCTCCACCTGCAGCACAGGATCTGGTACACACCTTAGTTTGTGGATTTCTCCCTTATGTCAGAAGTAAACAGTTATGAAAAACTGGCCTCTCAAAAATTGCATTGAATGGAACAGAGAAAACAGGGGAAAAATTTCATCCAAGTCATAATCCAAACTGTCTCCTATAAAGTTAGGACAATACCTTGACGTTGTCCAAATCAGAAAATCTGACCCAGGAATGATCCCATGATGTAGAAGGACCTACTTGTTCTGGAATTTCAGAATGGTGCCCAGGAGACAAATGCTGCTCCATGAACTAGAAGGCTAATTCTTTAGGCCAGGAACTACCTAATGCTCAATGGCTTAAAATCTGGTTTGCTCATAAACCTGATAATCAGCAAACGATGGAAAGGCTGAGGTAGTTTGAGAAGAGACTGGAGAAAAGGGGGATGCCTTGGAGATTGTAACTTCTGAACACAAGACTTTCCTTTCACAGTAGAGCGGCAGGTAGCTCCCTGACCAAAGGAAAGGGACATAAGGGGAATGTGCTGTAAAGCTTTCCACTAAAGAACCATATAACTGTCTGCAGGCTAAGACATTTTTCAGATGAATTATTTTATTTGTCAAATATTAATATTAATTTAGGTTGTCAAATGGGAAAAAAATACTGATTATAATTTTGCTTGGTACTTACTAATTTAACCACTAGCCTACAGGGCACTTATACCCCTTCCTGCCCAGGCCAATTTCCAGCTTTCAGTGCTATCGCACTTTGAATGACAATTGCACGGTCATGCAACACTGTACCCATATGAAATTTTTATAATTTTTTTGTGACAGATAGAGCTTTATTTCGGTGGTATTTAATCACCTCTGGGTTTTTAATTTTTTCTTAAACAAACCAAAAAACACTGAAAATTAAAAAACAAAATTTTTTTTCTTAGCTTTTGTTATAAAATTTTGTAAATAAGTGATTTTTCTCCTTCACTGATGTGCACTAATGAGGCTGCAGTGATGGGCACTGATGGACACTGATAGGTGGCACTGATGAGGAGGCACTGATGGGCATTGAAAGGCAGCACTCATATATGGCACTGATAGGCGGCACTGACTGGCATTGTTAGGCGGCACTAACTGGCTCTGTTAGGCGGCACTGATTGGCAGCACTGACTGGCATTGATGGGTGACACTGAAAGGCAGCTCAGATGAGCACTGATATGTGACATTGATGTGGCACTGATGGGCACTGAAATGTGGCATGGATGAGCACTGAGAGCTGGCACTGAAGGACACTGACAAGTGGCGCTGCTGGGGCTACACAGATCATCAGGGCACACTGATCATCAGTGCTCTGATGATGTGTGTACATGTCCCCTCGGAGAAATGCCGATTACCGGCTCCCCTCTCCTCACGAGCTGTCAGCGTGGCAGCTCGTGGGGAGAGAAATGCCGATAACCGGCATTTCCCTGTTTACATGTGATCAGCTGTGATTGTGTGATTGGAAACAGCTGATCACATGACCGAGCCGACATCTTTGGCTCTTTCCGTGGATCGGTGATCCTCTGTGTCCGAGGGACACAGCGCACCACTGATCGCCGCGCTGCATGCTCTGGGAGCCACGCATGCACGGTTAGAATGGGAGGATGTTATATGACGTCCTCCCAGAAAGAGAGAACCACCTTGCATCCGTCATATTACTATATGGCGGGCGGGAGGCGGTTAAAGTTTGCACTGCAAAACTTCACAGGAATTTACAGTATCATACAGTACATAATTTAAATTTAATTCTGAAAGTTGTTTTTTTTTAACCAAGAACCCAGTATCAGGTAGTTCTGAGTATGGTATATTTGGCATTGAAAATAAGTGAAAATAGTAGAATAACTTGATGGTATTTCACAGTGGTTCTTGCTGGTGCCACAATAGTACATAGGCAATTGGAAAAGTAGCCCAGGACATCTGGTTGATGTTCAGCCACAATTTTGTCTTGCGGCGCTTCATCATGTCAGCTTACGAAGTCTCACAGATACTTGTGTTGTGTGAAAAGACAGTAAAAGCAGTAAGCAGAATTTTGGAATCATGATCCTAATCCTATTATTCTGCTGGATAGGTGATCTGCACAATATTGATAAAAAAAATATTGAATGGGCTCTTGTACATTTTGAAGGTTTACTTATTCACTATATCATCTATGGGCAGCACAGTGGCTAAATGGTTAGCACTTCCGCCTGGCAGTACTAGGGTCGTTGGTTCAAATCCCAGCCACGGCACCACCTGCCTGGAGTTTGCATGTTTTCCCTGTGCCTGCGTGGGTTTCCTCCGGGTACTCCGGTTTCCTCCCACACTCCAAAAGACATGCTGGTAGGTTAATTGGATCCTGTCTAAATTGGCCCTAGTATGTGTATGTAGGAATGTGAGTTAGGGACCTTAGATTGTACGCCCCTTGAGGGTTAGGGACTGATGTGAATGTACAATATATATGTGTAAAGTGCTGCATAAATTGATGGTGCTATATAAGTACCTGAAATAAATAAATAAATATCGTCTGACTGATATACACAGACAAGTACTGAAAAATAAGCAATACTGTAACCATACCTGCTCCGCTGCCAGAGCTTCTGCATAATTCTCCAGGTAATCCCCAATCAAAACAGACCCAACAAGAGTTAGGCCTTTTCCAGCTTTCAACTGAGATGCAAAGGAAAGGAGGTGTGGCTGAGATACATGAAGATCTGAATCCAGTTCCACCAGAACAAGCAGCTGTGGCCTAGGTAGTAGGAAAAACAGACATGAATGATACAAGAAATCACACATACAGATTAATAAATAATAACATAAAACGGTTGGCTAGCGTTACCTCCAGTTTTTAGTATGTGGTGGTCCCTCTTCCAGTCTAAGTAAAGCAAAGCGTGCAGCACTTAGAGAAAGACCTCTGATCCCATCTCCCCATTCTTTTTCCGCTCTGTGCACATAAATTAGGTAAGAAACACACAACATAAGCTAAAAGAAAAGACAATATGGTGGCAAACGTATTAGTCTGAAAAGAATGCATATCAAATTTGCTCACCCGTGATATTCTATGTACTTGTAGATCATTCCGGCAATCACCATGGAAATGAGGGCATAATACCAAGATGATATGAACATTAAGGCTAAGCAAAGAGCCATCCCTAAGAAAGATAATGTCCTGTAATATAAACAAGCACAGAAGGCAACAATTACCAAAAATGTTATACATTGAAATTAAATTTGCATGTTAGGTTAAAAAGAATTAAATTCTGCATACAAATAACTTGTATAAATACATTCTTACCGTGATTAACGTATGCATGTAAAACACACACATTTTTAAACTGCAAGTAAATAAATGCAAGAAATATTAATCAGTTACTCTACTGATTTCTAGTGCAGAGTGGTTTTGGCATCAATCCCAGCACAGGATAGTCTGATATTTTTAGCAAGGAAATCTAGCATGGAATTAAAAGGTTTGATTGTCTGTCATTTTTTTTTTATTATTAACAGAGGAGGGTAAACAAGGGCATAAAGTTGCTACATAGTGCAGTAATGCCTTTTTTTTCCATAATAATTTTTTTATTACATATTAAACATATATCAGTACAAGCGTCAATACAAACGATAGGACAATAACATGTGACAAACCCCCCCCCCCCCCACAATAGGTACAACAGTATCATACCATAATAGAATATAAGGAATCATTCCCTCATAAGGCACCCTATCAACATCTAGGCGTGTCAAACTGATAATGGAGTAGAACCAAGAGTCCAAGAGAATAAACCTGAACACTGTGCTCATAGCTATCTAAAAAAACAAACAGTGCACAAGCAATTATTCGCAATGCAGGGCATTCGCACCAAATATGGTGCATTGAACCCGATGCTTGCCGACATCTCCAACAGAAATCTGGGGTTGCAGAATATATCTTATGCAGAAGATGAGGAGTTCTGTACCAACGCGTGAAAATGTTGAAATTATGCTCCTGAACCGACACGTTTACTATACCATTATGTATTGTGTTAAGAGCTTGTTCTCTATTCACTGGAGTCAGGGAGACATCCAAATCTCTTTCCCATTTACTAAGGTGTCCAATAGTAGTGTCAGACACTTCTTGCGTCAAGTTAAGATAGAAATCAAGTGTCTCCGCAAGTCCTTAGATAGGCAGAGCGTCTCAAAAAAGGTGAGTTGTCTACCGCACAACTCGCGGTATGAAGATTCCAACACAAAATGTCTGATTTGTAGAGAAGACCACCACTGAAAGGGTGGTGGGGAGTCTTTATGAGCCAAGTCCGCCCTTGATCGAAACTTACCTTTCTGAAAAAAAGTCTCCAACTCTACAGGCCCATCTGAAACATAATAGTGTCGCTCCCATGAGCGGATGATTTGCCAGATGTCTTTCAGTAGTTGATGCAGGCAACCAGGGTATCAACACTAACCGTCCAGCTGCTATCTCCTGTTCCAGTCCAACCCAATCCTTCATCTGTGCATGTATATGCCAATCCACCATTCTGGTGAGCAGGCAGGCTCTATGATAGGACCCAAGATCAGCACTCCCAACTCTCCCCTGCTTTTTGGTTGGCATAGTTGAGATAAACTCATCCTGGGGGTGCTGCTCTTCCATATAAATCTAGAGAATAGGCGCTGTGTCGTGTGGAAAAAGATTCGGGGGAGTGAGATTGGAATAGCCTGCATAAGATACAGGCATTGTGGCAATATGGTCATTTTGATCACTGCCGCTCTGCCGAACCAAGAAAGAAAAATGGAGGATATTCCAATTAACTAAATCATCTTCTATTTTGCGAAGCAAAGACTGGAAATTGAGAAAATACAAATCCGATAGTGATGCCGGCAAAAAAATCCCTAAATATATGATTCCGTTTAACTGACATTCAAATGGGAATTCTCGTTGGCATTGAGCAAGCATATCCTTCAAGAGCGTGATGTTAAAAGCATGCGATTTCGGAAGGTAGAGTATGAAACTTGAGAACACTTGGTATTCCCTGATCACCTTTACTGGAGCTGGGAGATTAGTTAAGGGATGAGAAAGGAACAGAAGGATATCATCCACAAAAGCCACCACCTTATAAATATGCGACTAATTGTTATGCCAGCTATATCAGGGTCTGCTCGAATCTAGTCTCAAAAAGGGTTCTAATGTCAGCACAAAAATAATGGGAGACAAGGGGCAGCCGTGTCTCGTTCCATTTGCAATTGAAAAAGCCTTGGACAACAACCCATTGACCTTCACTGAGGCCGATAGTTTGGAGTATAAAGGAGCCAATAAAGGGCTGCATTCGGAACCACAGTCCTGCATTTGATAGCACTGCGGCTATATATTCCCAAGATACCCTATCAAATGCTTTTTCTGCATCCATGGAGAGAAAAAACCCAAGGTATTTAGACAAGGTCAGCCAGTGATGTATATCCAAAGCCTTAATCGTATTGTCACGACCCTCTCTGCCTGGGATAAAACTCCCCTGATCCAACGACACCCACGATTTAAGGTAAGCCAATAGAGGATTAGCAAGAACTTTTGCGAACAATTTCACATCTATGTCTAGTACGGAAATTGGGTGGTATATTTGGACTTGAGGTGAGCTTCTAAAAGTTGAATCGGGGGTGTCAAGTGCTCCTCCAACGAATTGAATGCTCACAAAAAATGAGGGAGAAGCAAATCCTGAAACGTTTTGTAATATAAAGTGGGCACTTCGTCTGGACCTGGGTTCATGCTCTTAAGTGCCGCTAGAACCTCCTCAGTTGAAATTAGCTTATCAATGGATTCAGCTACGTTAAGGGGTAAAAGAGGAAATCCATACTGATGGAGGAACGTCTGAATTGCACTCGCGTGGTCAGAGGCACTTCCCAGAGGACCTCCTGTCGACGATAAGTTATATAGTTTTTCGTAGTATTGAACAAACAGATACAATAGCTTCCGTAGATTTGCCCGACTGATCCTTAATGGAGTGAACGGTCATATCCTGTTTGGTTTTCTAGAGTGCTCTTGCCAGATAATGACCATTTTTATTGGCATGTTCATAAAAGAGTTTCGAACGAAGGAGTACATTTCCTGCATACCTTACCATCCAATTTCTCCAACTTGTCAGGCTTGAATCAAAGCATCAAAAGGACTGCACCACCTGTGAGCGTTTATGTTTAATTTCCAAAGTATAATTATGGGCAATAAGCCTATCTACTAAAGCCTGCCTGGACTATTTCATTTTTGTGGAAAGGGTGATAAAGTGTCCCCGCATTACACACTTATGCACTAGCCATTGAATCATTGGGGAGGTATCAGGGGTGTAATTGAGAGTGAAAAACTCTCGTAAATGTTCCTGAAATTGGGCCAAATGGGATGGATCTCCCAGCAAGGAAGGATTTAAGTGCCAAAATTTGGTTCTTAGATCCCGTTCAGGAAATTGGAGTGTCATGGTAATTGGGTGGTGATCAGAGGCATAAAGCGGTTTGATAGTAACGTTACACAAGTATGATAGATCTGCTTGAGATAAAAAGAGGTAATCAATACACGAATACTTAGGTATATGAGAATAGTATGTATTCTTTACAAGAGGGGTTATGAGTCCGCCACGAGTCGTGTAAAAACATAGAGGGCAGTTGAACTTTAATTTGTTTGAGAGCTTTGTATGGGATGGCAGAAGTCCCAGTCGACGAATCCAAAAGTGGTTCTAAAAGGTACATTCAGGTCACCTCCCAAAATCAGGAGTCCCGAGGTGAATGACGTCAACTCTTCTACAACCTTACGCATAAAGGACATTTGTTTCGTATTGGGGCTATAAATATTCGCTAGTGTAATTGGTCGATTATACACAGAGCCCCTGGCAAAAATATACCAGCCCTCAGGATCCACCAATTGTTCAGCAAAGAAAAAGGGCAAAGATTTAGCAAGGAGGATCGCCACCCCTCTCAACTTCGACTCAGAGGCCGAAGCATGATACAAATGGGGATACTTATAATAATTTGCAAGTTTTTAAAATGTGTCTCCTGGAGAAAGGCAACATTGGCCTTTTGTTTAGAAACTTGTGATAAAATCATAGACTGTATCTCAGGAACATTCAGTCCTCTGACATTTAGAGAGAACATTTTTAAATGGCGTGCAAAGGGCATATTCCCCAATGGAGTCATACTGCTCGTTCGATCTCCTCCCTGAAGGAACGTGGGAGGGTGGAGGGAAGAAAAAAAAAAAAGGGGGGGGGGGAAGCCCACAAGAAAGAGGAAGATGATGAGGAGGAAGGAGAGAAAGAAAGAACAAGGTAGAGCAGAAGTAGAATTCAGATATATGAACACAAGAAGGAAAAGTAAATGAAAAAGATAAAGAGTAGGCAGTTTCGGGTGAAACCTGGTTACAACCAGGGATTTGGGAATAACTAACCCAAGTTTCACTTAAACAACTGAAAAAAGGTCAGCCAGGCAATTGCCCAGCTGCTTGGGGTAAAGTAAATCCAAGGCGCAAGACAAGAAAACCCCTGTCCGCCAGAAAGTAGTAATGTTATTAAATTAAAGTGTAACCGGGCAGAAGGAAGCAGATTTCAAACCAAAAAGCAGTCTGGCCAAGGTAATCATTGGGCAGTTATATACTTAAGAGCACACTGCAAACCATCTAGGCTGAGCCGTCTTCTCGTCACTCCCAACAAAATCAACCATCAAGTATGACATAGATGCAAATATGAACTAAAACATAAAATATAACAGAAATATTAAAGTACACTATTTGCCCAAAGAGCCAGATATCCGTCTCGTGATCCAACACACCGATCCTGTATATCAAGATCACTTAGGATTCGGTCACCAGAACACGCAACCCACAAAGTAGGAAATATATTGTATACCTACAGATATCCCCGGGGGTCAAAGCAGCAACATCGGGTGTCTACCAGGCAATATAAGGACTGACACATCAAACCTTAACAGGGCACAAGTCATATTTCCTCTTAACCCCCAAGGATCCCTCATTCACCACCATCATCCTAACAACTTAGCAAAATGAGGGGGGGGGGGGAGAAGGGGAGGGGACAGGCAGGCAAACACAAATGAAAGAGAAGAAAAAAATAAAAATAAAAAAAATAGAAATAAAAAAAAAGGGGGGAGGGGGGCAAGGAGAGAGGGAGCCAGGGAGGAAAAAAAGGGGGGGGGGGGGAGCAAGGGATGGAAGGGCAAAAAAGGCAAGACCAGAAAACTGACAAAACATAACTTCCAGTATATAATATATCATTACCGCCCCCCCCCCCCCCCCAAATGGAAGACCAAGATATGATGGGTACAAGAGGTCCTGCAGTTTACCGCCTAAGGCCTACAAGAAGCCATAGAGGCCAAAGATTATAGGATGTGATATCTTCTTGACATCTGTAAGCCGAGTTGGCAGGCAACCAAGCCAAATGATGGCAACCTCACTAAGCAGTCTTCACTTAAATGGGCATGGGCAATAACAGTATGACAGGAAAACAGAGATGTCCATATTAGGCCTGATGCGAGTCGGAAACATTGTTCAGAAGACTTCTACGATATGTTCCTTTCCATCGAGGGGTTCACAAATCGGACGCTTGAAGAGATTTCTTCCACAGGTCCAGTAGCTGGAATGCTTGGCACCATTCTGGGATCAGGACTGGAGGGACATGTAGCCACTCAAAAAATTGGGGAAGGTCAAAGGGAGTATAGATGCTATGTTATCTCTCCTGAAGCATACCTGTGAGGTCAAATGGGAAACGCCACTTGTATGGAATGCGGCGTTCTCTTAGGATCTGAAGCAATGGCCTAACTGCCCTTCTGTGCTGCATAGTAATTAGGGAAAGGTCCTGAAATATTTTCACCTCCGCCCCATTAAAAGTAAATTCCTCTTGCTCTTTTTCTGAGAGATATCCTCCTTTAGTTGATAATCCACAAAACAACATATAATGTCCCGGAGTGGATCCCCCTCCTTGCCCATTGGGCGGAGGGCTCTGTGAGCACGATCCAGAACTATAGGCGAATCTAGAGGTTTGTTGAGTAAGGTGTTAAATAGAGATTGTAATGCTGCTGGTAGCTGAGCATATTCTACCTATTCTGGGATTCCGCGAACTCTAAGATTGTTTCTCCGGCCTCTATTATTAAGATCCTCTAGTTTGCTATTCAAATCAATAAACTGCACATTATATCGACTTGCTTGGTGTGGCAATTCTCTTATGTCGGCATCGTGTCTCTCCGCCGCCTGTTCTACCTCCATCAGCCTGTCCGAGACACCCCTGAGTTCTTCTTTGAGGTCTGTCACTGCCTCCGCTAAAGCCTTTTTAATGTCTGCTGCTATTGATTGCAGATCTGACATCTTGTGCACTTGTTTAATAATAGACAGCATCGCCTCTGTGTCTCCCTTGCTAGAGCGCGGCATGGAACCGCTAGGCAAGTCTGATGCCTCCCCACTTGTGGAAGGAGGCATAGGCCCCTGTGTGTCTGCAGGCTGGGTACGAAAAATCTCCGGGAGATTTTTCCCCAAGCAGGAGTGCGGGGTGTTTGTGAAAGGCAGGGATCTGCCTACCTTGCCCATCGTGCAGTCAGCGCCCCAAAAAAGCTGCATAAACTCTCCGGCAGACTCGGAGCTCAGGTATTAAGCTGCCATTTCCCCTGCACGCCAGACCATGCCCACGCAGTAATGCCTTTATTAAAAGGATACACTTAAAAACAGACAGTAGGTATTGCACTCACAAGGGTGTTTACAGATTAACTGGGTTAAGCTGATGTAGGGGAAGTTTCTCCAAAAAAGTGTTTCCAAGATGCCTTGCAAGCTGACAGGAGTGAGAGTGGCCTGCTGTTTGTCCACAGCGGTGGTGTCTGACCAGGGGCGGACTGACCATTTGGAATATCGGGCACTGCCCGAGGGCCCGGGGTCAGTAGGGGGCCCCATGAGATGTCCCTGGTACCTTTTTCATAGGCTTTTTTGAGTTTGGGCAAGGACACAGGGGCCCCATGATCCCCTATTGCCCGGGGGCCCCATGAGTTGTCAGTCCGCCCCTGTGTCTGACCCTTATACCGGCATTTCAAGAGTGTCTGCACTGCAATCCCTCTTCCTGCTCATAGTGGTGGCTGCACAGGCTTTCCATGGGACACATCACATGACTCAGGCTGAGTTTTCTTACATGTGTGACCTCTACCATCTGTTTTCATGTGTACTATTTCAATAAAGGTATCACTGCACTATGAAGCTCCTTTGCACCCTTGTTTACCCTCCTTTTACAGAATGTGCTTTGGATTCCCAGTTCAGCTTCAAGGGGCAGCAAAGGCACAAAGCAAGTGACAGCTTTCTTAGGTTTAGCACACAGTTACACCTCCAGGATGATCGTAATTGATATGCTGAGATTTAAATACAGTAAATATTAGGATATTGTACACAATAATTCTATACTTTGTTGCATTTGCAGTTTTTTAAATACATTTTTTTTATTCACTGAAGGTTTATTTCATAGTAGGAGGAAGTACTTTATAATTAAGTCACAAAGTGCCTTGGGTTTAAGGTTTTTTTTTTTTCATTCTTAGCATGTCAATTTTTTATTGCTATATTTACCTCTGCAGTGGAGATTCACCACTCTATTTGTACTTGTGACCATTGTCACTGAAAGAAAAGGCGAGGAGAAACCTAAAATGTTAGAGTTGTCACCAGGACAAGAGGTGAAGGGAAGTCTTCCATTAAATTTAATTTCGCTTTAAACATTAATTTAGAGATTCTCTCATTTCAGATGAGGAGAGAATTAGGTATAAGAGGTGGCCTAAGGTTTTTGGGTTATTCTATTATTACATCTATTTTCAATGTCAAAACTCCCATACTCAGAACTACCCCAGTTCTCGCTTTCATAAGATAACTTTCAGCATTAAATTTGAATTATGTATGATAATTTAAATTCCTGTGACGTTTTGCAATGTAAACTTTAAGGATTCATTCACACCATAGTGCAGAGGCCTCAGTTTATCTGCATGCATTCTGCAAAGGCACAACCAACTCAATTGTTCTCTATGTGCTTTGTTCACACCACAACACTAGTATCACACGCAGACTTTTCTGTGCCAAAATCTGCAACTGGTATAAACTCGTATGAAAACTGACGTCTCTGCAAGTGAAATGTGTGCATAAGTTTCCATCAGTTTTCTATGCACGTATGGTATTGTCAGGGCAGGAGCTGAGGAACGGACAGGCAGGCCTAATAACAATGTAACGCACTGGCTTGCGACAACCACCACCCACAGACCGAAGTACCTGTAATATCAAGTAATATCAATTACGATCATCCTGGAGGTGTAACTGTGTGCTAAACATAAGAAAGCTGTCACTTGCTTTGTGCCTTTGCTGCCCCTTGAAGCTGAACTGGGGATCCAAAGCACATTCTGTAAAAGGAGGGTAAACAAGGGTGCAAAGGAGCTTCATAGTGCAGTGATACCTTTATTGAAATAGTACACATGAAAACAGATGGTAGAGGTCACACATATAAGAAAACTCAGCCTGAGTCATGTGATGTGTCCCATGTAAATCCTGTGCAGCCACCACTATGAGCAGGAAGATGGATTGCAGTGCAGACACTCTTGAAATGCCAGTATAAGGGTCAGACACCACCACCGTGGACAAACAGCAGGCCACTCTCACTCCTGTCAGCTTGCAAGGCATCTTGGAAACACTGAGTCTAAGTCCCAGGCTGCCCTTCGCCAGGGCCCCTGATGGTGGGGATGGACTTGACGCAGCCAGGAACCAGGTCGCGGCCCCCGAGACACCTCAGTTGCGGTAATGGCCGCCGCCAATGGTGTGTAGCTGGTGGAAAAGACAATAGAGTAGTCGGGCAGGCTGGGTCGACAACAACGGGACAAAACGGTACAGGACAGCAGACGAGAATCACGGGTCACGGGTCGAGTTCAGCAACGGAGGGTCAGATCAAAGGAGAACACAAAGAATGGTCAGGTCACAAGCCGAGTCAGATTCCAGGAGAGTCACGAGAGTCAGAACAGAGTAATAACAACACAAAGACACAAGTGCAAAGGGCATGTGCGGACCACAGGCTTATATGTAATCAACCACACCCCTCTGGGGGATGGACCTCAGAGACCAGAAGGCATAAAAGATTCCCATCATGCTCTGCAGAAATCCAACATGGATGCCAGCACATGGAGAAACATAACCTCTGGGAAAAGGTAGGACCTTGACAGGTATGAACAAGGTCTTAATGAGTAAGAACCAAGCAAAAGTAAAATCAATATTTTTTTGACAACCTGAAAATAAAATGAATTAAAATCAAACAGGAAGGCTGGAAGATATGATGATGGAACTTACCAGTGGTAATACTGGAAACGTGGCCGCCAGTTTGGAGAACGGAGAAGAGTCTGTAACCCACAAGCCAAGTTGACAAAAAGGTAGCACATCAGGAAAAACCTATGATAAAGCAACATGAGACTGAGGGCATGGATAGGGTCTAGACAAAACAGACTTCAGCATCTGTAAACTATACTATATTTTGTAACACATTAGGCTTAATTCAAAAAGCTTTAACATAAGTTTAAGACTTTTTATGTTTCAGCCATGACTGTAAATTTCAAATCTCATTGGACCCAGCTGAAAATAACGGTCACCTTTTTGAAAAGAAGTAGACAAATCCTGCGGTGATAGCTTGTGAGAATTAAGCCTAGTGTATGCTATTTGTTAAAGACAAAGAAAGATGGATAAAGATGCATCACAGCTTCTCTACTATAAAATATGATCAGCTATTACTAAGAGTTATAGTGTATACAAACCCTAACAAATAACTTCTCTTATTTGCTCCATTTTGGTCTGGTAAATATACAACTGAAAGTGCTATGTTATATCAGTTCAATAAAGGACAAAAAATATACCAACTATTCCTGCCAGAAATCCATGAAGTTTGAATATCCTTTGTACTCACTGCACTACAATAATCAGGCAGTGTTATTAGCCCTGCCCAGCTCGCCTCGTGAACTACAGTACACCTCCCTCTAGGTTACTGATAAGAGGAGAGGAGAAGCCATTTTGTAGTCGAAACACACCGAAGTGACAATGATGTTCCTTCATAGATACAGTGCGTTGAGTGTTATTTCCCTGTAACAGGAAGTGTACTACTGGCAGGATTATCAGGCGAAAACAAAAGGAGAATAAAACCTAAACATTTTCTGTTCTTGGGTTTACATACATTTTAATACTGAATATTCAGCTGTACAGCCTCTTTTCCAGAACTCTATGGTGTCTGTTTATTTCTAGAGTTTATGGTCAGCTCTTGCTTTCATTTTGTGTATTCGTTTCTTGACACTGTCAGTACTAAGCTGTCACTCAAGGAGGAGTGAGGGGGGATTTGTAAAACAGTAATCTAGTATGGCAGACAAATGACTGATACATCACATGTGAGGAGCTAAACCGTTTAATTATTACACTAATAATACACTATTTTCAGCTACAGCTTATCATGTCTTGTTGTCTGTTAGAACAAAACTGAATATAAAAGTAATTAAAGTATGACCCTCTGTTTTAAAATTATTTCTTTTTAAGACTGTGCTGAGACTTAAGCAGCCATACATTGTACAATTTTCTTTCCTTCAATCCCTCCCGCTGCACTATTTTATTCTGGTAGCAGGAGGTTTCCTAGCTGTCAGAATACGATGATCACTGCTGGAGGCTTTAGCCACCAGCAGTGATCACATGAAAAAACCCAACAGGCTGGTTGTACTGAAGTTGATGGAGAAATCAACTGCAATACAACCAACCTGCCCATAGATGTATGGAAATTCAGCTGGTTCCTGCTGAACCGGCCAATTATTTGCTTATATGGCCATCTATACTGAGACATGTAGTCTTCCCGAAAAAAGATTTAGATCAGTCCTATATTCACTTAAAATATAGAGTAACATCTTGCCATTCTTTTCAGTGCAATAGACCATGGAACAGTGGTGAGCAGAGATGAGAACAAACATGACAATGACTTCTCTTAAGACCAATTACAATATCAGTGTAATATGACTGAACAATGAAGTCACATCTGTGAACCTAGTAGATGTGAAGTCATACAGACAGAATGGATGTCAGAATGAATTACAGTGACTGCACAACAGAACACAGGCACTAATAAAAAGAATGGCATACCCCAAAATCCAACAGATATACTAGGAAGAATAAATAGGGGAACTGTATGTAAATTTTGCATACTTAAGTGTATGTCCACAATTAAAACAACTTTTCACTTTAAAATTAAAAACTGTGAAATAATCTGGAAAAAAAAGGTATGTGAATGATTTAGAAAGCCAATGTAAGCATAAGTGAACAACAAGAAAACTATTAACACACAACAACATGGAGTATCTGAATAAAACATGGTATAGTTCCACTATTTTCTACACTTTATAATAATATATATATATATATATATATATATATATATATAACTAAAATAGTACTGTAAAGGTTCAATCGTAACTGGCCAACAGTACTTTGATTACAATAATGCACATTATACAAATGCACTTGTGTAGTTAAATCTATTGTCAATAATAACTTTTATCTTACTGGTCAAGATAGCATACTTATATTGTGGTTATCCATTATATCTTCCAAAATGTAAATTATTTGTAAAAATAAAAAAGGTAATGAACAGTCATAAAAGTTAATGAGCGATCAATCTGCTGGTTACTACTGTACTGTGCTCCCTGGAAAACTACATACAAACTACGGTAGTGAATTTTGAATTTGTATATCCAAATTAAAGTTGTTTGTACTTAATATTGTATATAAATCACTTGACTTGCAGGTAATGAAATTACATACATGGACAGGATTGGTGCTACCAAATCCAAAGAAGCAATGAGAATCCCCAGCTCAGCAATTCCAGCTGTAAGCAACAATGCCCAAGTAGGTTCCCCGTTGCTCTTTCCGTGACCAAATACCTGTTTTTGTGAAAGGGAAAAAAGAAAAAGGTTATTGCTTACCTTTTACGTGCAAATCTATTTTTCCTGAATTACCTAGATACAGTATCTAAAAATATCAACATTCATTCAGTTGTTACCCTCAGGAAAGGGATGATTCCATCCTTGGCAATGGCCTGAAGAAGTCGTGGGGCACCCGTCAGGCTCTGTAGTCCTGCTCCACAGGTAGAAAAAAATGATCCAATCACTATGACCCAAGGGGAAGGCCAAGAGAGGGCACCTACTACAAGAGTTCCCTTTACTGCATCTCCAAACCTGCAAGAAACAAACCCTAGATGTCATATTGAACGCATCTGCACAAGCCACCAATCAGTTCTTCTGCTCCCATAGCAAGAGACCATTCATGTTCCTGTTCATGCCTTCATATTTTTGCTCCGACTACTGCAACATCATCTAGTCTACCAACAACAAGGTTCATCTCTACAATGTATTATGAAAGCTGCTACAAGGTTTTCTGTATCTCTAATTAACCCAAGAATAAAATTGAAGTTACGATGCTTTGTTTAACAAACATTTTACAATTCACAACCAAACTAGATTTCTAACTGAATACATAAATATTCTTTTAACTGTCCTTCCTCCACTAAACATCGAATATTCTAACTATTTATGACCTAATACAATGTATACCTGTCAGATACTTTCAAGGATCCCTAACTTTTTTCTCCCCCGATCCTTTTAGATTTGCCCTTTTTTAAATCATGTTAATCTTTTTTCCTACCCTAATCATACATTATAATTCCCATCATATCTCCAACCTATTATGCCTGGCAGGAGCTACATTTACCTTGTGAAAATTTTTTGGCAAGTTTTGTTTTTAAGGTCAACCTTACATCAGTATGCTGTATTCACCTCACATTCGATAATTTACTTTGATGAATTGCTATCTCATGCAGTTTTTCTGAAAAATGGGTCACATGACCTTCACATTGCATGCAAAATCCTTTAGCATAACACTTACTATCATCTCCTAAGATATTCTCTTTTTGGATCTTCCCAATGCCACACAGCATTTGCAGCAAAACTCCAACAGTGTCCAGCTCCTACTGTACATGCATGCCGCTCGGCCCATTCAGTCCTATGGCTAGTTCATACTCATTGTAGCCATCAGCCATTCCTCAGGGCTATGGACAGAATCAAAGGAATGCATGGGTTGAGTGGTGTGCATGCAGAGTAGGAGCTAGATGGGGAAGGAGAAGTTTGTGCTTCAAAGTGTGCACAGTGCTGGGCCAGGCCACACAGTAAAGATTTCAGGAGAATGAATAAAGGGAAATATTTTACTTGGCGACTACCATTCAGGGTGGTAGGGGAAACTTTAAAAAGGGCCATTTAAGGAATTTACATTTTGGAGAGCAGTGCTGTATAATATGTGGATAATTAAAGTAGTGTAAAACTCAAAACCAAAAATGTAATATATTGCAGCTTAAAAAAATCCTCAGATGTGGTGGCTGCATTAGTTTTAGTTTTTTTAAGCTTTTTTCCCACCTTTGTTTTCACCTGGGGATCTTGCCAGTAACACATCTCCTGTATTAGAGTGCCACCACTCTGGATGAAGGAGCACAGGTGGACAGCAGCATTGTCAGTCTGGGGGGCAAGGAGTGTTAGATGTACTAGCAGATTCAGATACACTGACAAATTGAATTCAAACTCCAGCTAAGGTTATAGAATATACAATTTTCTTGTCCAATTTTTCTTTTGACTTACCAAAACCATATAATATGAGGCCAAACCTAAAAACTTTCAATTTGCATGCAATCAGGCAGGCCCTTGCACTACATAGTTGAAGGTAAATCTAAAGGAAATTGAAGTTAAAAAATAGTATACTATATGATATATACATGATATATAATATATGACCAGCTTAATACTTTATAAGCTGTTAGAGCAACAGTTTTTTTTTCTTTTGGGATAAACTAATCATTGTAAGCACCCCTGTCACTGGTAAATGGTTTGTCTCATCCCTGCAACTGCTACATCTGCAGGTGAACTTGTTCTTTTGAAAAAGAAGTGACTCACTGCCTGGATCACCAGGTGAAATAAAGGTAAGAAAACCTTAAAAGAAAATGAATTGGTAAGCTGCAATATAATAAACGTTTGCTTTTGGGTTTAATGCCACTTTAAAGAAAGAACTGCACAATACTTACTTTGCACGATACTTACTTATCTCTGAGCACCACTCCATCAGTGCAGGCTCCAAACAAGATAACATTACTAAGATCTAAAGTCCACAGAATTAAGGAAATTAACTATAAGCAAAACTGGTTATGTACAACATAAAATTTTAAACAGGGTTGCACCAATACCGATATCAGCGACGATACCAAATACTTGCACGAATACTCCTGCAATTGCTCCCAATACCCGAAACCGATACCTTTGAGGTGCGATTTGAGCCCATACAAAATTAATGGGCTCAAATCTCACTGCAAAGAATCGCATGTGATTGGAACAGGAATACAGTGTGATTCAAGCCCAAATCGCATGCAGTTTCACCACCACTCCTGTGTGATCCCAGTATAGAAAGACAGGGAAGCACCATCTAAGAAGTGCATCAATAAGCAAACAATTTCTTATTGTTATAACAACTCAAATATTAAAAGTACATAATATATCTTGCATGTCAAATCCAAAACCACGGCTGCTTGTGGCGCTCACAGGGCTGGAGAAGATGTATAGGCTGGTCCACCCCCAAGCTGACATCACTTCTGCCCTATACTCACAGAGGTCCCAGAACTTCCTATATCTCCTCCAGCCCTGTGAGCACAGCAAGCGGTCCTGGTTTTGGATTTGACATGCAAGATATATTATGTACTTTTAACATGTGGGATCAAACAGGAGCGATGGGGGAAACCGCATGAGATTTGGACAGGAATCACAATGCATTCATTTTGTATGGGTTCAAATCGCACTGCAAAGGTATCGGTACTCTGTATCAGTTGATAGCATTGGTACTTGTACTCGCTAGTGAAAACGGTATTGGTGCATCCCTAGTTTTAAACATTGGGAATCATTCTTTAGCCAAAAAAGCAAATCATATGTTACAATTATGAAACTTCTCTGTAGACATTTATGGTATAACATGGGGCACTCCGGGTAAACAGCTACATACCAAGTTAAAAATTGTATATGCATTACACATATTTTATGCTTTTCAATAAATGTTTTTTTTCTGTCGGTATAATTGTACTTTTACAGGGATCACTCATGTGACACAAAACCCTGCAACATTGTAGGTGATAATCTGTTTTCAATCTGGAGCTTCCAATGTCATGTCTTTAATGCCTGTTTATTCAACAATAAACCCTCATACTGCCAATTCATTGTCCAATAAGGAGACAGAAGACACGGGAAACTAAGACTGAAGGAGGAAATTGGGAAGTTATTTTCAGGTTTTGCTGTGTGGTAGAATTGTGTGCACATTTTTTCACAGGTAAAACTATTCATATTCACACAGTATTTCAACTGTGTATTCAACTGATATCAAGCATTCTGCTTTATTATTTAACACATTGATTCATTCACCTGCATGCAAATATACCATGAAGTCACACAACCATTTTCGTAGAATAAAAAAACTTTGATGTCCCAGCTCAGCCACAGGACAGTTTTGGGAGTGATGATCCTGGAGGCATAGCCCCCGTGGGTGGGGAATCGGAGACAGTCCTGGTAACTGTATTACAATAATATGCGAGCACTGTTGATTCATTCACCCATTTCTAAAACATTATACATATTTAATACACATTACATATCCTGCTTCCATAATTTTACAGAAACATGTAAATGTCCAATGGAGGTAATCGAGACCATAGGAAAATAGATAAAATGTAGCTAAATGTAAGGTATGCTATCATTTACAAACTGTTTAAAATTAGTACTTGGAACTTTATTATTAGCATTTATTTTCAGAAAGCCAGACATATTCTGTCATCTGTCATGTAATCAGGGACATATACATACCCTTACATTTAGGGAACGCCTAAAGTGTTTATGCAGGATTGACTGGCAAATGGAAATTAATATAATGCAGAGGCACTTAGCACTAGCATAAGTATTTCAGATAGGTTATGGGTAGATTACATTTCAAGTCCAATTTCCATTATTTTTTCATGCGCTCAATATTTATAACGGGTTACTTGCGGACACTTCCACCAGACGGATATTAAATTGATTTAAGCGTTGTAAAATGACATTGAGAAAGTATGCATGAGTCTTCAGCATGATTTCTTTCTTAGCTTTACGGTGCAAGAATACCCTTGTCTATAATACAGCCAAATATACTGTATATACCTTTCTGCACCAGGTTCAATGCGTGTTCAATCATAGTGTAGTGACTGGTGTTTTTCTGTACTGGATAAACACTAGTCACCACTAAGACACATAGAACACAATTGTTTTCTACAGTATGTGCTCCATTCACACAGCAATGCAGATAGGAGGTGCCTTGTGGTAAAATGCAGACATGAAGCATTTTACTACAGCACACTGAGAGGCAGGGCCGGTGCTAGACTATATTGCGCTCTAGACAAAACCAGCTACTTGCCCCCCTCCCCCAAAAAAAAAAAACAAAAAAAACAAAAAAAAAAAACACTTCACCTACTTCACCCCCCCCCCCCCCCCCAGCACACATCCTCTTTCCCCTCAAATTTTCCACTCTAGCACAAATCCTCTCCCCCAAATCCCACCCCCCCAGCATAAATCCCCCCAATCCCACCTCCTAGCACAACCCTCTCCAAATTACCCTTCCCAGCACAAACCCTACCTCCCCTGCCAAAATCCCCTATCCTAGCACTAATCCCCCCTCCTAACACATCTGTTCCTAGCACAATCCCATCCCCCAAATCCCCCCTCCTAGCACACATCCCCAATCCCCACTCCTAGCACAAATCCCCCCGGCTACCTAGTTTTCCTAGTGGTAGCACCGGCCGTGCTGAGAGACACCCCTTGCAACTGCATTGCAGCACAACGCATTGCGCTGATGTGTGGACACATGAATGAAGCATTACTTTTGACACTTCAAATAAAGCTTAAAAAAATTTAAAAAAGGAAACCGTGCAATGCTCTGAATTGCACTACTTCTCACCACATCGCACACTGTGCCTAAAAACTGACCGTTGCACGCAATCTAAAACTATGCATTTAGCATGCAGGCAACGTGAACAAGCCCTAAAATGTATGCACAGAAACTGTAATTCAAGGAGAGAGGAGGACTTCGAACAGCAGAAGTATCAGTCCAAGCGAGACATCCTATGGACTGTACATTATGTCCCTTGTGCTGATTTGGCTCCCCAGTAATTGAATGTATTCAGCAATTCTAGGTGCGTGTGAATTCCTACTACACCACATGCAGTGGTTCCTCCGGCAAGCTCATACTTTACTACAGAATGTACAAGCTGGCTGAAGGTAACCACTGCATTCAGCTCACTTGAATAGGGTGCAACAATTTTTTGTGAAGATAATACAAATGTTATGTCATGCTTGTAACATAGCTCTCCCTGCATAATGTTTTATGTATAGTGAAACAGGATTACATATAGTACAAGCAGGGGCGGACTGACCATTTGGAAACTCAGGCACTGCCCGAGCGCCCGGGGTCAGTAGGGGGCCCCATGAGATGTTTTATCAAAACTATACTCCCCCAAAAGCTTGAGGCTCAAAAATGCTCAAACTCCGGATAGTCGCGTTTTTCAGCATTGGAGCATTTTTAAAGCCAAAAAACTCCTCTTCAAACAGTAAATTTATTTACAGCCTGAAAACTCCCCTGCCAAAAAATGCTAATAAAAGCATACATGTGCATGGACACATAGGATAACAAGCTGGGGAGTTTACTGGCTGTAGAAAAAAAAAAATGCGTTATGCCCGAAACAGCAGCAGTATGCAATGGTCATTGCTCCTTGTGCTCAGTGGTGGTTTGTATACAAAGAAGGTGATTCAGGAAAAATAAATAAAAGTCCTTTGACATCAAATGTTCATACAAAACAGAAAGAATAACTAAAAAACAAAACAGCATGCAAACCATAACATAGAATTATGCAGGCCATAGACGGGCCGTTTATCGGCCGAATTGTCAGCCGATAAACGAAAAAAATTGGTCGGCCCCATTGCCAATGCTGCCACCAATGTCCACAAAAAATGGTAGTTTTTCGTCCTTTGACATCAAATGTTCATATAAAACAGAAAGAATAACTAGAAAACAAAACAGCATGCAAACCATAACACAGAATTATGCAGGTCATAGACGGGCCGTTTATCGGCCGAATTGTCGGCTGATAAACGAAAAATCGGTCGGCCCCATTGCCGATGCTGCCAGCATGACCGATAAAAATAAACCAGAAGATCCACGAAAAAACGGTCGACGGGCTGGCCCCACGAACGGCGTGAATATCAGCCGATTTTTCATGCGGATGAAAATTTGGCCGAGAAACGACCAGTCTATGGCCTGCATTAGAGTTGATGGATAAACAAAACAACCACAGAGCAAACAGATTAAAACTGATATCAAACAAAAGGTTACTCACAAAGCATGATTGAGGATACAAAGATCACAGGCCTTTGTGCATAACAATAAAGACACAATGTACCAATTTTGTATACCACAATAGTTAAAACAGCATGATTAGAAGAGCCTAGTACATAGTTTCTAGCACAAATATTTGAGGGGAACTGCAAACTGCAGAGCAAACTGACTACAACTAAACAGGCAAATAAGCATAACCTAAAACAGAAATAGATTCACTCAAAACAGTGGCACTATAAAACGCCACAAAGAAATTATATATACTCAAGCACTGCAGGGACATGCTACCCACACACTTTTTAAAAATTTTTTTTTTTTTTTTACTTATGCTTGGCTCAAACACATGTGATTCCTGGGCATAGGTTTATGGTCCCCTGTTCCATAGTATCAATTCTATGTTTGTTCATGACTACTTGCCTACTTAATCAGTTTCAGAATATGTGCTCTACAATTTCCAGCTTCCCCTTTCCTAAGAACTATGCTGCTGTAAAATTTGTAGTATATGAAATCTGCACACCTAAATCATTGAGTTTTCATCAGTTAGACTCCAGTAGGTTTGTGTGTATAGACTAACTTTATGCTTTGTGATTTGTATACAAGCATGGTTTATAAACCATATGTTACATACAACCTTTGATTAAAAGGTTTTTGTTTTGTTTTTTTTATATTGTTGTTAGCTTCTGCCATGAGATAAATGACAAGGTCTACCATTTCAGATAAAGGACACCACCTGATTGTAATTTTATGTTGTAATGTTATAAATTGGAACATACATTGGTTCTAATCTATTACAAAAAAGGATACAGACTAAGGAAGTGGTAAGGATGGCAAGAATTGTGCCAATTGGGATAGACTTTTGAGCATCTTTGAGGTCCCCAGAACGATTGGATCCAGCCATAATTCCTGCAAGAGAGTAAAGAGCTGACTAGAGAATATCATTAAATTAGCAGTAGTCATATCCTTATCCATGGGCCATAGGTTCATTTGTAATAAATCAGTGTTAGGATCACCAACAAAAAAACAAAATATCCATCTTGTAGCATGGATACTAGTAGAAACCACCTAGTAAAAACCATATACAGACAGGCTAATGATAATAACCACAAGTCTAAATAAAACTGTGTTTAATATTTCCTAATCATTGTTTTTATTTTTTGATATTTTGTAAGTATACTCACATACTTTTTTATCTGCAGTAGTAAACTGCAGATAAAAAAAAAATCCCCTGCAAGGTAATGGCATAATGTGCTAGTGTTCCATATAACCAATGAAGTGACTGGTCTCAGGTGATACACAGAGATGAAATGAATCCTCCTACATAAATTGTACCTGCCGTCTTTCCTCTACATCCAAAGTGCAGAATGTAAACCTCATCTCTCAGCTCTGAAAAGCAGGAGCATAGAGCTGAAGTTACATCAGCGAAGAGAGCTCTGAGAGCTGATTGGAGGGAAAGCACACACCCCTTTCACACAGAAACAGAGTTGATAATGTCAATCACAAACTGTGCCCTCCCCTGTCACTGTTTTTCTCTTGGTGTCAGGAAAAATCTTCAGAAGTGATTCATGTGTATAGCAGAGGAACGAGGCAGCAGACAGAAATGACACTTCGTGCTCTGGATAGAGACAAGTACACTCTGTAGAGGGATATGCTTTGTTCGTATTTCATGGCTGAGGTTTACAACCACTTTAAGTGACTGTCGCTATACTACAGTTACTCAGTCAAGCAAAAGAAGAGTGTAAACACATCTTCTGTTGCCCACACTGCCAAACACTGCTCCTGTAAGGAGAAAATGTTCCCTGAAAGGGGACACTTTGAAAAGTGTCTGTCTCCAACTGGCTTCTTCTGCAGACTTCCAGGTTAATACTGTATCTTGGCACAGACCATGTGGTATGCCCTTATTGCTAAGGTGAAGTTTAATCCCACCTTTAAACAGTTATGCCTCAGTTTTGTGAGCAAATAGTATAAACAGCCAATAGCCTGGGGGGGGGGGGGGGGATACATGCTTCCCTCAATAGAGTTCAAGATAAAGATTTTATGGTAAGTACAAAAATCCTATTTTCTTTATCAGCCATTGGGGGACAAGGGAATATTGGAATTCCTAAACAGTCAGGACCAAAGGCGGACTGACAACTCATGGGGCCCCTGTGTCCTTGCCCAAACTCAAAAAAGCCTATGAAAAAAAAGTACCAGGGGCATCTTATGGGGCCCCCTACTGACCCGGGCCCTCAGGCAGTGCCCGAGTTTCCAAATGGTCAGTCCGCCCTTGGTCAGGACATCCAAAAACACTGCAGCTGAGGGGTGGACAAGAGCCACTGAGAAAACCAACAGATACAGAGCTCATACTGCAAAAGATTATCTGAAGAAATCATCACCTCAATCAATGCAAATTGAAGAAAGGCCACACAAAATATGAAAACTACCATGACCAAGGGGAGGACACAGAGAATCAACCCAGGGCTCCACAGCTAAGAAGAAACTGCCACTTAAAGGAGTGGTACACCTCAAATCAGCTAAGCGAAGGGTAAACCACTCATCCAACTAAAAACAGGAAGAACAATACACTACCCAAACAGGAGGCAACCAGACCAACCAATAATTTGGACAACAAGAAATAAATGTTTACTGGGCCAAGTCCAGGAGATAAACAAATTCTTAAGATTCAGCTCAAAGACACACACCATGTCTTAGTGAAATAAAAATTCAGTTAACTGCAGGAAAAACATAAACCTAGCATTTTAGGGAAAGGAATTGGACAAATATAGCATATCTAGATAAATACCAACCAGTTAACAGTAGGAGACTTAAGGTGAAGGCGCCTTGTCCTTGATTTCAGGGAAAGATAAGAAAGGATGTTACCAGATTAGAAAACTAATCCCACAAGAAATAGCCATGGAAGCGAGAGCCATCACAGCATAAAATCTAAAATAGGTAGAAAGAAAGAGCCCTCAAAGGATAACTACAGGCAAAATGTTTTTTTTTTGTTTCGGATAGAATGAACAGGGATTAGAATCTCTATCAGTTTTTATTGCTGTCTGTGCCCCCGTTAGGGCGATTCACCCTCTCTTTTTGTCCTGTTTACCATTATCATTTGAAGTGAAAGTAAAAAAAATCCCAAATTTTGGGCTGTCCCCAGAAAAGTAATAGAGGGGAAATTTTCCAATGGGGACACTAGTTCTGGTGACCTGGGGGGGTCACCAAAAAATTCCCTTAATTTGCAGGGATTTCTTCTCACTTCTTGTTTAGCTATGGAATAGGAAGGGAAGGTAAATCTGCTCAATGGGACAAAGATGGCAAAAATAAACCTTACAGGGGTTATAACCCTCCCTTACTCTATCCAAAATGAAAAAAAAAAAGTTTTGCCTATAGTTCTCTTTTAAAGTGGTTCTAAATTCATGTTTTAATACCTTAAGGCATTATCTATATTAAGGTAAAAAAAACAACTTCTCACAATCTAATCCACCCACCCCTAAACACTTAACGGACTCACAGATCCCGAGCTGTCCTGATTTGGCACAGCTCCTTTCACTTCCTGCTTTCACAGGAGACACTGCGAGCAGCAGGATAGGCCATAGGCTCCTGCTGCTGTCAGTCAAACTCCTGTGAGTCGTGGATTACCAGTGCTGTGCGTGTGTTGTGTGGATGCACACAACCCACCATGGGAGCATTGCCCGCTTGGGTGCCCCCTTAGCTCCCAGCTTGCTAAAGAGAACCCAGAATAAGGAGGAGTGGACAGCACCGGCGGGGGGACTGAAAGAGAGGAGGTAAGGGACAGCTCTGTGCAATATCATTGAACAGAGAAGGAAGTTTAACATCTATTTTATATTAATAAAAAAATTTACCTTTACTATCACTTTAGACAGGAAAAAAATGAAGGTTACTAACCCTGAATCCTGCGGAATGAGAGGGTAGGGAGATCAACAATACTTGCAAGTTAGTGTACAAGAACATTAAGATCAGAAAGGATGCATAGGACTCCTTACAACCAATACCTTCAATGCTTCTGGGGAGTGAAAGTAGCTCTGCAGGCCTGCCTAACCAGTTACCAAAAATATAAATTTAAGAATCATCCAACCCATCCCTGTAAGAAGCAAAATCCTCCCCCAAGGAATGAGGTTTACAGATCCTAGAACTATGACTAGGAATATTTGTTAAAATATAAAAAAAAACAAAAACAAAAAAAAAAAAAAAAAAAAAACAGGAGAGGGGAAGAAATCTAAAGAGACCTCTGCAGAAGACCACAGCTCTGGCATCTCCTGGTCCCAGGAAGCTCTCCAGACTTACACTATCTGCAGGGAATCTACATCCTGCCTACTGACCTTTCAGTGGAGTACATGACCTTCTAGTGATGGATACCTCTTCCAAAGAGGCAAGTAAGGGCAGCCAAGTGCTGAACTCTCACTCTTCAATCTGTAGATCAACATTTGAAAGAATCTGGAAAGCAGCATCTTAAAGAGTAAATAGAGAAGAGGCAAATTACACACTATCCAGCATGGGCAGTATGTAACCGCATCCTACATCAGATAATGTCCAACAGAGGTCAAGTCAGAAGACCAACTAACAGAAGGATTCTCTGATGACTTATGAACGGTCTGGTCTAGAGAATAAGGATCAAAGGGTTGGCAGCAGGATGACAATAAATCTCCTCCTGGCCAGAGTTTAGCGAACAAGTCCAGGTTTTCTTGGCTCAAAGAGACCAGCTTGGAGCCTTGCCAAGATTCCAGGTGGGAATAGTGGGAGAAGCTGAAAGGGGTTGATAGACCACACAGAAAGAGGAGAGCATACCAAATAGGAATTCCACCAATAATCCCACAAACCTCAAAAGACCCAAACAGGGAAAAGTCTGTTACACATAGACAAAAGGGTCAAAGGTTCAGCATAGTGTCTAAATGGTTAGCACTTCCGCCTGGCAGTACTATTATTATTATTATACAGTATTTATAAAGCGCCAATAGTTCACTCAGCGCTGTATATTACAAAGGGGGACAGGGTCGTTGGTTCGAATCCCAGCCACGACACCACCTGCCTGGAGTTTGCATGTTCTCCCTGTGCCTGCGTGGGTTTCCTCCGGGTACTCCGGTTTCCTCCCACACTCCAAAGACATGCTGGTAGGTTAATTGGATCCTGTCTAAATTGGCCCTATTATGTGTACGTATGAATGTGAGTTAGGGACCTTAGATTGTACGCCCTTGAGGGTTACGGACTGATGTGAATGTGCAATATATATATGTAAAGCGCTGCGAAAATTGAAGGCGTTTTATAAACACCTGAAGTAAATAAATGTCCACATGGAGTGGACTTTCTTAGTGAAGAACTGAGCTAAACAGCTCCACTTGAAGGTGACCCAAGATTACTAACTCTAGATAGTTGGTAAATGGTATTTAGACAAGGTTTGCAGATGATAGAACCCTCTGCATTGTTTGAACTACAAGAATTGGGGAAGCAGACTTTTCAGGAGAGGACTCCTGATCATTCCATAATGGGGATGCCAGAAAAAAGCACTAGGGCTTACATAAGGGCTAGTGCTATGAACAGGTTTATAAACTGTTCAAAGGCATACAAGAGTCAGGTCCATGCTACTGAAGTAAGCCATACGGACTAAACCGAGTTGACTTGTAGGTCAATAAGTCCCTCAGGAGGGGAACAGGGCAAGAAGAGTAAAGCGCCACAAAAAGGTGTAACCACCTGTGAGTGACCAATCAGTATTGGAATATTTTAGTACTTCATATATGACACAAGTAGTCAGAAAGGTTGACACACCTCTAGAACTAGTGCTAATACTCTTTGCACAGTGGTACAGCCTACACAGATCCTGCCCCTAATGAGGCTCTAAAACATTTAGTGGTAGCTTGCACTGGTCGGTTTGATTATTTTTGCAACTGAAAGTGTTTGAAATTGTGTGACAATTTCCATTTGTATGGCCAGCCTAAGAAACTGCAATAGGCTTAAAGCAAACCTGTGCTTTTCCCTTGCAGCAAAAGCAACAAGTTCACTTTAATTATGGCCTCGCCAGCAACATATACTTAGCTTTTCTTTACTTCCACTCCATTCAAATTAGCTGTCAGAAGCAAAGATACCACCCATTACTTCTGGGTACAGGGGAACATGCAACTAAAGGAGGGTATACAGTTTTTTTTTTTCGTTCAACCAGTGGGTTGAATGACAAAAAAAAAAAAAAAAACTCACAGATTGCTGCATCAACACAAGTGATGTGTATGCAGGGATTTCCCCCACTTTGTGTATTCTGACAGCAGGGACTCCCCTTACTACCCCCCCAAACTAGAATACAATAATTGGCATTTGCAACTATTGGCTGCAAGCACTATTCGAATGCTTCCAGCATGACTATTCAACAGAAGCCAGTCATAAGTCTGGGTTCTGCTTAACAGACAAGGGTACACATGGACTGAAATGCGTCCGGATTCTGCTGAACTGGATGATTTTCAGTACATTAGAGTAGATAAAACAGTGCAGCACTAAAATTATGATTCAAAACAAAGGAAAGTATTAGACGACAAACTGATAATAAAAGTTCAATATAAATGACAGTCTATGTGACTATAAGGTGCCAGGTGACTGGTTAAAACTCGATGGTGGTGCTCCGTGAAAAATGGCAGAATTACGCACTCACCAGATGAATAATTGTTATACGCATTAAGTATCACATCCAGAGATTTCCTCATCAGATATACATCTGGTCAAGGCTTAGGTGGTCCTCCGTCAGGGTAGTAGTCAGCAAATGCCCAGTAACAAATTACTCGGATCCAGCCTTGACCAGATGTATATCTGATGAGGAAATCTCTGGATGTGATACTTAATGCGTATAACTATTACGCATCTGGTGAGTGTGTAATTCTGCATTTTTTCACGGAGCACCACCATCGAGTTTTCACCAGTCACCTGGCACCTTATAGTCACATAGACTGTCATTTATATTGAACTTTTATTATCAGTTTGTCGTCTAATACTTTCCTTTGTTTTGAATCATAATTTTAGCGCTGCACTGTTTTATCTATTCTATTGTAAGGTTTATGTTGGTTACCTTGAGTGCTGCTGAGTGGATAGCGCTCACTTTTAAATTTTTACTATGATTTTCAGTAAATGTATACCCAGTTTTAGTCCCTTTCTCACTTTACAGCATGCAGGCATCTTGCCGCTCACAAGTACACAATGTTGTCATGTGGGGGCTGGAGAGGGAGTTCTTAGCTTTGTAAGCTCAAACAGAGCAAGGGGGAAGTGAAGAGAATGCAAATATAAACTGCTGGTGGAGCTGGCATTAAAACGAACCCAAATAAATATGTGCGAGTTGTGGACCAACAAAGACCTGCATAATTCCAGGCACAAACTCAGAGCAGACTTGGCAAAAATAGAATATTGAACACTTCAGGAATTTAACCAGCAGAGCAGCTATAAATACAAGCCAGTCAGTATAAACGTAGACTTTAATGTATGGCTAAGAGTTATTGCAAATTTACATATTAGCATAGGCAGTAGAGATGTCTGAACAATACCTGTAACTGATGGGAAAAAAATGCCAACAAGGAGGGTGAACGATGTTGTAATATCAGCCATAACATAATCATGGGAGAGGGACCCAACCGCTTCAGATGAAGCTAAAGAAGCCTTTTCTATGATCTCTCCTTTCTGGAGGTAATTGCTCCATAGGTTCTCTGACACAGAGTGAGAAAACAGAAAAACTGATCAACATGGCATCCCATAGCACACAATAAAAAAGTAGGGGTAACAAAGCAATGCTAATTACCAGATAGGATGCCACTGCTCAGACCTGGAATGCCTTGTATTTCTGTAACATTATTATGGAAAAAGTATTCATCACATGTAGCATTTAGAAGCCCAAGAGGATGACAGAACATATCCCACAAGTCAGACACTGAAGTTAAGTTGTCCTTCTGCACTGTCTTGGCACAGGTGCTAAACCCTAGCCTAGACAGTGTACGGTTCCCAAGCAGACAGACGCTGTATAGGAGAGAAAGAAAGACAAGTTTACAGCTGTGCACATTCTCTCCTGCCTGGCAGACACATTCCTCTCTCTAAAGTCTAAATATATACTAGGGCTGTTTCCCAAGTCTCCATTCACACTAGTGCAATTTCAGATGTGACTTGAGTCACAGAGAAGTGCATAACAATGGAGATCACATTGTTTTTAATGCTACCAGTTCACATCAATGCAACTCAGTATGGAATTATTTTGAAAAGGGTTTGTGGGCTACTTTGTTGTGATTCCAGTGTAATTTTGGCCCCACAGAATATGCAAACCACATCCAAGTTACACTACATTCTTAATGAAAATCAGATCATGGTAGTGTGATCCTAGCCCTAAGGAATCATTTTTATGCTAGCCTAGAAAACAAAAATTAAAAAACCTGATAATGTATTCCAAATTTACATAGTTTTTTTAAGCTGAGCTAATAAATAATTCCTGTAAACCAGCCCTTTTTGAGTGCAACATTATTGAAAACAATACAACTCATCTAAAAAGAAAAATATATTTTAATATCTTCCTAAAAACTGTAAAAACCTACACAAAATGCACTTTATAGAAGTATGGATATTAATGTATGTATCACTACAGTAAAGGAAATAAGTATTTGATCCCCTGCTGATTTTGAATGTTTGCCCACTCACAAAGAAATGATCAGTCTAAAAATTGAATGGTAGGTGTATTGTAACACTGAGAGAAGGAAAAGCATCAAAAAATTCAAAAGAAATGCATGTCTAACAAATTATGAACCGATTTGCATGTTCATGAGGGAAATAAGTATTTGATCCCCTTCACAAAACATGACTTAGTACTTGGTGGCAAATCCCTTGTTGGCAATCACAGAGGTCAGATGTTTCCTGTAGTTGGCCACCAGGTTTGCACACATCTCAGGAGGGATTTTGGCCCACTCCTCTTGGCACATCCTCTCCAAGTCATTAAGGTTTTGTGGGCTGACGTTTGGCAACTCGAACTTTCAGCTCCCTCCACAGATTTTCACTCCAGGACCTTAATGTACTTCTTCTTGAGCCACTCCTTTGTTTCCTTGGCCGTGTGTTTTGGGTCATTGTCATACTGGAACACCCATCCACAACCCATTTTCAATGCCCTGGCTGAGGGAAGAAGGTTCTCACCCAAGATTTGACGGTACATTGCCCCGTCCATCGTCCCTTTGATGCGGTGCAGTTGTCCTGTCCACTTAGCAGAAAAACACCCACAAAACAGAATGTTTCCACCACGTGTGACAGTTGGGATGGTGTTCTTGGGGTCACAGGCAGCATTCCTCCTCCTCCAAACACGAGTTGAGTTGATGCCAAATAGCTCGATATTGGTCTCATCTGACCACAGCACTTTCAACCAGTCCTCCTTTGCATCATTCAGATGTTCAGGGGCAAACTTCAGACAGGCCTGGACATGTGCTTTCTTGAGCAGAGGGACCTTGCGGGAACTGCAGGATTTCAGTCCTTATCAGCGTAGTGTGTTATCAATTGTTTTCTTGGGGACTGTAGTCCCAGCTGCCTGGAGATCATTGACAAGAACCTCACGTGTAGTTCTGGGATGATTCCTCACTGTTCTCATGGTCATTGACACTCCACGAGATCTTGCATGGTGCACCTGATCTAGGGAGACTGACAGTTGTTTTGTGTTTCTTCCATTTGCGAATGATTGCACCAGCTGTTGTCACCTTCTCACCAAGCTGCTTGGTGATAGTTTTGTAGCCCAGTCCAGCCTTGTGTAGGTCTACAATCTCGTCCCTGACATCCTTGGACAGCTCTTTGGTCTTTGCCATGGTGGAGAGTTTGGAATCTGATTGTTTGATTGCTCCTGTGGACAGGTGTCTTTTATACAGGTAACAAAACAAGATTAGCAGCACTCCCTTTAAGAGACTGCTTCTAATCTCAGCTTGTTACCTGTATGAAAGACACCTGGTAGCCAGAAATCCTGCTGAATGATAGGGGATCAAATACTTATTTCCCTCATGAACATGCAAATCAGTGCATCATTTGTTAGACATGAATTTCTTTTGAATTTTTTTATGCTATTCTGTCTCTCAGTGGTACAATACACCTACTATTCAATTTTTAGACTGATCATTTCTTTGTGAGTGGGCAAACATTCAAAATCAGCAGGGGATCAAATACTTATTTCCTTCACTGTAAATGCCAACTGATATTAAAGTGAACCTGTGCCCACATCATACACAATAAAGTATGTACATAATCTGGACAGGCAGTTAAGGTCCTCAGTCACCTCTGTACCTACTTGCGTTGTGAGAAAATTAAATTTCAATGTGAACAACACAGGCTCAGATTTTTTTCCATGATTACAGATCATAGCAGACTGTTAGCCCTCTAATGTACTGTAAATAACCAACAGGTGTTTTTCAGCTGTTAGAAGCCAAACCCACTCCACCAGCTCTCTATGGAAGCAATGCTTTTATTTTTCTCGCACGTGTTAATATCTGTATTTTAGGCCATAACATTATTGAAAACACCCAAAACATTATATATTTTCTGAAAGCAGAGGCCCTGTAGAATAAAAAGGTGGTCATTGCAATTTTTATGTTGCAAGAAATTCACACAACTTATTACCAAATCTAGATATTCAGTCTGTTTTGGGTATGTGGATACCATATATGTCAAGCCCCAACACTGAGTGCTCTGTGAAATGGCCATAAAATATGGCACCACAAATAATCAATAGGCTATGCTTTAATGCCTTTACAGCTCATCATTTTATCATTAACCATTACTTTTGTTGTCAAGAGGGGGCTCGGAGCTGAGAGATTCCATGTTCACAGTCTACAGAGGACAGAAGGGAATGTTCGTTCCGGGATGTCCTCCTGCTCGCCATCCCGACACTGTTTAATATGGTCCTGGGCTCCCAGGAGGAGCAGGAAAGCCCAGAACTCAAAGTGGGGTCTGCAGTCTGCAAACATGATCAGGAGGCTCTAAAGCTACAAAAGAAATAAACCTGCTGAACAAAATTATTATTATTATTATTATTATACAGTATTTATATAGCGCCAACAGAAATAGAAACAACCTCTTGTTTGCTGGATATCCCCAAGGTCAATAACTGGCTAGAGTCTTTGCTGTGACTTTTCAGCTTTTGCCTGACTCATGTTGCAGTGTAACACATGGAAACACATTAACGTGATTTGTGGTACGCTGCCCAAAAATGTTGCATGCAACTCCACAGTGTGAATCAGCCCTAGAAGCATCTAGAGAGGTCAGGGATGGCACTTTTTAAAACTATTTTACTGCTTGTTATGTAAATTGTTTAATGTCCATAGTCAGGGCACAGGTGCACTTTAAACTATTTGGAGATAACAGTGAACACCATCTGCTACTGGAAAGTTGAACAGATTTTTAGCATTTGTGCAGCTGTGGACTTTGTGCTGGCATGTAGATGTTTGTCACAGGTCACTGTTCTGCTGTTTAATGAAGGTCTTCAATTGCTAAACACTTGCCAAATTAGGTTTGCTTACATAATTCTTTATTTTTTTTTTTCTTATTTTTTAAGTCAGACTATGATGAGCACCATCTCTCTTATGTTTGAAATGGAGCAAGAAACCTTGTCTCAGTAGGTATATTTTAATGTAATAGAAATATTCTATCAATAAAATATGGATTTCAGATTTTTGTTATAAAAATCAGTTAAACTGAATCTATACACCTTCAGTTAAAAAATACAGCACTGCACAATCTACAATAACAACGTTTACAGCTTCTTGATCTGGCTCATTTATGCCTTTTTTTATTGACAAGTTCTGTTGAACATTAACGAAGGATGGTTGTAGACTTACGGGAATTCAGGTGGAGCAAAGGCAGATTTAAGTGCTCCTGCATAGATGGCGAGAATAGACAGTACGACGCAGGCCAGGAAGAGTGATGCCAACTTATTCACATAGCGTACTCCCACAAAAACAATGACAGACATAAGAATGAGAAATAATGTGCCATAAACACGCATGTTATTCAGCATTGCTGCCGAGTTCTCCGCCACGCCTTCACCTTTAAAAATTACAGCATCAGGAGCAATGTACACCTGCAGAGAAATATGAATGGTCACTAAATGCAATGTGTAAATGGATAACTTCAGTTACTGCACAGGAATTTACTAAAACTAGAGCAGCTGTGCATGGTAACCAACCAGCTTCTAGCTTCAACTTGCTCAGTTAAGCTTTTAAAATGAAAGATAGAAGTTGATTTGGTTGCTATGCACAGATTCTCCAGATTCTGACTGCTCCAGTTTTGATATATTACCCTCATTGACCTTTAGGCCTCATGAACAGTGGGCGTTTTAAAACCGGCAGTAGCGTTAGCTGTATTAAGTCACGTTAAAAATGCAAGTTTTTCTGGAGTTTTTGCATTATTGTTTAGCCACGCTTTTCCACATTATCATTTTTTTTAGCTTTTTTCTACACGCAAAAAAAGTTCTGGCTCAAAATCGCTGGTTTGTCACGTTTTACCGTGTTTACCAGCGTTAAAGCGTTTTTACAACTAAAAAACTCCTCTTGAAACTCACTAGTTCTGTTTTTATTTCCCAACCAAAAAACTCTCTGGCCAAAAATTGCTGAATAAAGCCTGGACATGAACACATAGGATATCAAGCTGGAGAGTTTACTGGCTGTAGAAAAAAAAAATGCCAAAAGCCAAAAACAGCTGCTGTAAAAACACCCAGTGTGCATAAGCCCTTAAAATATATTGTACATGCTAAAAATGTCTCCCAAGGTTAGGTTCACATCTGAGCAGGCGCAGAAAACTGTAAATCACAGCAGCAAAATCAAATCAAAGACTTTTTCTGTATTGCAATCAATGTGCAAACAAATGGTCTCTGTTATTCGAGTCAAAGACAGGCTTAGTGAGCATGAAATGAAAATATGATTGATCTTCCAGAATGCTGCCGAAGAGGTGTCAGGAGTAGGACCTCATGTGTGGCATTATCTTTTTTGAATACTTGAAAAATAAATTTAGTAATCTAATTGAAAGATAGTGAAACTTAAAAGATAAGTTCACCTTTGGGAACATGTTACATGTTCCACACGTTATTAGGGTAGAACATGTAAGATATCCCAATGCTGCAGCCGCTAACCGCTGCCCCGTACGGACAAGCAGATATACTGACAGGTCTGAAGAAGACCTACATGGCACCAATGATCTTCTGATGGCTGGTGCAATGGTTTACAGGCTCCTGCAGACAAAAATAATAAAATGCACCTTTTTTACCTGCAAAAAAATGTGCATTTACTATTTTTGTGCAAAAAGTGGCTTTTTCCTTTAAAACAAACAAACCAACCTATAACGATTTCAAAATCATTGCTAAATAGTTAGAGGGGCAGTATTAGGAACACTTAAAATGATAACACCCCGCCAAAAAAAAAAAAAAAAAAAAAAAAAAAAAAAAAAAAATAATATATATATATATATATATATATATATATATATATATATATATATATATATATATATAAAATAATCCTAGGAAGTGGTAGCTGCATTAGTTTTTATCTTTCACCTGGTGGTCTGGCCAGTAATACATTTCCTCTTGTAGGTGGTTCCCCTATCTATCAAGGAGAAATGGAGCTGCCCTTGGACAGCAATGCTATTTGGAGCGGGGAGTGTTTGTTAGACTAATAAATTTAGCTGGACTTTACATACAGGTGAAACTCGAAAAACTAGAATATCGTGCAAAAGTTCATTTATTTCAGTAATGCAACTTAAAAGGTGAAACTAATATATGAGATAGACTCATTACATGCAAAGCAAGATAGTTCAAGCCGGGATTTGTCATAATTGTGATGATTATGGCTTACAGCTCATGAAAACCCCAAATCCACAATCTCAGAAAATGAGAATATTGTGAAAAGGTTCAATATTCTAGGCTCAAAGTGTCCCACTCTAATCAGCTAATCATGCCATAACACCTGCAAAGGGTTCCTGAGCCTTTAAATGGTCTCTCAGTCTGGTTCAGTAGGAATCACAATCATGGGAAAGACTGCTGACCTGACACCATCATTGACACCCTCCATAAGGAGGGAAAGCCTCAAAAGGTAATTGCAGAAGAAGTTGGATGTTTCCAAAGAGCTGTATCAAAGCACCTTTTAAGTTGCATTACTGAAATAAATGAACTTTTGCACGATATTCTAATTTTTCGAGTTGCACCAGTAAGTGACTAACAAATTAAAATCTAACTCCAACTAACACTTTTTAAGCAATAAAAGGTTTTTTTTTTCCTTTTTGGGATAAAGGTTTTACATAAATGAATAAAAGCCCAAGCAATGTAAACAATGTCAGTGGTAAAACGGTTTTGCTACTTTTGTGTGACAGCTTGTTCTATTACTAGTCATATTTTTACTAAAAGGGGTACATATATTATTATACTAAAAGTTAAGAAATGAATCCCTTTGCCCCCACTGCAGAAACCACATGGCCAAAGCTTCTTAGTGTTGCTGTATGACAGCCTGGAACAGGGGCGGACTGACAACTCATGGGGCCCCCGGGGAATAGGGGATCATGGGGCCCCTGTGTCCTTTCCCAAACTCAAAAAAGCCTATGAAAAAGGTACCAGGGGCATCTCATGGGGCCCCCTACTGACCCCAGGCCCTCGGGCAGTGCCCGAGTTTCCAAATGGTCAGTCCGCCCCTGGCCTGGAGCTACAGTTTCATGAACGAGTCTAGATTTTATCTAGTTTCTGGAGCTGGATAGGCAGGGGAAGGTAAAGATTTCATCATAAGCCTGTCTTAAAACAGTTTATTTCTGAGTCTTGGTCATCTGCACATCCAGGCCAGTACCAGCCGGATAAACATTAACACAGATTGGTGTTACCTTACATGACCTCTTTATTGAAAGGGTAATTTCCCAACACATCAGCAGACAACAGTGAGGGCCATGGATGCTGAAAAGATATACAACTACACTACATCTGAAAGCATTCCATGGCTGCAGCCTTTGATTTTAGTTGACATCAAATGGCACAGGTGTGCATGCAATGAAAAAGAAATTACACAAAAACTAATATATACTGTATATAGGCATAATATTTAAACAAATCAAGGATACATTATTAAATGTTTTAAATGGAAAGTGAATACACAATTAAACTGAACAGCCATCTGTCTCTTTAAAAGAGGTCAATGGATAAACAAATACACCAGGGTGATTTACTAAAGGCATATAGTATGTGCACTGCAAGTGCAGTTTCTCTAGGTCAGTGGGGAAGCTCTGAAATGAGGGAGAGTTCTGCTGATTTCTATGATCCAATCAATGTGCAAACAAAATCGTGTTTTGTTTTTTTTAATTTTCCCTCATTGTGATTGGGTATTCTTTGCAAAGTGAAGCTTTATCTCATTTACTAAGCTCTGGGGCAACTTGCAAAGCACAGTATATTTGCCTTTAGTAAATAAACCCCAATGTATAATGTACCTTAATTAACCATTCTCTAGAACCAGCACAATACACCTAATTTAAGTCAACCCAGGAATCCTCAATTAGCATGAAAGAACAAACAGAACAGAACAAAGACAAAACACAAACTAAGGCCTGGTTTACTCTAGTAAACTTGAGTTGCACAGAATCACATTACAATGGAAATCACATTGTTTTTAATTAAGTGCAAGGTCCACTTTTTAAATGTGCCCCTCCCTCTTGATAAAATACGGATTAAAAATGTAAAAAAAACATCTTTAAGCGGACAAAATGTTAGATAATTTAAACTCGCCTCTCCTCCAGCTTCTGCCCACAGCACCTAGGCGAGAGCGACATCATCATCCTTACAGTGAGATCTAAGGCATGTAAAGTAAAACCCAAATGTCTCTTAAAATATGCTGCCAATGCTGAGCTGCACTGTTGTCTCAAGTACCTACAATTCCTGGCATCTCATTGGTAGGATGATGACATTACCCCATGAATCACAGAAGCTGGGGGAAAGAGAAGTATAATATCTATTAGGGAAAATGTTACACTTTAAATCAGTACTTTTGAAAAGGGGGAGTGAGGCACACTTAAAAAATAATTAAATAAATAAAAAATAATAATCAGAGCTTGCATGGTGTACAAGGTCCACTTTAAGGTGTCTATAAGCATTAGAGACGGTTTACACTTTCTAGGCAGTTACTGCCACATCATCCTACAATCTTGTCTATAAGCCCTCTCTGGTCCCTGGCAACACGCCATGGCCAAGCCTGCTCTGACAAAGACAAGATCCGGTTGGATTTCCGGCACAAAATACTATTACTATCCAGCTGCCCTCTGGGGTCTGTGAGCATTTTTAAAGTGGTTAAGACAAAAGGTTTTCTACCTTACTGCATTATATACAGCAAAGTAAAAAAAAGTTTGTGTGCAGCTCCCCCTGAAGCCCCTCTAAATAAATACCTCTTAGCCTGATCTTGATCCAGGCTCTCTCACTTCTCATTGGCTCAAATATAGCTTCAGTAGCCATTGGTTCCCACTGCTCTCAATCAGTGCCAGCGACAAGAAGCAGGGGGTGGGGCCAAGCCCCGTTCTGTGTATACTGACACAGAGAGCAGAGCCTGGGAGCGAGCAAGCATGAGTGCCCACAGAGCAAGTGGCTTGCTCTGGAGGCACTGGGGTGGAACCAGCGGGGGACCCAAGAAGATGAGGATCGAAGCTGCTCTGTGCAAAACCATTGCACCGAGCAGGTAAGCATAACATGTTTGTTATTTTAGTAAAATAAAAACTGAAGCTTTACAATCACTAAGCTTGCCATACACTGAGCAAATTTCAGCTGGTCTCTGGTGAATTGTCCAAAATTTGATCAATGGATTGGCCTATTGGCACCCCTTTTTCCACTATCCTTTGAATAATTAAAGAACCCGGCCAGAAAATTATCCAATCAGATGCAAGCTCTGTTCAGGTATTCTGACAGCTGGCACTGGCTGTCAGAATGCAATAAATATAGTGGGAAATTCACCCATTCGTGCTATTTAGCATGGATGGAAGAATCTGTTAGATTTTATTTCTTTCAACGCTCAAGCTGAACAAGAGAAGTCATACAAGGTGTATGGTCAGCTTTAATTTCCCTATAGACACCTTAAGACAGTTGCATGTGTGTAAACAATCCACCTGCCCTCAGGCATTCCTCCTGTGTGCCCCTACCTGTAACCTGAATGTTTGGATTTGATAAATGCTCACATTTAAGTGTATTTCACTACAGAGTGGAAACACAAGACAAAATACAGTATAACAACTTTCTTTCACCTAGTGCAGTGGTCGGCAAGCCGCGGCTCGCGAGCCACATGCGGCTCTTTACCCACTCTAATGCGGCTCTTCTGTGTGCCGGGCGCCTGCTCCCCTCCCTCCTCTCGGTCGGCCGCTCCCCTGCCTCCTCTCGGTTGGCAGCCCCAAAAGTCCGCGCGGACCTTTTAATCCGGCCCGCGGATGTGGCTGTCAGGATGTGTGTAGGCGGGGCAGCGTGCCGAACGTGAGGGGAGGGGAGCTAGGCTCCTCTCACAGTCCGCCCTGAAGACCCGAACGGCGCGGGAAGACAGCGAGAGGAACGCAAAAGGTAAGTGAATTGACACGGGGGACTTGGCTTACTAGAAGGGGGGGGGGGGATAGTACTGTGGGGGGTGAAATACTATATGAGGGATGAAATACTATATGAGGGATGAATTACTATATGGGGGGATGAAATACTATATGAGGGATGAATTACTTTATGAGGGATGAATTACTATATGGGGGATGAAATACTATATGGGGGGATGAAATACTATATGGGGGGATGAAATACTATATGGGGGGATGAAATACTATATGAGGGATGAATTACTATATGAGGGATGAATTACTATATGGGGGATGAATTACTATATGAGGGATGAATTACTATATGAGGGATGAAATACTATATGAGGGATGAATTACTATATGGGGGGATGAAATACTATATGAGGGATGAAATACTATATGAGGGATGAATTACTATATGAGGGATGAAATACTATATGAGGGATGAAATACTATATGAGGGATGAATTACTATATGAGGGATGAAATACTATATGAGGGATGAATTACTATATGAGGGATGAAATACTATATGAGGGATGAAATACTATATAGGGGGATGAAATACTATATGAGGGATGAAATACTATATGAGGGATGAATTATTATATGAGGGATGAAATACTATATGGGGGGATGAAATACTATATGGGGGGATGAAATACTATATGGGGGGATGAAATACTATATGAGGGATGAAATACTATATGAGGGATGAATTACTATATGGGGGATGAAATACTATATGAGGGATGAAATACTATATGAGGGATGAAATACTATACGGGGGATGAAATACTATACGAGGGATGAAATACTATACGGGGGATGAATTGCTATGGGGGATGAATTACTATATGGGGGATGAATTACTATGGGGGATGAATTACTATATGGGGGATGAATTACTATGGGGGATGAATTACTATATGGGGGATGAATTACTATGGGGGATGAATTACTATATGGAGGATGAATTACTATATGGGGGATGAATTACTATGGGGGATGAATTACGATGGGGGATGAATTACTATATGGGGGATGAATTACTATGGGGGATGAATTACTATGGGGGATGAATTACACTATGGGGGGTGAATTACTATATGGGGGATGAATTACTATGGGGGATGAATTACTATATGGGAGATGTATTTTCAGTTTTAAAAATGTGGCTCTCAAAATAAATTTCAATCATGGTTTTGGCGAGATTTGGCTCAGTTGAAAAAAAAGGTTGCCCACCACTGACCTAGTGGAACATAGATATTTTTGACTAATCCAACAAATCTTTATCTAATGTTTACTTGTTAAAATGTTGTGAAACCTTCAGCTATTATAATAAAACTACAAAGTAACTGGAACTGTTGTTTGTCCTGAAAGACAAACTTGGATACATCTTCTAAAGGTGCCCAAACACTTGAGAGGCTGGTTATTCCATTCAGGCATGATCTTACTGCCCTGAAGACAAGTCTGTGAAATGCTGCTCTCGACAAACTTGTAGTGTCAGTTGCTTATGCAAATAAGAATTGTAGGGAAGATGAGAGAAAAATCAGCAGAAATACTATCCAGACCAATCCCTCAGCAGATTCAGATGGGTATCACTTTTCTCTATTATCTGTAAGCAGATTTCCAATCACTATAATGCATACATGTGGCAATTTTTAGCTTCAACCACTTTCCATCCACCAGGCATCACATATAGTTTCTGCTGAGTACTTGCAAACCTAAGCAATCTGCTGACCAGAAGTTTGATCAACCTCCAGAATTCAGACAACTGTGAAGTTAAAAAGAACTGCAATTTCATCAACGGTGATTAGATCTTTCTGACACTATAGCCAGCTTAAACAAATTTAACTTCCAGTACAGCATAATAAAATTACAGTCTGCAGAATATGTCATAACATCTTACCAGGAATATCTCAATTGCCCCAAGGATATACATAGCAGTGGCAAACGTTGTTCCAAGGTAGAAGCAGAGACCAACAGCACCTCCAAATTCAGGGCCAAGTGCCCGGGAAATCATAAAATATGAACCACCCGCTAATATAAGGGGGAAAAAAAAAAACCGTGATATGAATTAGACTGTATTACCTGGAGACCATTAGAACTCTCCAGATATAACAAAGAAACGTGAAAGTGAGTCTGAACTCAAACAAAGAAATTAGTAACAATAGGAAAAACAGTATATAAAAATCATAAGACATAAAAAAGACCGCAGAGAACATAGCCTGATGAAAATGAGACTTTACCTGGTACTACTCCATTGGTCGCTATAGCACTCATTGAAATTGCTGTAAGCATTGTCTGAAAAGAGAAAGTTACATTATGTTTTTGCACATGTATCTACATTAACCATTACATCCAAGGAATATGACATTTTTCAACACTACTCACACAGCAGCAGCAGGAAAACACAATGCAGAAAGCATGTAGTACTCCAGCAGTCCCCACTACCCAAGGGAGACGAAGAAACAAGATAACACCGAAAATGTTTTGTAAGCACGGAAGGTACACCCCCATAATCGTTCCCATTCGAGGTGCCTAATAAAAAACAAACACATAGGTGCAGTGAATATAATGTACTGACAAGGTAAACTCCGATATGTAGTGAAATATCATTTGCATTTACCACCTCACCTTGGTTGGCTTCTTTTTACCCTCGCTCTCCTCCTCATGTTCTCTTGCACCTTGAGGGAGGTTAGTGTAATTGGCCAGGCGGTTCAAGAGCGATGAAACTTTAGGTCTTGTGTCCATCTCCTCCTGCATGTAAAAAGAAAGACCTACATGTATCTTGTACATTATATTCAGCAGTGAATATCGCATTTAAAAAAAATCAAACTAGAGTTGTCACTCTTGAAATACAATTGAAGGTTACAAAATTCATTTTTGAGGGCCACACACACAAGCTATGATTTTGAGTCAGGGATATAAATAACCCTTATTCCTAAATCAGTGGAAGGATCGCAGCCTTTGAGCAATAAAAGAATATAAATATATAAAGAATATCTCAAAGAAGGGTGTACAATACAGATCCCAAGACCACCATTCATTCTAGGGTCATTCCTTATGTTATATTCCACATGAACATACAGTATGCTATGTTATATTCTACACAGACTTACATGATGTTATGTTATATTCTGCACAGACAAACTGTACAGTATCTAGAGCACAGGTGTCAAACACAAGGCCCATGGGCCGAATCCGGCCCTCCAGGCCATTTCATGTGGCCCTTGCACCTCTCCTGCAGGTACCTCCTTGTCTCCAACCCCACCTTGTCTCAGCAGTCGGCAGCAGAGAGGAGAATGGAACTCCTCTGCCAAATCCTGCACCTCTCAATGCAGCATCCCCTCATCTCAGCAGACTCCACTCCTCCTCTGGTCCTCCTCCAGACTCTGCACTTTCTGCTTTCCTGCTCTACCCCCAAAGGGGTGCACGGTGATGTTAGGGAGGGTGTGGGATTCTTGACATCTGATGTAATGGGGGGTTGGGTGCTCTAGACATCTAGTCCTGCAGAAACAACCGGCCCTTTGAGGGCAACCATAATGCTGATACAGCCTGCGATGAAATGGAGTTTGATACCCCTGATCTAGAGAATATGATCTCAAATGTGTCACTTTAAGATACAGGGGTCAGACAAAAAAATGGAAACACTACATGATTTGCAGGTGTGAAAGTGACAACATGTTACAGTATCAAAGGTTACGATGGCATATAGAGTTTTCGGGAAAACATCATCTGATAAGAATAAGCGCGGTTGATATGGTCAACTGACCGAAAGAGACAAAAGGACATTGGACAAGATTGTGAACCAGAATAAGAAAACAACTGCTGCAAAAGTGACTGCAGAGCTCAATCTCATTCCCGTGAAGACTGTACCTCACGACACGGCAAATAATTGGGCAACTTCAGTCACAGAGGCTCCAGCTAAGCTGCACCAACAATATGCCCTCTTTGAAGCTCAGTAAGCTCTGACATGTCTTCCTATGACTAGCATCTCACGCATTGAATGACTAAAGTAGGCTTCCCACCTTGGCTAGGTGTCTCATCATACAGCGCAAGCAAAAGAATGTTACATCACTTCCACTTTCAATGTGAAACATGTCATCACTTTCACACCTTCAAATCATGTAGTGTTTTCATTTTTTTGTCTAAGCCTTGAAACTGGCAATTGTTAAATGTGACCACCTTTCTCTTACCTCAAACAAGGCCAGATTTCTGTCATATGAATCTTCCCCATCTTCATTGTGATTCTGGTAGAGAGCAGAGTTCTTCCTGCGGTCAATCTCTGGAGAAGACAGTATTCAGTAATGACAACTGTCACATGTCTCATGGAACATAATATAATTTTAAATCAAACAAAAATGGTACCTAAAAGCTTGCTGTTTTCCTCTGTTACGGATGTCTGGCTTCGATCTTTTGTGAAAAACAAAAGAATTAAAATGAGCTTTGTATTTGAAGACTTTACAATGATCTAGTAATGTTGATTAAAAGTCATATCTGTTTTTTATATAATGTTAAATAATGCTGAACTTAGCCATACACTCCTAAAGCCAACCATATAATGTGAGCAAAATAACCTGGTCACACAGATAGAGGTACTTATCAGATGATCAGTCAGTCATTGACAATTGGTATTTGATAAGTAGAGGTAAACAGGATCTAGTGGTATTTTTTATGCACACTGTAATTACGGTCAGATCAGTCCTGTATGCGTGTGTATGTATGTATATATATACACACACACACATACATATACATACATATTTATATATACTTATATACACACACGCCGGCCACTTTTTTAGGTACAACTTGCTAATGCCAAAAAAATATCCCCCACACCATGACACTACCACCAGCCTGCACCGTTGATACAAGAAATGATGTTCTTCATACCTTGGTTGTTATGAGTGGTTATTTGAATTACTGCTGCCTTTCTATCATCTCAAACCAGTCTGCCCATTCTCCTCTTACATCAACAACATTTTCATCCACACAACTGCCGCTCACTGGATATTTTCTCTTTTTCGGACCATTCTCTGTAAACCCTAGAGATGTAATCTCCTAGGGTAACTGCTTGTCTCTTGGAATCTCCTCCATGCTCTTGTGCTCTTGAGACTGTGCTGGAAGACACAGCAAACCTTCTGGCAATGGCACGTATGGATGTGCCATCCTGGAGGAGTTGGACTGCCTGTGCAACCTCTGTAGGGTCCAGGTATCGCCTCATGCTACCAGTAGTGACACTGACCCTAGCCAAATGCAAAACTAGTGAAAAACAGTCAGAAAAGATGAGTAGGGAAAACACAATTAGTAGCCTCCACCTGTAAAACCTTTCCTGTTTTGGGGGTCGTCTCATTATTGCCCCATCTAGTGCACCTGTTGTTGATTTCATTAACACCAAAGCAGCTGAAGCTGATTAACAACCCCCTCTGCTACTTAACTTACCAGATCAATATCCCAGGAGTTTAAATCAGTTTATACTCTGATTAAAAAGCATTCCATATATATATACTCAGTCATATCTGACACTCATCGATTCTAGGGGCCAGCTCCCAGGGCCACCATTATTATAATACAGGATTTATATAGCGCCAACGGTTTGCTCAGCACTTTACATTATAGTGGGAGACAATACAGCAACAATACAGTTCAATACAAGAGGGAATTGAGGACCCTGCACCATGGCTGATATGCTTGAGGCCCCTTCCCATAGGATTTTCTTTTTTTTATGTTGTTCCTCAGCAACTGCAATTACCCAAGCTTGAAATGGCTTGGAGAATGTGGTAACACATGTGCATAGGCAATTTGTACATACATACTAATGTCAATGCTCTGTTTAGTGTTCAGGCAGCTGTCAGATTCAGCTGCAATGAGCCATGGTGAGGGGGTGGGTGTGATGAGCATTTCAGTTTATCAAACAATTCCCTTTTTTCAGCTTTATTTGAAGTGCACAAAGTGGCACCCCATTCATATCAATGCACAACAGTCCAGTGCATTGCACTGCTGTGTGGTGACATGCTGTGCCTACCTGTACGCTGCAATAAAATGCAGCACATCTGTATTTTATCACAGTTCACTGCACTGTACCTCTGGGCTGTGTTGCAGTGTGAACCAGTCACATAGAAAATAATTGTTCTCTATGTGCCCTAGCAATGACTTGGGGTCATCCAATGTGGAAAAATGACAGTCACTGCACTATGTGTGAGCGGGCCTTTAGTATCCTTAGGCAGGCCATAGATTATTCAATTTTCTTTCCTTCCAACATTGGTGAAAGGAAAGAAAATTGCTCAATTCCCCAATCAACAGAGTCAGTGTTGATGGGGTACTCCAGCAGCGCTATTGTGTTCTGTTGGTGGGGAGCGCAGGGAACCTTCCCTACTGGCAGAATATAATAATTAATTTTTGTTGCCAGATATTGCTGGTGGCAGTAGTCATTTGAGAAAAACCTGGCAGGCTGGTTGTACACAAGTTGATCGTTAGATCGAATTGTGTACAACTAGGGTGCCCATACATGGATTAAAATTTGGCCGGTTCCTGCTAAACTGGCTGAATTTCAACCCATGCATGAACAACTTAAATATGCATGAACAGAAGACATTAAAGGAAGTTCACCTTAAAAAAAAAATAATAATAATACATGCACTTTCGCAGGTAAAAAAATATGCATTTATAATTTTTTTTCATAGAAGCCTGCAGAGCATTGCAGCCATGATCATGGGTGTAATGCAAGGCTCCTGCAGACTTTCAATGTAGCTGCCTGCCCATACCTCGTATGGGCGCGCAGTTATTAAATGACAGGAAGAATCAATGAACCACCTAGAGCGCTCATCAGCCCTGGTACTTCATTGAGAACTACAAGCTGTCAGCCGCAATGGCTTATGGTAGTTGTAGTTCTCCCATTTACAGAACTCTGTGAATGAGTGATGCAGCTGGGTGGGCAGAGCCCTGCATGCCAACATTTTTTAAAAATTGTTATAGCGGAGAAGATCCTAGGCCTGCTGTCAGGCCAAGGACCTTGGGGAGTAAGGGGGTTGCTATATCGGTACCATCAGTAACCCTGAATATGGGTATAACATGTTATCTCCTAGATTGTAAGCTCCAAGGAGCAGGGCCCTCCTATCCCTCTTGTATTGAACTGTATTGTCTCCCGTTATATTGTAAAGCGCTGAGCAAACTGTTGGCGCTATATAAATCCTGTATAATAATACTCCTAGATTGTAAGCTCCAAGGAGCAGGGCCCTCCTTTCCCTCTTGTATTGAACTGTATTGTTGCTGTATTGTCTCCCGTTATATTGTAAAGCGCTGAGCAAACTGTTGGCGCTATATAAATCCTGTATAATAATAATAATAACAACAACAACAACAGGTGAACTTATCCTTTAAAGCACGGCTGTCAAATTGGCGGCCCTCCAACTGTTGCCAAACCACAAGTCCCATGAGACATTGCAAGACTGACAGTTACTCCCAAGGATGGAGCCATGATGGGACTTGTAGTTTTGCAACAGCTGGAGGGCCGCTAGTTTGAAACCCCTGCTTTAAGGGCTCATTCACACTATGAGCACTGACCTGTGTTTTTCCATACATAGAAAACAATTGCTTTCTATGTGTCTTGTTACACTAGCGTAGATGGCACCATGTATTGTACCACTCCCTCCCGAAGCTGACACTATGGCTGCCCACATGGTAAAATGCTGCGTTTCACAGAGCAGGCTAGCTTGCCTTAACCCCGTCTATGCTAACAGATTTGACAGATGTGCTAATATAAAACAAACCTCACAAATACTGAAGCATATCAAACCTTGTCACAACAAGGCGTGGGCCACCAAAATAGTGGATTGTGTCTGATTAGAGAAGTACAATGCTACATGTTCAGATATGAGACATTGTATAAGTACACCTGATTATGATGTACATTTTATAGTTAAACCCTTTCAACATTTTAGATTGTAAGCTCCAAGGAGCAGGGCCCTCCTATTCCTCTTGTATTGAACTGTATTGTTGCCATATTGTCTCCCGTTATATTGTAAAGCGCTGAGCAAACTGTTGGTGCTATATAAATCCTGTATAATAATACTCCTAGATTGTAAACTCCAAGGAGCAGGGCCCTCCTAACCCTCTTGTATTGAACTGTTGCTATATTGTCTCCCGTTATATTGTAAAGCGCTGAGCAAACTGTTGGCGCTATATAAATCCTGTATAATAATAATAACATCAGATTAAGCAAACAGAACACAGCTGGTATCATTCCTACCCTTAGGCCTTACTATAGATTGTTTACAGCCTACTAGTCAATAAACTAATCATTAAACGAAGACACTCAATAAATCACAAGCACTGCTTGAAGGTTTCCATTGATAGTTCTGTTGTGGTCAGAGGGATGTGATTCATTTACATCTCCCATCTACTTGTTTTCTAAACCACTGATCAGGAAAACAGGAATGCTGGCAGGAACAGTGACTTACCAGTCCCCCAGGAATCTTCATTCTCACATTCTTTTAGGGCAGTGAAGCTTTCTTCCTCTATGTCATCCTCTGGATCGGGCACTTTGGTGACTGTAAAATGTGGCATGTTCACACCGCTGGCTCCACCACTAGGGCTAGTCTTACTCTCCTTGTTTATTCTGGATTCAGCATCATCTTTTAACCTTTACTTCAAACTTCCCATTTTTAATTCTTTCCCTGGATTAACCTCCCTGCTTCCTGAATGTTCTACAAATATGGACCAGCGCCGTATTGTAAAGTCTCCCTTGTAATTTCTGACTTCTTCTCCAACTTCTCCTACCGTTCAGCATTCATCCGAAGCTCAGCTTTGTTACTTTGTGGTTGTAATTCCCACATCTGCCTGCCTCCACCCCTTGCTATGTTTTATCTGTGTACTGTGTTGTCTCCTATTTTGGAAACTTTAGTCCTTCCCTTTCTCCTCCAGCACTTATCTTTCTCTCTTGCTGCTGGAACACAGACACTAGCAGTGCTTCCCTGTCACATGTTCCTTTCCCATGTAAGAGGGAGGTGCATGGTCTTAAAGGCACAGCGTGTCATGTGCACCTAGTAAACCTGGCAGGTACACAGACCTCTGATCTGAAGGTGATGTCCTCTTCTCTGCCCAGGCTGTGGGTGTTCCAGGCCACACTTCATTCCATCACAAGTACAATAGGTGCCAAGCCGAGCGTCTGTTATTAAGACAGTCTCATAAACTGCTTTCAGGCTGGGGTGTGACTCACAGATGTACAATAAAAACAAATGTCAGGACAACATCATTACATACTTGGTAGTAGTGTGTCTGCCCTATTTATTATTATACAGGATTTATATAGCGCCAATAGTTTGCTCAGCGCTGTACATTATAATGGGAGACAGTACAGTAACAATACGATTCAATACACGAGGGGTTCGAGGGCCCTGCTCCTTGGAGCTTACAATCCAAGAGAGCCTTTAGTCTGATGTTAGCCAAGCATGAACCTAAAGTAGAACTATAGGCAAACCTTTTTTTGCATTTTTGATAAAGTAAGGGAGGTTTATAAACCCTGTCAGAGTTTTTTTTTGCTATCTTTGTTCCATTGGGGAGATTTACCTTTACTTCCTGTGCCATAGCCAAAACAGGAAGTGAGAGGAAGTCCCTGGTTGTCAACGGAGATAGTGTCACCATTTGAAGAATTCCCCTCTATTACTTCTCTGCTGACAGCCCAAAATTTGGGTTTCTATTTCTCTTTCATTATCAGTGATAACAGTAAACAGGACAAACAGAGGTGGGGTCACAGACAGCAATAAAAAGTGTTCTAATACCTCTGCACTCTATCCAAAACAAAGTTACACTTAGCCTAGGTTCACACTTGTGCGGTGCGGTACATCGCATGTGATTCGCACAGGAACCGCACTGCATTCCTGTGCAAATCACGTGCGAATTCTGTGAGATTTGAGCCATGCATTTTATGACTCAAATCGCACCACATCCGCACCAAAAAAAATGCAGGACCCTTTTTTTTGGTCAGCACTTCGTATTCCTTTTTTTGGTCCATATTCACACCTATGCGATCCAATTTTGCATATCACACCGTGTTTTGTGGACGGATTTTGGGGTGTTGTTAACTTAACATACACACCCGCAGCGGTTTGCAAGAATGGGGTGCGATTGAGATGCGGTGCAGAATTCTCACATGAAGCTGCTGTGAATTCCGCACCGCATCAGTGTGAACCCAGGCTGAAAGTGAAATTAAAGGCTTACATTTCTTTTTAACCACTTGCCCTCTAGAGGATTTACCCCCATTTCCTGACCAGGCCATTTTTTGCGATACGGCACTGCGTTATTTTAACTGACAATTGCACGGTTATGCAACGCTGCACCCAAATTAAATTTATGTCCTTTATTTCCCAAAAATAAAGCTTTATTTTGGTGGTATTTGATCACCTCTGCGCTTTTTATTGTTTGCGTGCCCCCTACCAAATGCAAAATCATGTATAGATCCGTGCTTCTGCGCACCCCTGCTGCCCTGTAGCAGTATTTCTGTTATAGGGCGGCGGGAAAGGGGTTAAATAGCACATAATACTTACCTGCTGTGTGCAGAGGTTTTGTACAGAGCAGCCCCAATTCTCCTCTTCTCGGGTCCTCTGCTGGCTCTCCTGGCCTCTCCCTCCGGTTGGGTGCCCCCACAGCAAGCAGCTTGCTATGGGGGCACCCGCTGCTCCGTGTGTCCATTCACACACAGAGCCGAGGATTGGCCCCACCCCCCTCTCTTCTCATTGGCTCCCGCTGCTGTCTCAGCCAATGAGGAGAGGGATTGCTGAGACTCCAGTGCACATCGCTGGTTTGAGAGGAGGCTTAGGTGAGTATTAGATGGGACTGGGGGCACTGCTGCACAGAGAAGGTTTTTTACTTTCATGCATAGAAAGCATGAAGGTAAAAAACCTTGAGCCTTTACAACCACTTTAACCCTCGGTTCACACTATTTGTTCTGTTGCGGGTGTGGGAATCGCAGCCGAATTGTGCTTCCCTTATGACACGTGCGGGGCTGCCATATGAGGGATCTACCTACACTAACCAATGAGTGTTTATCTAGACAGGCAGGCCCTTCCACTACATATTTTTGGAAGATCTTAAAGAGATTTTACAATCAGATTGTAACGTGTGAAGTGAGATTAAGTGTTTATGGAGTGAAGTAACTTAAATATAATACTCGCTCACTCTTCATTTGACTTTAACCTTGCACTAGCACACTGGCCATAGAGTGCAACCACACTAGCACACCGCACATAGTTGTGCGGCAGTTGCAGAGCACCCCCATCTCAGTAGAATGGGTCCCATTCAGTGGGCAGCTGAACGTAAAAAGCGAGGATAATTTTTGCCATGCCACAATACAAAGCATCGCAGCTGGGACAGGTTTACACCCATGCATGCCCACTGCCTTTGCAGCATAAGGGGGAGCTGTTGGGTGGTAGTAAAACTGGGGCTCAACCACATTAGGATTGCCACCTCACCCCTTTAAGTCTGAACACTTATTAATTACACAGGTTCCGTGGCTTATTAAGGTGGTATTTAGATTCACTTAGTGCCTTATCTGCAATAAATTAGCCTCAGAACCTGTGTAATTAAACCATGTGGTTTTACCTCTCCCTTTCCCACCCGCTAGGGCAAAGGCTTTATGACTAGAAGCAGTACTAAGATAACAAGGTAATGTAAGCTCAACATACACATTACAATGTTTCTGTAAATTCTCCTTTAGATTTACCAACAACTATGTTGTACATGGACCAGGAGCAGACTGACAACTCATGGGGCCCCTGGGTCCTTGCCCAAACTCAAAAAAGCCTATGAAAAAGGTACCAGGGGCATCTCATGGGGCCCCCTACTGACCCCAGGCCCTCGGGCAGTGCCCGAGTTTCCAAATGGTCAGTCCGCCCCTGACATGGACACACCTGATTGGACACTAATTGATTGAATATTTTATGTAGGCCCTCATATTACACAGATTTAGTAAATCTAAAGTTGATTGAACAATCAGATTGCAACATGTATGGTGACTGCCACTCTCCCGGCAATAAGTTATCAGTGTTTTGTCCTTATGACAAAAAGTTGTATATTTACACTGCACTACATCTAAAAGGAACTAGTAAACAAAATCAGGATATTCATCAGGCAGCTTATTTCCCCACACACTATAGACTTCCTGTTTGTACTTGCACATACAGGTATGAGAAATACAAAATATGTGAAATCTGAGCTCCAGCCAAAAATCTTCTTTGCTTGGAGAGCCTTCACAGGCAGATTAGTCAGTTCACACAGGTGGTATCTGTTCTGATCAGCAGGGGATCTGTGAACAGATCTCTGGCTGAAATGGAGTTAAATGGAAGCAGCATCATTTTTAGGACATCTGTGCAATTTTTTGCCTCCATCTTGTAATGAAAGCGTTAGATCTATGGGCAGGTGGATGTATACAGACATGCATCCATTTATATCTTTTTACCTCCAATCCTTCACGTTTAGGAAACAGAAAAGCTTTGTGTCCTTTTCCTTATATTGGACTGTGACAGACTTGGAGGTAGTTAATGTAAATGGATGTACATCCATATATTGTACACTAACCTGTCCATTGACTTACATTGAGCTTCTACTCAAATTGACCAAAACCTGTTCAGACTGCTGGCCTGAAAGGACCCTTAGGCAGCCCATAGGTAACTTGATTTTCTTTCCTTCCACCATGGGTGGAAGGAAAGAAAATCGCTTGATTCCTCCATCAACACAGTCAGTGTTGATGGGAGAATGCCTCTGCTGCTATTATGTTCTGCTGGCGGGAAGAGGGGGTGGGGTTTGCAGGGAGTCGGCAGACCGCAATGATCACTGCTAGGGGCTATAGCTGCTGGCAGTAACTGCATGTAAAAAAAAAAAAAAAAAATCCGACAAGCTGGTTGTACTCAAGTCGACTTACAATCAGTCTTCCCATACATGGATTGAATCACAGCTGGTCCTGCTGAACTGGCTGAATTTTTGACCCATGTATGGCTGGCTTTTGGAGTATAAGCCCAGGTATGGAAATGGATGAAAGCTGCAACATGCATATGTAGTAGGTGCAGGGCCTGGCCTATTTTCAATTGAAAGCATGGTGGTATTGGGTAAGCCAGCACAGTGAAGATTTCCAAAGTGTGGCTGCAAGTATTTAACCCTGGGCAATACATCATGGGGAGAGGGGCATGCAAAAGACAACTTCACTGAATGTAAATGTACCCTTTAGTCTAGGTTCACACCTAAGCATTTTGCAGAAACTCTCTACAATCCATTTAACATGATTTCCTATGGTACATGTTCCTATCTCCACATTTTCATCCAGTGCATTTTTGGAAAGGGTCAGGGACTTTTTTAAAACTCAAAACGTTGCATTTTGGTTCAATAGACTTCAATGGAGACGCTGCAGATATGCTTGTAGTGCATTTTGTATGCATTTTTTTATGCATTTGTGATGCATTTTGCATTTTAATCTGCCCAGCAACAAGTTGGAAAATCTCCCCCACAAAACACATCAAAAACGCACTGAAGAAATGGATCAAACACAAACTGCATAGGTGTGAACCTAGCCTTAAATGTTGGGTTATGTGTCGGGACTAACATGTATCTCTAGGCAAAACTCCTTTTGTTTTGGATAGAGAAAGGACTGGTTGAAAACCCTGTCAGTTATCTTTATTGCTGTCTGTATTCCAAGATTTCCCATCACTTACTGTCACAGAGACACAACAGAAAGTAAAAGGAATTATCTCTTAAGGCCTGGTTCACACCAATGCGTGTTGTGTTGATGTAATTTCTGGTGCGTTTTGCAGTGTCTTTTTGAACACCCATTTTGATGCTTTTTTCATATAGAAATGTTTGAGTGCGACTTTACACTCTCAGGCACTCAAGGTCACATCAAGGTAGTGCAAGAACATTTTTAAAGTCACAGCGACTTTGAAAATGTTCCTGCACTACTTGATGAGACTTGAGTGGCAGGGAGTGTAAAGTTATATAAAAGTCACATCAAAGTTGGACAAAATACTTTCCTATTAGGAAAAAATGCAAAATGCATAAAAAAACCACAACACTTGTGTCTTTGGTGAGGTTCCACTGAAGTCTATTGAACCAAAACCGCAATCTGCTGCAGGAAAGAAAGTCCCTGACCCTTTCCAAAAATGCAGTGACTGAAAACGCATAGATGTGAACATGTCCCCTAGGAAACCATGTTAAATAGACTGTATTGTGTTTCTGCAAACAAACTAAAAAAATGCATTGGTGTGAACCAGGTATTAAAGAGGGGAGATCTGTTACCAGATCAGGTGTCCCTATTGCAATATTTACCATCACTTTCAATTCCAGGAAAACTGAAAATTTTGGATTTTCCCTTACTTTCAGTCCCAGTGACAACAGTCAGCATGACAAATAGAGGGGCTAACTTCCCAGTGGGGACACAGACAGCAATAAACATCTAAAAGGAGTTCTAAGCCTTCCCTACTCTACTGAAAACAAAAAAATATTTTGACAAAGAGATACACTCAATAGTTAAAGAAACTCTGTAACTAAAAAAAATGCAAAAAAATACCAGTCAAATCAAGTATTTCAATTGCAAACTTGTGACATTTTTCATTTTTCTTTACCACAAGCAGTTTTATTAACTTTTATGAACAGTGAACTTGCTAGCAAATTTGATGACTCCAGTAACAGTCCCCTCCCTCCTTGCACCTCAGGGCTCTCAACTCTTCTAGGATTGTCTAATTACTTTCTGTGCTGACCCAGTTCCTCCAAACATCCCCCACCTCCCTTCACCTGCCAGGGCAATGAGGAATACTATGGAGTGACACTTTAAGCTGCTGGAGTTTCTGACATCACATCCAAGATGGCTGCACCCAACAGCAGTCTCAGAGTATTTGGAGATCTACACAAGGGAGACTTTTACAGGTAAATAAAATATGTAAAATACATTAAATGTATATATAATTTTATGGTTAGATTGCTGTTGAAATTATTGGTCTGGCAACAGGGTTTCTTTAAATATTAAGGTTTAAAGTGTATCTAAACCCAAATGCCTAAACAAAATGTGCTACAGCACATGTTCCTTTCATGTGAAAAGGTTTTTTTAATTATTTTCCTGCTTTTAAGGGTTTATAAGGGTCAAAACAGGCTCCTGGGAGACAACATATCGCCCCAGCCCTCTGAAATGCGATTCACTATGGTCACTTCCTAGAGGGGTGGCATGTGTAGACTAGGCCTAAAGTTGACAAATGCTCCAGTACAAATTTAGCAAAATAAGATGAATCTCACAAATACTGAAGCATAACAAACCTTGTGACAATGAAGTGTTGACAAATCAAATAACTGATTTGTCTAATTAGAGAAGTACAATGTCACATTTTCAAATATGGGACATTGTATACGTGCATTTCGTTATGATGTACAGTGCTGGTTTCTGTCACCACTGAATGCTTATTCAGCAGTTAGACCTTGAGACTGGAGAATTTCTTAAAGCTGAACTCAAAGAATTCAGCCACTTTGTTAGATGTCCTTACATATTACGAGTTAAATTCGATGAGTTGCATGCCACTTCCTGGACTTTTCTCTATTATTTACATCTCACAGTTTTATGGAGCTCTGGGAGGATAGCTATCACTACACTCTGGAGCAACGACAGAAGAGGCACTGTCTTCTCACACACAGCAACCCTGCCCTCCTTTGCCCTCTGCTGTCCATTCACAGAAGCCTTTGCATTTTGCAAATGTGTTCACATAATACAAAGCACTCTGTGATTGGGCAGGAGGAGGAGGAGAAGGCCAGTACAGCAGGTACATGTAACCGCAGCTGAAGGAGCTGAGACCTCCTTGGTCTTAATTCATAATATTCTGGCACATTTTATGAAGTGGGATTCAGCATAAAGAACTACACATTAAAGCGCAACTAAAGTAAGAAATACTTACCTCTGTTCTAACAGTCCAATGCTTGCGAGGTCTCTCACTGGCACTAGCATGTTCTCCCCAGCTTTTTCCAGATGCCTGTCTCCGGCACAAGATGACGCCACTCCTGCACATGCACAGGAATTCAGCCATCCTGGCGCACAGACATAGTGCTGAACTGTAAACTGAGCCTGCCTGTTTGCATTTTTTTCTTCATGTTGGTTCAGCTTTAATTACTCAATATGACACGGATATCTCTTACTTGCTGTTAGGGCCCGTTCACACCAGCCCACATGATAAAATGTATGCGTGCATGTTGCGTAGGGACACTAAAAGGCAGCGTGATGCACTATTAAAGCAAATTACACATAGCACTGTTTATTTTTTCTCTTTTTCAACTTTTTTGAAGTGTCACAAAATGGCATTTAAGTTAAGTCTATGCATGCAATGCACTGCAAGGCACTGTCCTGCCATGACAAGTAGTGTGGTGCATTTTTACGTACTGCACCACAACCCAGCTCACCCCAGAGTTATGCTGGGAACAGGCACATTTGTTTTCTTTATGCCCTTGACCCTTGATTTGAGCCTGCACTGATCTTTGTAGATCAACGCAGCTCAACTGGCACAGTTTGACTGAGCTTTATGCTCTGTATAAAAGAATATATTGCATGTGATCACTCTCCTGCAAATGAAGTTTAATTCTCCTCCTTGTGTGGTATAATGTCATAATAAAAAGCACAGGGAAACCACATGGAGAACATCAGTTATAGATATGAAAGGAATGCTGTTTGCTTTGCTAATACAGAAACCAAAGACTGTTGCTGTATTGCAGTCAATGTGCAAATAACGGTCTCTGTTATTTGAGTCAGAGACAGGCTTAGTGAACATGAAATGAAAATATGATTGATCTTCCAGAATGCTGCAGAAGCGGTGTCAGGAGTAGGATCACAAGATATAAAGTGGCCTGTTGCTCAATATCTAACCAAAGCTTGTGGAAAGCATGTTACCATAGTCATTGAAATATATAAAGAACTTTGTAGGGATGCAATATTCCTAAATAAATCTCAGTCTGATTACTGCTAAACAGTTAGGCCTCTTCACACCAGTGATCTGTGCTGAATGCATGGCCACTGCTGTGCGCTGTGATACACAGTACTGATGCGCTGATCATGAACTTTATTGAAATTCCACGAGTTCTATGTTGCAATGTGGTGGTTAGCTTCACAACAAACTGTACTGAAAAAAAAGAACAGCATGTAGTACCTTTTTTTTTTTTTTTTTTTTTTTTTTTTAGTGCACAGCATTGCAAACTGCCTCCTATGGTGTCAGTTGACATTACAGTTTGCTTTGTCTAGGAGTTAGGACTGTGCTGGAAATAGCTGCTAGCACAGTCCCACCACATCTGCTGTGAACAAGCCCTTTTCAGAGGACAATTGACAGACAGCTGAGAGGCTGTACATCTCTTCACCAGGGGTGGACTGACCATTTGGAAACTTGGGCACTGCCCGGGGTCAGTAGGGGGTCCCACGAGATGCCCCTGGTACCTTTTCATAGGCTTTTTTTGGGTGTGGTTTGAGTGTGGGCGAGGACACGGGCCCCATGATCCCCTATTTCCCGGGGACCCCATGAGTTGTCAGTCTGCCCCTGCTCCTCACTGCCTGTTTTAACCCTAAAAAAAATGAACCATCATGTTGTGGCCCCATTCATTTAAATAGGTCATGTTCAGCTGTGGTACAACTTGCCAAATATGACAGGGGGGTTAATTTTTGCCATGGCATGTTTATAATCCTGAATGGTTGCATGTCCTTGTTTAGCTGGGTAGCCCCAGTGTGAACATACCCTGATGCTTACTTACATTCTTGCAAAAAATATTATCCAGCATCAATGATATAAAAGCAGAGCCGACTTAGCTACGAGGGTGTTCAAGTCAAACCGGGACTTTTAATTTTACAGGTATAAAAAGGGATGCTACCGTGGCAGTACTACATGCAGCAGTAAGTGACAAGTGTGTCCTATTTTTAATAGGTAGCATACATGTCGCGGGCCAGTCCACAGACTGTTAATCAAGATGGCAGACAACAGTGTTAGAGTGTGCATGGAACAGCGTGTGATGAAGTTTCTTGGGAACGAGGTGTAAAACCTGATATCTACAGAAGACTTTAAACACAGTACAGTGATGAGATGCTCAGCAGCAGTAAGACATTTAAATGGTCTACACTTTTCAATGAAGGCCATACGTCCATCAATGATGATCCTGGCCATGGTGGTTCCCAGTCCACAGCAGTCATTCCTGTGAACATTTATTGCATGGAGACCTGATCCCGGATAATTGATGCATAACCCATCGTGAAATTGCACAAGAGATTAATCTTTCTGTGGGAACGGTGAACACAATGATGACGAAATGAAGCAGGCTGTCGTAGGATGGTTCATTGGTGTACTGACAAATCTTTCTATGGTGAAGCTTTCCAGTCATTAGTTAAATGCTGGGATACATGTATAAATGTAGTAGGGGATTATGCCAAAAATAAATGCAGTTTCCACTCCTTGAAATTTGTTTTTTTTATTATATAAACTCAAAAGTCCCGGTATGACTTGAACGCTCCTTGTATATAGCTGCAATGTTCTTGTGATATAAAAATGCATGCTCACGGTTTCCATGCCAAATCAAAGCTATAAGTGGTACTCTGCTATTCTGATGTTTAATTTGAGGCCCCTAATTCTCCACTGTGCAAATCTCTGCTCTATTATGTTGACTCGAGGTACTTCACTCATCCATTATGGTAATTCTTTTTTCCCTGGTAACTCTTCCATACCTGCCCATGTAAACTGCTCTTCCAGTTACCTACATTATTGCAGCCTTTCCATATCAGTCACTGACCACTTGCTCCTACATTTTTAGTCCTCATTCACATGGGTCTCCTGCATTTGTTTAAATTAAATGTGGAGAAATTGATCTGGAAATAATAAACTGTACATGTTACAGATCAGTTTCTACTGCTTTTAAATGTACTTTCATTTAGAAGCATTCAAAGTATTTAACCTGCCCCAAAGGCGATTTTTCTAAAGGCAAGTAATCTGAACACAATTAAATGCATGGTGTGTATTATACCATTTAGAATCCTTACATGCATTTATATGCAATTAGAATTGTCCTATAAACATAAGACCATATGGACCAATCTTTGGAAGGATGTAAAGTGGTATTAAATCCAAAAATGTATTATAGGGCAGCTTACCAATTCCTAAATGTGGTGTCTGCATTTGTTTTCTTATTTAGACTTTTTTCCTTTTACCCCGTGACCTGGCCAATAACATATTTCGTTTTTTAGGAAGTCTCCACTCTATGGAAGTGTAACTGAGACACCTTTGAACAGCAGCATCGTCAATAGGGGGAGAAGGTAGTGTTAAATGTACCAGCAGATTTAGATGGACTTCAATAACAAATTAAAACAGAACTCTAGTTAGCACTTTTCAAGCAGTTACAGCAAACATTTTTTTCCTTTTGGGATAAAGGTGTTGCATAAACTAATAAAAGCTGACCATTATGAGCTCCCCTACCAATGGAAAAATGTTTGGCTGAAAACTATTTTCCTGGACAGCTTGGTCTGTTAAAAGATGTTGAAAAATAAGAGACTTACTGGTCAAATCACCAGGTAAAAATAAAGGAAAACTAAGGTAGCCACCACATCTAAGGATTGTTAAGTTGCAATATATTAAAATGATGTTTTTGGCTTTAATACCACTTTAACAAAACTGAATAATCATTTTGACCAATATCTACTGTGATGGTGCTCAACAAAATATTTGCTTGATATTTTTCCAATATTCAATAAATAATTGCCAACAAATGTGTGTATGGCCAGCTGTACAATGACTCTCTGTAATCACATTTCCCACTGAGTCAACTCTAGCTCCTCTAAATTGGGGATTCTCAACCTCTGGGCCACAACCATTGGCTGAATCAGATGAAGTTTGGGGGTGCCTCCACTGAACAGCTGACTTTTATTAACCACCTCCCATCCGCCATATAAGGTACTGACGGAAGCAAGGCGGTTCTCTCGTTCTGGGAGGACATCATATGACGGCGATCTGTGGTGCGCTGTGTCCCTCGGACACAGCGGATCACTGATCAACGGAAAGAGCCGAAGATGTCGGCTCGGTCATGTGATCAGCTGTGTCCAATCACAGCTGATCACATGTAAATAGGGAAATGCTGGTTATCGGACTTTCTCTCCTCACGAGCTGTCGCATTGACAGCTCGAGAGGAGAGCCGGTAATCAGCTTTACTCAGAGGGGACATGTGCACTGATGATCAGTGTGCCCTGAAGATCTGTGTAGCCCCAGCACTGCCACCAGCCAGTGCCCATCAATGCCACATATCAGTGCCCATCTGAGCTGCTTTTCAGTGCCGCCTATCAGTGCCATATGAGTGCTGCCTTTCAGTGTCCATCAGTGATGCCTGACAATGCCCATCAGTGCCACCTGTGTCCATCAGTGCAGCCTATCAGTGCCCATCACTGCAGCCTCATTAGCGCACATCAGTGAAGGAAAAAAATCACTTATTTACTAAGTTTTATAAGAAAAACTAAGAAAAAAAATGTTTTCAAAATTTTCAGTGGTTTTTGGTTTGTTTAGCCCCAGAGGTGATTAAATACCACCAAAAGAAAGCTCTATCTGTCTAAAAAAAATGAAACAAATTTCATATGGGTACAGTGTTGCATGACCGCGCATTTGTCATTCAAAGTGTGACAGCGCTGAAAGCTGAAATTTGGCCTGGGCAGGAAGGGGGTATAAGTGCCCTGTAGGCGAGTGGTTGAAGGAGGTAAGGTTTGTTAGCCAAACCGCATCTGTCTTTAATCAGATGCAGGCGTTGTTTGGGTATTCTGACAGCCACTGGAGCCAGCTATCAGAATACAATAGCCAGCAGTGGAGATTCGTACATCTGCACTGTTTAATGTGCAGGCTGAACAAAACAAAATCTATAAATTTATGGTCAGCTCAACTCTATGAACTGAAGCTAACAGCGATGTCTGTCTAATCACAGATGAATAAGTATGAACAAGTCCTGAAAGACTTTATGGGCTAAAATGTTCATTAAGCACATTATCTATCTTTATTGGCAAACTAGACATGAAGTCTCAACATCTGGCCAAAAGTCAAAGACAATTTCATAAGTACAATATAATTGTATAAAACTGTATTAGATTATTTCCACACAATGTTTATTATACTGAATATATATTTTTAACATGTACTATTTGATACATGGTTAATTTTTGTTTCACATTGTGGCTTACCTTCGCCACTGTCCATTGGGTTTGTTGTCCTCTCACTAGCTGGATCCACAGCAGTGGTGGCTAAAGAGCTATCACTGTACACATCACTTCGACTAGCATCACGAACACTGTCTCTTGAACTGAATCGGACTCGAGAAGAGGAGCTGAGATCTGGGCTACTATCTGATATACCACCTAGATCATCCATCTTCGTCGGAGTTACAGTAAACCTCACTGACGCCATTTTGGGAGGCATTGGCGCCAACTCCTCGCTGTTTGCGGCCACCTTTCCACCTAAACAAGTGATATATAAGATGTTATAAAAGACTAAATATGAAAACAATAAATGCAGCCTTTTTCAACAATTTTGTCCCAGAGGAATCCTTGAATTATTTTCAGGTCTTGAGAAACTCCTGCTAAAACCAATTCATTGAGGGTCAGAAGAAAAGTGCCAATTACATTTGTGGCCATTTAGAACAATGCCCCTCTTACAGTGATGGTCAGATTGCCACCCTTACAGACACCTAAAAAGATCACTGATATCATACAATTGGTTCTGCCAAGGTGAGTTAGATCCTAGAGCTATCTAGGCACCATCTCATAGGAGATCAATCAGTCACCACTCCAGGAAACCCTTGCAACCTCTGGAGGAACCTTATGATTCCATGGAACCCTGGTTGAGAATGGCTGAATAAATGTAACTAAATTTATGAAATTTTCAGAAAAACATTAGCAAAAATAAATCATTTCCAACATAAAAGCAAACTAAGACTTCATGATAGCCTTGGGAAAAAAAACAATTCTTTGGGGGGCAGAGGAACAAATGCCCTTTACATTGGTATCCAGTAGGAAGATTCCCCCTCCCCCTTACAGTGGTGGTCAGGATGTGGCCCTTACATACAGCTAAAAAAATTGCTGGTGTCATGCAACTGGCTCTGTCAAGTTGTGATGGTCCTGGAACTACCCAGGCAGCATCAGATGGGAGGTCAATTAGTCACATCTTGGTGAACCTTTAGGAACCTCTGGAGGAACCCTGTATGAGAATGGCAGAATAAATCGAATCAAAAGCTATCATTTTCAGAAACACATAATCACTAATGAATAATATTCAACATAAAGGCAAACTACCACCTGACATCAGGCTTGGGGAAAATGTCTGTGAAAATCAACAGGGGTCAGAAGAACAAATACCCCCTTACATTTGTATCCAGTGGAAAGAATGGCTCCCTTAGAGCTCATTTACACTTGCTTCAAAATGTGGCATTGGACATGCATTTTAAAGCACTCTGAATACCAATCAAAGCACCTGTCACTAAACAAAATGGTAAGTTTACAGTCCTGTTTACATGTTGCTTTGCTTCGCAAAAATTAAACCCATACTGCTTTTTTGGAACTCCAAAGTGTCTCCAAAGCCTCCATAGAAGCCTATGACAAAGCTCGCTTACAGCACTGGCAGCTTTTGAGGGGCTTTTATTTATAGTTAGCTTTGCTTTGTTTTGGAGATATTGCAGGTATGAGATATCCCAGAATATACTGGGAAACCAACAAGTAAACCAGAAATACGTCATCAGTAGTCACTGCTGGTTCATGTGTATATATTCTGGAAGTGTCTGGTGCAGATGGTACAGCTGGTGTGCAGCGTGGAGCAGCAGGAAGGTGAGTGGGGTCTGGACCAGAGCAACTGAGCAACTAGCAGAGGGCACACGTTGTGAGCAACGTGGAAGTGCTATAGCAGAAAATGAGAGGGGATCTAGGAGAGAGAGGACTGAGAAGCAGAGGATCAGCAGAGCTGGGAGACCTAAGCAGGAGAAACTAGCAATGTCACAGGTGGTGCACAGCATGGGAAAGATAGGGGGAGGTGAGCAGGGACTATCGAGAGAGGAGGATCAGCAAACCAGAGAATCAGTAGAGCTGGAGGTTACTACTGAGCAGGGGATCATCAGAGCTGGAGATTACTACTGAGTGGGGGATCAGCAAAACTGGGGGTACTACTGAGTGGGGCATCAGCAGAGCTAACAAGCTGAGGATCTGAGAAGGGAGGTACCAATGAGCTGGGGATCTGCTGAACAAGGCTAGTAATGAGCTGGTGATCTGCTGAACAAGGCTAGTAATGAGCTGGGGATCTGCTGAACAAGGCTAGTAATGAGCTGGGGATGTGCTGTGTGGGGATACTACTGAGTGGGTGTTCTACTGGGCCCCTTTAAAACAAATAGACAATTAACACACATAGGGCATGTGCCAAGCTTCATTAAAGCTTCAAAAAAGCATCACCAAAGCATCATCTAAGCACTACGAAAGCATCATGGAAGCATCAAAAACACATAAAAAAAGCATGTTGAAGCTGTAGATGCTTTAATGTGTGTTAAAGTTGAAGCAAGTGTAAAAGCCCTTTAAAGTGGTGGTCAGAATGCCATCTCTACAAACAGCTAAAAAGATCATTGGTGTTATGCAACCGACTCTGCCAAGTGGTTTTTGGTCCTGGAACTATCCAAACATCATCAGATGGGAGGTCAATCAGCCACAGCACAAGGAACCTCCTGGAGGAACCCTACAGTTCCATGGAAGCCTGGATAAGAATGGCTGAATAAATGTAATTCAATTGTATCTTTTTCAGAACACAAAATCCCAAATGAATTAGTTCCAACGTAAAGGGCAAACGAAGACCTAACGTCAGCCTTAACCACATCAACCTAATAGGAACGTATATGTATCTATGTATATGTTGTTACGAAACAGATCTTTAGTGGACAACGAAAAGCATAAGCCAACCTGGACACTAAAGAAACACAAGTTCAACCTAAAAGAAGTCACCATAGAACATTACATTAGGAAAAACAGTTTCTGGAAAGACAGAGAGATAAAGAAAATCCATAACAAGAAAAGAAACATGTATTACCCCAAAAGAAACCAAAAAGGGAAGTTGAGAGAGCGGAAGGACCAAGAGCACAGCTTTATCCAGGAATTAGAAGAGTGTAGAAGATGAAGAGAAGACCTCTGGTGAGCAGTGCCAATCCAGCCTGGAGCAATGATGACAAGAGGAAAGAAAGAAAGTCCCAGGGCGCAATTCCAGGGGGCAGCCAGAGAAGACTTGTCTCTATTTTGGTATATGAGACTATAGGTGGTGGGTGGGGTGTCCAGTATATTAGAAGGTAGGGGGCGTGTATACAGGAACAGGCTACAAATACACTAAGACGGGGATTAGCAGACAGGCAATGAAGGAGGGATGACACGGAGGGGAGAAAAGGACAGGAAAACACCAGGGGGTGTCAGGAGGATAGGGACAAGACAATAACACAAGAGAGGGGAGCAGCTGCAGAGACGGGCACGCGCATGGACGCTTTTTTATGCATAATATACTGGACGAAGCCGGTGCAGAAGTGCGTGGGCGCGCTTGTTAGAATAATGATAGGGGAGCGCGCTTCGCTAGTCGTGCGTAGTCGTGTCCGCGCAGGTCGGGAGCGCGCTCAGCTGGTGTACCGTGAAGCGGAGTGGGGTTCCCGGATGGTGGAGAGGCTAGGGCTCCCCTCTGTAGACGTGCTAGCTGTATAGATGGTGTCAGTAAGAGATAAATGGAGCCTGAGGAAGGGCAGGAAGTGGGGGAACGCCTGAGCTGTCAGTGAAATCACACTTCTGGTGTATGAGCAGACACAAAGGGAAATGCTCCAACACCAGGCACCAGATGGAGGGTGTGGCTGTACTAGGCCTGTTAACTCAGCAGAAGGCACTGTTTAATGTACTCCTCATGTATAGACACAAATACTACGAATAAGCTGCTCTAATGATGGCTCCCCACCTCTGGCTGCTGCAGGGATCTTCTATATCTTGCCTTAACTTAGGCAGTGGTCTGCCAGCACTGAGCAGGGCCTTTTCTCAGAGAATGGGGGCATTAGCTCCCCACTTCTGAGTCACCCCTTGTCTCTGCCCCCTACCCACCCCCTCTGAGCATTGTCCCTTGTCTCCACCCCCTACCCACCTCTGTGCACTATCCCTTGTCTCCACCCCCTACCCACCTCTGCACTGTCCCTTGTCTCCACCCCCTACCCACCCCTGTGCACTATCCCTTGTCTCCACCCCCTACCCACCTCTGCACTGTCCCTTGTCTCCACCCCTTACCCACCTCCGAGCACTGTCCCTTGTCTCCACCCCCTACCCACCTCTGCACTGTCCCTTGTCTCCACCCCCTACCCACCTCTGCACTGTCCCTTGTCTCCACCCCCTACCCACCCCTGTGCACTATCCCTTGTCTCCACCCCCTACCCACCCCTGTGCACTATCCCTTGTCTCCACCCCCTACCCACCTCTGCACTGTCCCTTGTCTCCACCCCCTACCCACCTCTGCACTGTCCCTTGTCTCCACTTCTGAGCACTGTCCCTTGTCTCCACCCCCTACCCACCTCCGAGCAATGTCCCTTGACTCCACCCCCTACCCACCTGCAAACACTGCCCCTAATCTCCACCCCCTACCTACCTCTGAGCAATGTCCCTTGACTCCTCCCCCTACCCACCCCTGAGCACCATCCCTTGTCTCCACCCCCTACCCACCTCCGAGCAATGTCCCTTGACTCACCTCCCTACCCACCTTCAGCCACTGTCCCTAATCTCCACCTCCGAGCAACATCCTTGGCTCCACCCCCTACCCACCTTCGACCACTGCCCCTAATCTCCACCCTCTACCCACCTTCCAGCACTGTCCCTCATCTCTACCCACTTCCGACCACTGTCCCTTGTCTCCACCCACCTCCAAGCAATGTCCCTGCTCTCCACTCCCTACCTAACTCTGACCACTGTCCCTCGTCTCCCCCTTACACACCTCCAAGCAACGTCCCTTGACTCCATCCCCTACCCACCTCCGAGCACCATTTCTTGTCTCCACCCCTAACCACCTTCGAGCACCGTCCCTCATCTCCACCCCCTACCCACCTCCGACCACTGTCCCTTGTCTCCACCCACCTCCAAGCAATGTCCCTGCTCTCCACCCCCTACCCAGCTCCGACCACTGTCCCTCGTCTCCCCCTTACACTCCTCCGAGCAATATCCCTTGACTCCACCCCCTACCCACCTTCGAGCACTGTCCCTCATCTCCACCCCCTACCCACTTCTGACCACTGTCCCTTGTCTACACTCCCTACCCACCTCTGAGCACCATTGCTTGTCTCCGCCCTCTACCCACCTTCGAGCAACGTCCCTTGACTCCACCCCCTACCCACCTTGCTCCATCTCCACCCCTTGCCCACCTCAGATCACTGTCCCTTGTCTCCACCCCTTACCCACCTCTGGGCACCATTCATTGACTCCACCCCTACCCACTTCTGAGCACCATCCCTTGTCTCCACCCCCTACCCATCTTTGAGCACAATTTCTTGTCTCCACCTCCTACCCACCTCTGAGCAACGTCCCTTGACTCCACCCCCTACCCACCTTTGAGAACCGTCTCTCATCTCTACCCCCTACCCATCTCCCAGTACTGCACCTTTTGGAGAATAAATAACCAGTGGACTGTATGGAATTTGTTAATGTTAACAATAAAAATAGTAAAATAGATCCTCTGCAACCAGCAACAACATATCCCCTCAGCAACAATACACACCTAGCAACAATAGATCCACCCCAGCAACAGAAGACCCCTCTCCACAACAGTAGATTCCCCCCAGCAACAATAGTTACCACCCTAAAACAATAGATGCCCCAGCAACAGCAGATCCACACCAGCAACAATTGAATTCCCAGCAACAATAGATTCACCTCAGCAACAATAAATCCCCCAACATAATAGACCCCCTTCAACAAAATATACCACCAAGCAGCAATACAATCACCCCAGCAACAATATAACCCCGACAGCAACAATAGATTCCCAGCAGCCAGCAACAATAGACTCCTCCCTCAACAGTAGATACCCCTAGCAACAACTGACCCCCCCACAAGAAACATAGAACCCAGTCCCCTAGGAACAAGATACCCCCACCAGCAACAATAGATCTAGCAATTAACAATAGACCCCCAGCAACAATAGATCCCTCCACAACATGAGATCCCACAGCAACAATAGATTCCCTAGCAACACTAGACCCCAGCAACAATACATCCCCCAGCAACAATGGATCCTCCCACAACAAAAAATCCCCCCCAGCAACAGCAAATCCACTTTAGCAACATTAGACAACTAGGTCACCCCAGCAACAATGAACTCCTGCCAGCAACAATATAGTTCCCAACAGCCAACTTCAATAGACCTTCAGTAGCCAGCAATAATGAACCCCTCCTTTAACAGTAGATCCCCCAGCAACATACAGTAAAACCCACTTTCCCCAGGAAGAATAGATCCCCTACTATCAACAATAGACCTCCCCAGAAACAACAGAGCTCCCAGCAACAATAGATCTCCCAGCAGCCAGCATCAATAGAGCCTCCAGCACCCCTTGCCATTGCATACATTGAGTGCTGGTGGTAGATTGCTTTTCAGAGGGCATTTGACAGAGGGTGAGAAGTATGCCACCTCCTCAGGGCTCATTTCAATCCTCAAAATACTGCACCACTGTGTTCATTTCATACAATTGCAGTGCAGGCCAATTCACTTGAATGGGTCACATCTGATGGAGGAATGGCCAGCCGAAAGTGGCATGCCATAGAATTTTTCTCATAAGGACTCATAGCCGCCGCATTTGCTAATGCGTACAAGCCCTAAAAGTCTCACTTTGTGTAACAAATGCTGCAGGATCCAGAGATGGGGCACACCTTATTAAAGCCAACTTATTTTTACAGTGCAAATGGCCAAAAAATCATTTTTAACCATTTTTCAGCTTTAGGCTCCATTTACACTGCAGCTGATAAACTCACGTTCAGGACATTTTTTGTGTTTTTTTTCAGCAGCCCCTGAACTCTCCCTAATGTTTTCCTATGTGTCCATGTACACATAGTCGTTTACAGTCATTTACAGGCGGTTGAATTTACAGTCGTTTTTTTTGAACGCACCAAACTTGAGCTCAGGAGTAGATTTTATCAGCGTTTCAAATGCCAAATGCTTATAAACGCGTGTAAATGCGGCTAACTGCGTTTATAAGCGTTTGTGTTTAGAAGTGTTTTGTAACTGTTCCATATCCAAATGCTGTCCAGAGCCTTTTTTCATCAGAAATGCATGTAAAGAGTTTTCCATGTATTCAAATGGACCCAGTACACCAGCGCAGTCAGTTCCAGGTTTTGTGTGACGGAAAAAATAGTAGAACGTGCTGCATTATGCTCATGATGGGATCCATACAGGGGCGGACTGACCATTTGGAAACTCGGGCACTGCCCAAGGACCCGGGGTCAGTAGGGGGCCCCATGAGATGCCCCTGGTACCTTTTTCATAGGCATTTTTGAGTTTGGGCAAGGACACAGGGGCCCCATGATCCCCTATTGCCCCGGGGCCCCATGAGTTGTCACTCCGCCCCTGGATCCATAGTGCATACAACCAGAAAAGACAGGCCATCTCATCACATACTGCTCTCTCTGCTTCTGCTCTATTTCTCTCAAAATGTCTGAAATACTTAATTTTGTACTGTGTTTCTGGGCATTTTGGAAGGTCTCCTGATGTTATCTTTAAAAAACGCTTCTAAACGCAAACGCGCATAAACGTGGTATGCAAATGCGGCTAAACAGATGTTTTTTAACCTACATTTTCCAGCAGTCAGTTTCCATCGTTCAGAAGTGTTTTCCAAACATCCCATGTATATGGAGCCTAAGACCCTGTTCACGCCAGCTAGCTGTGGTGAACATCCAGCCACTGGTGAGCACTATGAAACAGTGCTGATGAGCTGATCTCAGCACATTGCACTGTTTACTTTTATAACACAACTTTATTGGGATATGAAAAAGTGCAATTGTATTCACTGCAGCAGCATTCAGGATCACCAACAAAGTGACAGTTCTGTTCACCACAGCCATCATCACCATTACAGAGCCAATGAGCCCTTTTCATTTGTTTGCCGCCAGACTAAGATGACATTCTAGGAAATTGTATTGTAGTGCAAGTAGGAATTGTAGGAGCTAAGCCCAAGACCTGGTGAAGCAGAATTCAAAAACGTGTTGGATACTGCTTTTTTACTTGCTGTCACTTCATTGTCAAGAATAAATGTACAGTATATAGACTTTTGAGCTGATCATTTGGTGTTTTATCTCTTGCTCATTCAAATTTAAAGTGGAACGTCAGTGAAAAATGGAAGTTCTGCTCTTCCTCCTCTTACCCCCTTCTGTTTTTGAAGCATAATTTATTGGGGGTTGGAGAGGGCACCTCTTTTTCACAGGTACCCACTCCCCACTTCTACTGGAATCACCTAGGCGACTGCACCGAACGTTCACCTCCCTCCCTGTCCTCAACTTTCTGGGACATGGTTACAGAAGGCTGCGGGACCAATCACACAGCACAGTGCTGCTTGTGCATGTGCAGTAGAGAGCATTGCGGCTTCACAGCTGGCTTACCACATTCAGCTTAGCAGTCCCACAGCCTTCTTGGACCTGTGACATGTCCCAGAAGGTTGTGGGTGGGGGAGGATAAATTCTGACGGCTCTGCCATGGTGATCCAACTGGAAGTGGGAGAGTGTATCTTTTTTTTAAACCAGGTACCCGCTCCCCACCCACAGCCCAAAAAACTGGCAAGCATAGAAGAGGAAAATGTTCAATTTCCTTTCATAACATCAGCATTGTAAATACAATACAAACAATATCTATTTTTGACAATCCAATATAATACTTGAAAAATATCCTTTCATATTGTGAGTGCTGCCCGTCGACTTCTATCTCTTTCCACAATTTCCTGGATTTCCTTCTCCTCTGCTGTTTACCTTCAATATCTAAGGACTACATACCCCACCTTGGCGGTGATTCCTGTAGTGACTCCGCCTCCTGAAGCTCCTCTTCTCAGCATCTCCGTAGTTCAGAAGGCAGGCTCTGTGAAATGTGTGACACAGCAGTGCCTACTCACAGGGCATAGTGATTACCTGTCACAGAATTCAAGGAAATAAATGTGTGGAGATCTTCAAAAAGTAGGTTTACAAATTTCAAGTTCATTTAGATTAATTGTACTAGGATACAAATAACTGAAATACGAGCAAATGAATACATGATTTGACTTTTTGGATATGCTTTCTTTAGGGCAGCATGTGACCAGGGATGAATGCCCAGAATGCAAGCAGCCTGCATTTCCTGCATTTGTCGCTGTGTGCCTACTACCATAAACTTAAATACCACTAGGTGATGTCAGTCTCTCATAGACAAGGAAGGGAGGTCTGGTGCTACAACCTGACAGCCAGTATTAGGTGGAAGCAGACAAATGGGTGCCAGATCATCAACCACACTACTGTTGTAGCTTGAGTCCATACAAATCGATTGACACCCCAGAGAGCTGTAGTAAAATCTTCCTTTTATTAACCCATCCACAGGGATAAAAACTCACAGAAAAGTTGACACGTTTCTGCCCAAAAGGGCCTTAATCATAACAAACGTTAATGGTGAAACAGCACATTATATGGAAAATGCCTGTTGAGGAAGGGGGAGTAGCAGAGAGTGCAAAGAATGAACTCCTTACAGCTTGAGTGTCTGCATAGCATTATGCTCACTCCACCTTTCACAAGTACTCCCTGGTTACAAATAAAACAAATTGTTACAGAACGTTAGAAAAGTAAAATGTTACAAAAGTGTTAGCAAAATATTGTCAGGAGAAACTAACAAAGAGAAGAGTTCTACACAAAGAGGATGCTGCACAGAGAAAGGTAAAGTGGTTTAGTTCCGGTTCACACTGATGCGGTGTGGGATTCGCACAAAATTCGGTGTGTTTCCCACACCACATCAAAATTGCACCCCGTTCATGTGAACAGCTGTGGGTGTCTATGTTAAGTTAATGACACCCCAAAAAGGTTTGCAGAACACAGTGCGATTGGGTGAATTGGATCGCACCCATGCGATTCAATTTCAGTGTACGAAAAAAAGGTGCGTGCACCTTTCCTGCGGTTACAGTTCAATTTCAGGTGCAATTTGAGTCATACAAAATGAATGGCTGAAATCACACTGAAAAGAATCGCATGTGATTTTAACAGGAATGTGGTGCATTTCCTGTCTGAATCACATGCGGTTTCCCACACTGTAATAGTGTGAAGCGGTCTTTAATGGGGATGGGAACCAGAAAAAAGCCCTTGCAATATTATCTAAGTTTTCAGGTCAAATCTGTGATTTAACCCTTGTGGTATCCAGGAACGTGATAAAAAAATCCACAGGGCTTCTCTTTGCAATAAGTGTCTAGTATCTAATAAGGATCCACTGGATACACAGATTTTTATTTCTTCTAATCACTGCTACGCTGAATGTACCTCAGTGTGCATACACCATTCAAAAGAATTCCATGCATTTGTATGTGTTCAGAATTGTCCTACAAATGCATACAATTGCATGCCTGTGTAGATGAGGTCTTAGTTGTCACTTGCACAAGTATTCTCAGAGGTTCGAAATTTGTAATTTGTATTTAAGTTTTAAGCCTTATGCATATGGGTGCCTGGGGCCATACAACTTAAAGTTCAGATGTATTCCCCCACCCTGTAGTCATAGGTTCTGCGTACAGCCATCGATTTCTATAGACACGTGTCCTGAATTTTACATTGTACAGCAGCAGACACCTCTGGGCTAGAGGCCCTAGTCCTGCTGAAAATGGTCCCCAGGAAAAATAGAGAGTGAATTGCCCTAGTGGAGATACAGACAGCAATAAAAACGCTATAAGGGTTCCAACACATTCTTGCCCTAATCTAAACAAAACAAAAAAAAAACTGTTTTAAAAACAATAGTAAACCTCTTCATGTGTCAAAATGCAAATTTTTTCAAATGTGCTTTTCATATCATTTTTTCCTTGCCTGGTTAAGTCACTGCCATGCAGTAGCTATGGTCACCATCATCCGGACACTTCAGATGGTGGGACTAAAGGACGCTATCAGGTCTGCATATCTTTTCTGCAGACCTTGTATCATAGAGAAGCACTCAGTGTGGAGCATGATAAAGATTTGCTGTGGCTGCCTTTGAAGCAGCTTGTTGTACAAGATAAAGTCTAGGTAAAGAAGCCTAAAGTTCATACAAACATAAGTAATCTGGTTCTGTCTGGGCAATCACCTTATGTCTGAAGGCCCTTAATTGTTGCCTGACCTAGAATTTTCAGGACATGAAGTGATCTTTCCTGGTTGATTGCAGCTCTTTTCTCCTAGATAAAATGGCAATCAGATGCTCTTTCTTCCATGGGTCAAAACATACACTCTCTGGCCACTTTATTAGGTATACCTGGTTACCTGTAAATGATCTTTCCTAAAAAAGATCTTTGCATAGACATGTATGTGTGCATTAAGTAACCATCTACACCGGCCACTTTATTAGGTACACCTTGCTAGTGCCAAGAAAATATCCCCCACACCATTACACCAGCACCACCAGTCTGAACCATTGATACAAAGGCAGGATGGACCCGTGCTTCCTTGTTGCTAACACCAAATTCTGACCCCACCATCTAAATGTTGAAGCAATGAGTCTGCCCATCTCCTCTGACCTCAACAAGACATTTTCATCTACAATTGATGCTCACTGGATATTTCCTCTTTTTCGGACCATTCTCTGTAAACCCTAGTGATGGTTGTGTGTGAAAATCCCATTAGATCAGCAATTTTTGAAAAACTCAGACCAGCCCATCTGCACCAACAACCATGCCATGTTCAAAGTCACTTAAATTCGCTTTCTTCCCCATTCTGATGCTCAGTTTGAACGTCAGCAAGATGTCTCTTACCACATCTAGATGCCTACATGGATTGAGTTCCTGCCATGTGATTGGCTGATTAGCAATTTGTGTTACCAAGCAATTTAACAGGTGTACCCAATAAATTGGCCAGTGAAGGTATAAATATATGAGTCTGCAGATCAGTACAGTTTTAAAATGACCCTGTCATTTATGTGACACAAAACATAAATAATCCAACAAGAGAAGAAGCTGGATGCTCTGGAAAGTTACTTGAGAGAAGCCCTACCTAAAACAGAAATCACAAGCCACAGACCTAGCAAAAGCACTCTCACCAGGTCCTAGCTCTGTTTTGGCATTTACTCCATATGATTGGGATCAACCTATAACATGTCCTCCTCCTATACCTACAGTGAGTGGTGAGGGTGTAGGTTATTGTTCCCGTCAACCAGAGGTCTCCCTTTTCCTCACCATATTATGGGCTATGCTTACTTTCTAACATTTGGAATTGGAGGCAATATGCAATACCCCATTTTGGCACAGTTAGCTGGTATGAGAATGCAAGAACATTTGATTTCCTTAAACATGCGTCCATCTGGAAACCAGTCGTTTTGTGTGCACAAGGGATTCACAAGCCTGTCCCTCTTCTGAAGGAGATGGAGAGGCAATGGTATGATCAGCAGAAATGTTTTGTGAGCTGCTGTGTGATGAAAGATAATGTCCCAACTGTAGGTTGCGACCTTTGGCGCTGTCTCCACAGAAGGAGTTTTCTTGCTCTCAGGTACATTACTACACTGCTCAAAATAATTAAAGGAACACTTTTTAATCGGAATATAGCATCACGTCAATTAAACTCCTGGGATATTGATCTGGTCAGTTATGTAGCAGAGGGGGTTGTTAATCAGTTTCAGCTACTCTAGTGTTAATGAAATTAACAACAGGTACACTAGATGGGCAACAATGAGACAACCCCCAAAACAGAAATGGTTTTACGGGTGAAGGCCACTGACATTTTTTTCACTACTCATCTTTTCTGTTTTTCACTTGTTTTGGATTTGGCTAGGGTCAGTGTCACTACTGGTAGCATGAGGCGATACTTGGACCCTACAGAGTTTGCACAGGCAGTCCAGCTCCTCCAGATGGATGGCACATCAATACCATTGCCAGAAGGTTTGCTGTGTCTCCCAGCACAGTCTCAAGAGCATGGAGGAGATTCCAGGAGACAGGCAGTTACTATAAGAGGGCTGGACAGGGCCGTAGAAGGTCCTTAGCCCATCAGCAGACTGGTATCTGTTCCTTTGTGCAAGGAGGAACGGGGTGAGCACTGCCAGAGCCCTACAAAATGACCTCCAGCAGGCCACTGGTGTGAATGTCTCTGACCAATCAGAAACAGACTTCATGAGGGTGGCTTGAGGGCCCAACATCCTCTAGTGGGCCCTGTGCTCACTGCCCTGCACCATAGAGCTTGATTGGCATTTGCCATTGAACACCAGAATTGGCAGGTCCACTACTGACACCCTGTGATTTTCACAGATGAGAGGAGGTTCACCCTGAGCACATGTGATAGATGTGAAAGGGTGTGGAGAACATTATGCTGCCTGTAACATTGTTCAGCATGACTGTTTCGGTGGTGGGTCAGTAATGGTCTGGGGAGGCATATCCATGGAGGGACGCACAGACCTCTACAGGCTAGACAATGGCACCCTGATTGCCAGTAGGTATCAGGATGAAATCCTTGGACCCATTGTCAGACCCTACGCTGGTGCAGTGGGTCCTGGGTTTCTCCTGGTGCACGACAATGACCGGCCTTGTGGCAAGAGAATGCAGGCAGTTCCTGGAGGATGAAGGAATTGATAGCATTGAATAGCCCCACACTCACCTGACCTAAATCCAATAGAACACCTCTGGGATATCATGTTTCGGTCCATCCGATGACGCCAGGTTGCACCTCATACTGTCCAGGTGCTCAGTAATACACTGGTCCAAATCTGGGAGGAAATAACCCAGGGCACAATCCGTCGTCTCATTAGGAGCATGCCCAGATGACGTTAAGCATGCATACAAGCACGTGGGGGCCATACGAATTACTGAGTGCTATTTTGAGTTGCTGCAATGACATTTCAGCAAAATTGATGAGCCTGTTGCATAATTTTTCACTTTAATTTCCGGGGTGTCTTTGAATTCAGTCCTCTGTAGGTTGATCATTTTCATTTCCATCAAACGATGGGGCATCCCTGTTCCTAACACATTGCCCAGTCCATATGGGTAGTTATCCAGGAGTACAGGTCGTTTTGCACTCCTTTGACCCATTTTCAGCCAACAGCAGGCTTAAGTCCACCTTCGGCTGATATCAGGCTTGGGAAAGATCCCAACCACATGGGCGGAATCCACCCAGATGCCTGGACAGGCACCTGGCTCAGCCTCTCAGCGATCTGTCGAGAGCCTGAGCCAGCCCTTCCATAGCCCAGTGCGTGTTATAGGGGCAGAGCAGGGAGCCAGGGACTGACAGTCATGGATCTCTGTTCAGAGCTGAGGGGAGAACTGAGCGATCAGCAGTGTTTGAATACTCAGTTCTCACTGCAGAGCCAGCGGAGGACAGATGCAGCATCCATCTAGGTGAGTATAAATGTTTGGGTTTTTTTAAGTCCATACTTCTCTTTTAACAACCAGTGAATAGCTGAATGTTAAGGAGCTGGTACATGCCAGTGTCCTTAAAGTAGACCTCATAACTTGAAATTATTATTCTTTAGCGAGAAACATACATTCCACATTAATTATGCTACCAAAATTAGCGTGCTGTAAATTACCTCCAGTAATTGTTCCTATTTCTTCTCGCTGTAGGCTGCCATTTTGCTGAAGCCAAAGCAGCAAATCTATCATCAGATGGCCCGCTACGTTTTCAGGAGTGCCAAAAAATAGAGAGCAATAAGCATATGCAGAGTAGTGTGAAACAGTGTATTACTGGATTTTAAACAGTATAGGCACTTATTTTTGTTTTGTATGCCTATACCTGCAAATAGGGCCAGTCTGAAGTGATCTGGCAGGACTTCAGACTGGACCTATTTGGAGCTGGAGCATGCTGACCACCATGGATGTACAGTGAGGAAAGTTGGGAGCTAGGCACAAGTGTAGTTATCACTGGTTGTTAAGGACACCATCAGGTGCTGGCTACTTAACCAATAAATCGCAGAGCCAGCATGCACCAGTGTCTTTAACAATCAGTGAATAGCTGGATGTTAGGGCTCGTTCACACTTGGCTGTTTTACCAACGCTTACCAAACGCCCCTATAGCGTTTGGCAAGCGTTGGTCCGGCGTTTGTGGGGCGTTATTAACGCTCGGCAAACGCTCCGCAAACGCCGCATGCGCGGTTTAGTGGCGGTTGGTAGGCGTTTGCCGAGCGTTAATAACGCCCCACAAACGCCTATAATACAGTTTGAGTGGTGTTACCGCTCCGCAAACGCCCCGCAACCGCACCGCACCGCAAACGCCGGCCGGGCGTTTGCGGAGCGGCACAATAGACGAGAATAGGAGGCTTCAAAGCCTCCTGACTCGACCAGAGGCGTCCGTTTTGCCGCGACGCAACGCAAACGCTCCCGTTAGAACAGCACCATGTGCTGTAATGTGCAGAATTGGCAGAGGCATTTGGGAAGCGGTAAAAACGCTTCCCAAACGCCTCTCTGCCGCCTGCACACAAGGCTAGTGTGAAGGTAGCCTTAGGGAACCAGAATCCAATGGCGTCCTTAACCAGCTATTCATTTCAAATGTGTTGCACTAAATTTTAATGCTATGCGTTTGTTTTTTTTTAACCAGTTCACTTATTTTTCAAACAGTAGGCTGCAAAGTATTGCACCCATGATCAGCATGCTTACAGTTCATTTAACCACTAGCCTACCGGGCACTTATACCCCCTTCCTGCCCAGGCCAATTTACAGCTTTCAGCGCTGTCACACTTTGAATGACAATTGCGCGGTCAAACAACACTGTACCCATATGAAATTTTTATCATTTTTTTTGTGACAGATAGAGCTTTCTTTTGGTGGTATTTTATCACCTCTGGGTTTTTTATTTTTTCTTAAACAAACCAAAAACCACTAAAAATTTTGAAAAAAAATGTTTTTGTTATAAAATTTTGTAAATAAGTGATTTTTCTCCTTCACTAATGTGCGCTAATGAGGGTGCACTGATGGACACTGATAGATGGCACTGATGTGTATTGACAGGCATCACCGATTGGCACTGACTGGCACCATCGATTGGCATTGATATGTGGCACTGACACGAGTGCTGGTGCTACATTGATCATCAGGGCACACTGATCATCAGTGCCCTGATGATCAGTGTACATGTCCCCTCCACGAAAAGCCGGTTACCGGCTCTCCTCTCAAGCTGTCAGCGTGACAGCTCGAGGATTGAAATGCCGGCATTTCCGTTTACATGTGATCAGCTGTGATTGGACACAGCTGATCACATGACAGAGCCGACATCTTCGACTCTTTCCGTGATCGGTGATCCGCTGTGTTTGAGGGACACAGCGCACCGCCGATCACCGCGCATGCGCAGTGAGAATGGGAGGACGTCAAATAACGTCCTCCCAGAACGAGAGAACCACCTTGCGCCCATCATATTACTATATGGCGGACGGGAGGTGGTTAAACTACAAGCCTGCCACAGTGGAAGACGGGACTTGTAGTTTCTTCATATACAGATTCCTGTGAACAAATGATGCCACCATGCAAGCCATTTTCAAATTGTGACAGTGGCTGCAGAGAGAAGAGCCCCCACTTCCTGTCACACAGAGGCGCTGAAAGGGCGATCTAGAACATGTTACACCCTAAATAAAGTGTAACATGTTCTAAAAGGTGACCTTAGTCTTTAAGGCCTACTTCCATGCGGCTACATGTGTGACAACTGGTACATTTTTGTGCCTCCTTTTTTTAAATATTAACTACTTAGCAGTCTGTTCCAGGTAGGTGACTAAACTCCTTTGGATCAAAATCACAAACATGCATTTTCAAGTATGCCCCCAAAACACATTGCCACAGCTGCTCTCCACACCAGACTCTATCCAGGACTAGCTGACAGGCGAGGGAGTACAGCTACAATCAGCAAAGGAGGCCTTCCCCACGGTGCAGTGTTTGACAGGTATGGGAGCACACTCACCTGTATAGCCAAATGACATCTCAGGTTCTGTGGAGGGTTCCTCTCTTTTACACCATTGACTACCAAATACATGCTCACCTGTGATTCTTACATCATCCTTATGTGAGTGCAATATACTTGTGTTTATTATTCTTAAAAAAAAAAAGTGGGCTGTGCTAGGTCTGTGTACTTTATCTGTTCTTTTCCCTTTTACAAAATGGCAACCCAAGTATTTGATATCATATCCCCCTGATGTCACGTGACCCGGTGACGTAACGCGTAGGGGAGGGGCTCTGACATCACGACGTTGTCTTGGACACAGCACGGCAAGCATAGCAGAAACTGCAGGACAGGCTGAAACTGCCTTACTCTGAAGCCTATGCTAAAAACTCTGTATGGAACTTGCAGCAGCAAATAAAGCCTTAATTTTAAAAGGATAAAGCACTATGATGGTTTTGTTTCTTCATACAATCATCCTGTGATATATTGGAGAGAAATCAGTATAGGAGGAAGGAGACCTTTGGAAGAAAAAGCGAAATATCCATCCAGTCATCAAATCCTGATCAGCAGCAGGCATAATCACTCCAGAGATCCCAGGTGGATTAAGATCGAGCATAATCATCCCATTTGCCATCAGGAATATCCTAAGCAGGAGGATCATCCCAGCAGTCCTATAAGGACAAAAAGCTAGTTTTGCCTTTTTATAAGGCAAAACCTGAGGTGAGCGCATAATAAAATCACACTGCACGTGGATTATGGGATTGCACCATCATAATTTAAATTGAAAGAGGACTGTCTATGAGCACTTTTTCATGTATATTGTTTTTATCACTATTTACTATTGTCACCAGCACAGTATGCGGTATTTATTTATGATGTTATAAGCAGAAGATAACTATTTTATACACTAGATATAAGTATATATATTTTATTATTTTTTTCTTATTTTATTTTTTTTTTCCTCTGGATTGTCATTTGAAATAGTGAATATTGTAATTATTTATACACAGGAGCGCGGCACAATTTATATATTTAATTTTCTCACAGAACACTGAATATTAGACTGTTCAAAAAAATAGCAGTGTTTGTATTCTTCTTTACAAACTCAAACATTCACTATATAAACTGAAAAATTTTAAAGATTTTGCTTTCCTTTGAATCACTTAATATTTAGTTGTATAAGCACTGTTTCTGAGAACTGCTGTACATCTGTGTTGCATGGAGTCAACCAACTTCTGGCACCTGTGAACAGGTATTCCAGCCCAGGATGATTGGACTATATTCCACAGTTCTTCTCTATTTCTTGGTTTTGCCTCAGAAACTGCATTTTTGATGTCACCCCACAAGTTTTCTATTGGATTAAGATCCAGGGATTGGGCTAGCCACTCCATAACGTCAATCTTGTTGGTCTGGAACCAAGATGTTGCACATTTACTGGTGTGTTTGGGGTCGTTGTCTTGTTGGAACACCCATTTCAAGGGCATTTCCTCTTCAGCATAAGGCAGCATGACCTCTTCAAGTATTCTGATGTATTCAAACTGATCCATGATCCCTGGTATGCGATAAATAGGCCCAACACCGTAGTATGAGAAACATCCCCATATCATGATGCTTGCGCAACCATGCTTTACTGTCTTCACAGTGTACTGTGGCTTGAATTCAGTGTTTGGGGGTCGTCTGACAAACTGTCTCTGGCCACTAGACCCAAAAAGAACAATCTTACTTTCATTAGTCCACAAAATGTTGCGCCATTTCTCTTTAGGCCAGTCAATGAGCTCTTTGGCAAATTGTAACCTCTTCAGCACGTCTTTTTTTTCAACAGTGGGACTTTGCGGGGGCTTCTTGCAGATAGCTTGGCTTCACATAGGCGTCTTCTAATTGTAACAGTACTCACAGGGAACTTTAGACCTTCTTTGATCTTCCTGGAGCTGATTGTTGGCTGAGTCCTTGCCATTTTGGCTATTCTTCTATCCATTCGAATGGTAGTTTTTCGCTTTCCTCCATGTCTTTCAGGTTTTGGTTGCCATTTTAAAGCATTTGCGATCATTTTAGCTGAGCAGCCTATCATTTTCTGCACTTCTTTATATGTTTTCCCCTCTCCAATCAACTTTTTAATCAAGGTACGCTGTTCTTCTGAACAATGTCTGGAACGACCCATTTTCCTCAGAATTTCAGAGAGAAATGAACTGTAACCAGCATGTACAACATTTGCTGCCTTCCTTCCTTAAATAAGGGCAATAATTGCCACCTGTTTTTCAAAAAATGAATGACCTCACTAATAGAACTCCACACTGCTATTATTTTGAACATGCCCCTTTCAATTAGTGATTCAATTACACAGAATCAGCAGCATGCATGTCATGACTGTTGGGTCTGTTGGATTTCTATTACTCTACTACACCTGCTAGTAAATTATTTGCCATGTAGAAATATCATTTCTACCAAAAACAGTGATTGATCAGGTTAGTGATGTCTGACTGCTATTATTTTGAACACAACTGTACATGAATCACAACTTTGACTGACCACAGATCTTGTCAGAGGGAAAAAAAAACAAAAACAGCATAAATACTATTATTTCAACGGTGTATTCTGATATTTCCCTATAAAACTTTACTTTAGCCCTTTGACTGCCAAGGACATTACAAACATCAAGGTTGCCTCCTTTGTTAGCCAATGATGTCCACAATATATCTTGGCAATCAAAGGTGCTAAAGGGAGTCCGTGGTATTGCAAAAGTGAGCTTGTTTTAAAGTTGAACTCTAAGCAAACCAAAATACTTGGATGAAACACATACTGCAACAGTTTTACCTGCAACAGGATTTGTATTTCTGTCCATCCACTCCTAAAATGTACACAGCTCTGTCTCGCAGCACAGTCATGATGAAAACCATGTTGCTGCTCTCCAGTCATTAGCTGTGGTGGCTGCATTTTCCTTAATCATTCCCCTCCCCCCCCCCCCCCCCTTTATTTTTACTGGAGGATGCTGCCAGTAACATAGTGCCTGTTCTAAGGTGAAAACAGCCACTTGCTGTAATGTAGCTATAGAGGAACAGCATTGTCACTGTGGGACAGGAAGTTATGATTACATTATACATCCCCTTTTTCTCATCTCCATGACACAAGGGAGAAGTGGTATGATGTTCACAGAGGTGAACTAAAATGGCTGATAATACTGCTTCACGTTTCAGTGCAGCAGAGAGCATGGAAAGTTATGAGCTTTCTGGATTTCTGTCTGGATCAACAGGGAATTTTTTTTTGCACTTCTCACAACAGACATAAAACATTTTAGTGGTAGCTTACAGGCCATGCTGCTCCATACCTAGCAGCCAACCCCTGGACCAGAGTGCTGTCATAACTGCAAGATTGTATTGCTAACTGTGGAAGAGGTTCTGGGGATACCCAAAAAAAAAAAAAAAAAAAAAACACACTGCCACTTTGCCCGAAATGTGCAAGGTGTCAGTCTCTTTAGAAAGGAATTTTTTTTTTTTTTTAGTAGCTGTAAACCGTGTTCTACTCGTCTTCTATATTGGTATTTCTGCATTTGTTGAATCATCATTTCAAATTTAAAACTGAAAATGTACAATGCAAATATGAAACATTTCCTCCACAATTTTACTGGATTAAAAAAAATCAAAGCAGTTACTCATTTATTAACACAAAGGGCTGAACATCACTTAAAAAAAAAAAAAAAAAAAGTAGAACTGTGTGGATTTAGGTTTATCCACAAAGTGAAGCCACTTGCAATGCTTGATCCTTCTGAGTTCATCAGTCATTGGTCTTCCTGCCAAAATCATAAGACTGCCATTTTTCTTTACAAGGCTCACAAAATAGGTCTTGGCTGCTGTGTCAGGAGTAGGTTAAATCGTTTCTTGATAGTAATGCGGTGTCGTGAGTACTTGTCATCTGGGGAGAACCGTGCAGGATGTGCTGAAGAGGTTGGCTGTCCGTCTGGACATACTTTCTGTTGAAAGGGAAGAAAAAAAACTTAAAAGCTAGCCATCTACACATAACACAGTCAAGTTTTGTAAGCCGGATCTGAAGGCTGGGTTGATGCAGTTTATTTTATGGTACCTGCTACTAGGCAAACACAGTGCTTTCATTTGTCTACAATACAGACTGGTAAACTCCACTCAAATTAAGGCTGTAAATAGCAACGTAGACTATCAGACTGGGGCTTCTGTTCTTTCACTCATACTGGCACGAGGCCCTATTGCAAACCCGTGTTTTGCCCAATCCTGGTAAAATAGCATGTTTGCTAGCTCACCCCCATTGCTGATATTTACCTTCCCTTCATTCTCATTTGTCCCTTTCAAAACTTGTTAAATACCTGGTATTTCTTGGTACAGAGGGAGCATGTAATTTCTCCCATCATGTGGGAACAAGCAGAGGATTTTAACGCTTGTGTAAGGTGCAACCCAGAAATTTCAAAGGAAAGGTATGAACAGGGTGGGCTATCAAACCCTTCATTGGACAAAGTACAGGTTCACTTTTAAAGCAGATCTGTTGCAAAAATAAATCACAAAATAAATGGTGTCTCTGCAAAAGGTGCAACTTCTTCTCCCGTCACCTGCTTCCCCTGTCACCTGCGTTGCTTAACCTCCCTGGCGGTAATACCGAGTGTGGCTCGGGGTTAATTTTCAGTACCAAAAGCGGTAACCCCGAGCCACATTCGGGATTACACTGTGGTGTAACTTACCTTGTCCTTGCAATCCCCCGATGTCCTCCCACTGTGTCCTTCGGCTTCCAGGTTCCCTTCCCTGAGAGCACCGTGACGTGGGGGGGGGGGGGGTCAGAAACGGCCGGAGGTTTAAAAAAGTAAAAACTAGACATACACACAATACCTTGTAATCTGTTAAAATTACATTACTGTATCAAACCATTTCACCTCAGTTTTGTCCCTAGTGCTTTGTCCTGTGCCCTGCCTGCACTTTTACCGTTATTTCTGCCTGGAAACTTGAGTACGCCCATGGCAGCCAAAAAACATCCCTTCAGGGCAAAAGCTAGAAAACAGTAATATTGAATTAGAATCACTTGCAGAATTAAGCGATAGTGATTTGTGGGGAAATTCGTCATCAGACACTGAAATTTCCCTGCAAAACAATGTACCACTTTGACATTCAAAAATATATACATAATCAGACCGCCAGGGAAGTTAAAATAGAACTATAGGCAAAACGTTTCCTTTTCGATGGAGCAAGGGAGGGATAACCAGTCAGGTTTTTTTTTTTTTACCAGCTGTGTCATATTGCAGATTTCCTTTCACTTCCTGGCTCATAGCCAAATAGGAAGTGAGAGGAAATCCCTGCAAATTAAGGGAATTCCTTGGGGACCCCCAGGTCACCAGAACTAGTGTCCCCATTGGAAAATTTCCCCTCTATTACTTTTTCTGAGGACAACCCAAAACTTGGAATTTTCTTTTACTTTCACTGATAATGGTAAACAAGACAAATAAAGAGGGGAAATCTCCTTAACAGGGCACAAACAGCAATAAAAACTGACAAGTGTTCCAAACTTCCTGCACTCTATCCAAAACTAAAAATTTTTTTGCCACTTACAGTACACCATTACAGTAAACAGAAATCATCCCAAGAGTTTTTTATTTTATTATTATTTTTATATTTATTTCTATTTCATTTTGTTGAAACTAATTCTGTCACTAACAGTTGCAGTGGCCTGAGTGCTAAAAAACCGTATGTAGCCTCTACTACATACAGTAACGCAGTGCTGTGTTCAAGCAGCAGGAAAGGAACTTCCCACCCTGCTCCCTGAACTAAATCGAATCCTCTGATTGGCTAAAGCATAAAAAGTGGGCAGATGTCATGGATTTCTGTCTACGCCAATCAGAGGAATCTTTGTATTCATTCATAGAATACAAAGGGGTCGATTCCCTAAAGGCTTTCGCATGCGATATGAAGGTCATGTGACTTCTTTTTCAGAAATATCGCAAAAGATAAGTCAATTCATCAAAGTACAGTATTGAATGCGAGGCAAATATCACACATTTGTTAAAATTGTAAGATAAACACTGCAAAAAAACCCAAAAAACCATGGGATAGATCATTAAAGCCAATTCTTTAACACATTTGTTATTTATCAACTGGTGTTTGCTGGCAATATTTTAGAAACTTACAAAATAACAGAGGGGAACTCTGAACTGGCCAGAAAATGAAAAGTATACAATGTATCAGTGTGAAAATGTTCTCCTCTAAACTCAGAAATGAAAATAAATTGTAACATTTCACCAGAGCGAGATTATTCTGTTAATGTAAGCACATTAGAATGTTTTCATAGCTTCACAATATTGCTGTGTGCCTTCTGGTGCAGTGCAAAATTAAAAGCAGTAAATATCGCAAAACAAATATTTAATGCATGCAGTAAATAACATGTTTTTGAGTGAATTGACTACTTTTCAGATAAATACGTTATTTTAAGGCAAAAATAAAAAAAAACAGTAGCAGGACAGGAAATCTCTGTACTGCTGCTGTTAACAGTGCTATATACTGTATGTGGATGCTGACAGCCGCGCAAATATTAGTTACGGTAAAAGACTGTTTGGACTAGATTGGTTCAAACTATTTGAAGGCATAGTCAGGGGCGGACTGACAACTCATGGGGCCCCCGGGCAATAGGGGATCATGGGGCCCCTGTGTCCTTGCCCAAACTCAAAAAAGCCTATGAAAAAGGTACCAGGGGCATCTCATGGGGCCCCCTACTGACCCCGGGCCCTCTACTGACCCCGGGCCCTCAGGCAGTGCCCGAGTTTCCAAATGGTCAGTCCACCCCTGGGCATAGTTCACCCACACCAAATAACAGTCTATGCCGATAAGGGGCATCTGTAGATAAAAACAAACTGCAGCTTTCACTAAAGTTAAATAATGCCTTTTCTATAGGTGAAGGCCAGTGGTGCCCAACCTTTTGGCTTTCCTGGGCCACACATAAAACACACTAACAATAAGGATAGCTGATGAGCAGGACAAGTTGGCCAGATTACGAGTTAATGATCACTGATTTTATCACAAAACTAGTGTGATATTTGACCCCGTTTATGATAAATTAAGACATCAATATTTGTTTCGATGGACGTAGTAGCAATTCTCAATGAATTCTCAAGGTGCTGATCAGGTATTTTGGTTCTAAATTTTCCCTTTTGTGTGCTTCAGCCTTAAAAATAGTTGCTCACAAATATACACTGTGTGCACAATTATCAAGCAAATTAGTATTTTGACCAAATGTTTATACATATTGTCCAACTCCAAATCTGTATATACTTGAATACTTATTGGATTTAAGCATATTAGGTGATGAGTATTTGTGTAATGAGGGAGGATGTGGCCTAAAGAGATCAACACCCTATATCAGGGGTGGGCAACAGTGGCCCTCCAGCTGTTGGTGAACTACAAGTCCCATCATGCCTCTGCCTTTGGGAGTCATGCTTGTAACTGTCCGTTTTGCAATGCCTCATGGGACTTGTAGTTCTACAACAACTGGAGGGCCACAGTTGCCCACCCCTGCCCTAAATTAAGGTGTGCATAATTATTAGGCAGCTTCTTTTCCTCAGGCAAAATGGGCCAAAAAAAGAGATTTAACGGACTCTTAAAGGTCAAAAATTGCAAAAAGTCTTTCAGAGGGATGCAGCACTCTTGAAATTGCTAAGATATTGGGGCGTAATCACAGAACCATCAAACGTTTTGTTGCAAATAGTTAAAAGGGTCGCAAGAAACATGTCGAGGAAAAAAAGATGCAAATTAACTGCCAAAGATTTGAGAAGAATCAAACGTGAAGCTACCAGGAACCCATTATCCTCCAGTGCTGTCATATTCCAGAACTGCAACCTACCTGGAGTGCCCAGAAATACAAGGCGTTCAGTGCTCAGAGACATGGCCAAGGTAAGCAAGGCTAAAACCTGACCACCACTGAACAAGACACATAAATAGAAACGTCAAGACTGGGCCAAGAAATATCTGCAGAAAGATTTTTCATAGGATTTATGGACTGATGAGAATGACTCTTGATGGAAAGCCATCAGTGTCCTCCTCATCTGTCCCCTGCCATCAGTGTCCCCACCCTCAATGTCCCCAACCATCATTGTCTGCCACCATTAGTGCCTCCTTTGTCCACCGCATCTGTTTCCACCATTACTGACCTCTCACCTGCCCCCCTGCCATCAGTGTCTCCCTCACCTGCCCCCACGCCATCAGTGCCTCCTCATCTGACCCCCCCCCCCATCAGTGCCCCCTCATCTGTTCTCTGCAATCAGTGTCCCGCTCATCTGTCCCCCACAATTAGAGCCCCTTCATCTGCTCCCACCATCAGTGTCAGCAACATCCCCCACTTCCACCATCACTAACCCGAGCAGCAGCATGATCCCAGCCAGCATCTGAAAGGAGTGAAGGTAGGTGGGTAGTACAGAAACAGAGCACCGCTCTGTTTCTCCTCCCACTTCCTGTCACATGGGAGGCATGCAGAGTAGTGCTGTCCATTTTTCCTGCGATTCAGTGTGGTGTGAACAAAACACATAGGAAATCATTGTCTCCTGTGTTTCTTGCAGAGACCTGCGGTTTTCTGCTGCCCAATAGTTGCCCAATAAATGTGAACATATAGATATTCTGCTAAAATAGCCAAAACCTCACTTTTCCGTTCTTAAATATTCAGGTTTGAGGTTTATTAACATTTTGGATTGACCGAGAGCAATGTAGTTCGATAATGAAATTAATCCTCAAAAATACAACTTGTCTAATAATTGTGCACACAGTGTAGGTACTGCCAAAAACCAATGACATGAATAAGACGTGATTGTGAAGGGTGGGGTATTTTTCTTTGGTAAAATAAAACGTATAAAAGTCCAGTAAAGAAACACTGTCAAATATTTCTTCGTCCGCATGTGTTAAGCATAAACACTTCGACAATTAAAAAAAAAAACATTTTAAGTACGTTAATGATTTTGTGTTGCGCTGCTGATTGGACACCCCTGGTGTAGGCCATTTATGAGCATCCTCAAACCCTACTGGAAAACTCCCAGGACATTGCAAGAGAGGCCCAGCTATTATTGCTCACCTTCACCAACACATGAGTGAGCTCCTTCTCTGATTCAACCCACCCCACATGTAATTTTTCTTTCCCTTGACACAGTGGCTCTGAGCTCAGTGCTTGAAAGCTCACTCCTGTGATGGTGAAGGTAATCAGTAACACTTTGCCTCTCGTACAATGTCATAGGAGTTTTCTAGTCAAGCTTTATGAGATACGTAAATGGCCTACACCTATAGCAAGGGCATTATTCAACTTTAATCAAAGCTGTACAGTTTTTATTTACAGACACCCCTTAGCTGCATAGACAGTATTTTGGTAATGATCTCCACTGTAGGTGCAATGCAGCAACGTGAAACCCGATGGGTGAGACAATCTTCCTCCAACACTGATCACTCACCGGAAAGATCAAAAGTATGCAGCCTAATGAACAATCCAAACAACCTGGGCATCCCCCATTCGTTTCTCGGCCTGGACCAAATCGCTCAGCCGAACACCCCTATTGGGAGAATGCTCACCACACGGAGCCCAAAATACAGTACAAAGTGTAGTATTTATTTAAAATAAGATAAAATACAACAGATCCACGTGGAAAATAAAACAATTCAGTTGGACTTACAAACATGGCCGCCAATCCAAACGGACCCGTTGGCGTAACGTCTTCACAGACTCCTCCTTGAAGCGTTTTGTGCACGTGCACGTCTCCAAAGAGAACGCTTTGAAGGCTGACATCATGCCGCCGGGTCCGCCGTTCGTAACAATGGCCATTTTTGTAAGTCCGGCCGCATTGTTTTATTCTCCACGTAGATCTGTTGTGTTTTAGCATATATTAAATAAATGCTACACCATGGCATACTGTATTTTGGACTCAGTGTGGCGAGCATTCCCCCAATAGGGACGTTCGGCTCAGTGATTTGGTCCAGGCCAAGAAATGACAGGGGGATGCCCAGGCTGTTGGAATTGTTCCTGCATATTTGTGATCTTTCTGGTGAGCGCATAGTGGTGGAGGAGTCACAGCGAAGATTGTCTCACCCATTGGGATTCATGTTGCTGCACTGCACCTACAGTAGAGATTGTTAACCACAGCAAACGTTCTTGGATTGTTGCACCAGCACTAGTCTCACCTTACTTCTGTATTTTTTATGGTTATATACGAGTCATATTTTTTGCACAAGCACTTTCATGATTAGTTGCAAAGTTTTGCACTAGCACTTTATTTTCACTCCTCTGGTGCTAATTTTCAATAGTTATATAATTACAGAGTATTTGTTTACTTCACCATTATTATACTGCCCATTTAGATATTTATTTTGGGTGATTTTTATGTTATTACATTTTCTGAAGCGCTGCACTATTTGTTTGCACATATTTATTAGGTTGGTTCACCTCTAAGTGCTAGCAGGTTTTTTCTCCAAGCGCTCACTGTGCATCTTGTATTTTGGCAATGGTGAACTACCCCTTTAACCACTTCCCACCTGTAGGATGTCATATGACATCCTGGACTTGAAGTGGAGATATCAGGATGATGCCCGTGTTGTTCTAGCAAGAGCAATAATTCTTCTCTGTAACTCTAAACTGGTAACCTGTAAAAATGTTTCAAACATCTATGGAAATGTTTAATTACTGTAGTTTGTTGCCATTCCACATGTGTGCAGAATTTAAAAATATGGCATGTTAGGTATCTATTTACTCAGCTTAATATCTTTTATAATTTACCAAACAACTGGGTTATATATTGTGGGTTTTTTGCATTAAAATTCATGGAGTATTAGACTCCTTGCACACCTGTGTTTTTTTTTTTTTAAGTTCCTAGAAGCTGCTATCAGCATTTTTTTGGCTCCTAGAAGCCAAACAGGGTTATCCTATCTGTCCATGCACACTGCTTTAGGTTATTAACTTTTTTTGAGCTTCAGCGTCTAGGAGCAAAAAAAAAAAATAGTTTTTGTACAGTTTTTGGGAGCGTTTTTCCAGCAAAGAAAAAAAAAAAGCTACTAAAATGCTCCTAACAGCTTTTTTTCTCCCCCTCTACATGTACTGCAAAATGGAAGTAAAAAGCTTAAAAAAAAACCCAAAACACTATTATCAGTGTTTTTTTTTAGCTGGATAAACCACTAGTGTGCATGGAGCCTTACTTTCAAAAACATTGTGTTTGTAAATTTGCTCCAGGAATACCATGTGACATAAAAAATTTCAACACCCACAATTTTATTATCTAGGGCCTCTGCTTAAAAAAAAAAAAAAAAATTATACATATATACACATGAGAAGAGGAGATTAAGGGGGGATATGATGAACATGTATAAATACATTAGTGGTTCATATAGTGAACTCGGTGTAGAGCTATTCACCCTGAGGTCATCACAGAGGACAAGGGGGCACTCTTTACGTCTGGAGGAAAAGAAATTTAATCTCCAAACATGGAAAGGTTTCTTCACAGTGAGAGCCGTGAAAATGTGGAATAGACTCCCTCAAGAGTTGGTTCTGGCCAGCTCAGTGGATTGCTTTAAAAAAGGCCTGGATTCTTTCCTAGATACACATAATATAACTGGATACTAACATTTATATGTAAAGTTGATGCAGGGAATATCCGATTGCCTCTCAGGGGATCAGGAAATATTTTATTTCCCTGCAGGAGCAAATTGGATCATGCTTTGCTGGGTTTTTATCTTCCTCTGGATGAACTGTGTGTATAGGATTACAGATTTGGTTTTTTTAATGGATGAACTGGATGGACTTTTGTCTTTTTTCAGCCTGACTAACTATGCATGGCGTGGTAATAGGTCCTCTTTAAAAAAAAAAAACATGCACCCCAAGGTCCTAAACCTGCAATCACAGATGTCTCCTCCCTCTGGGTGCAGACAGAATAGAATGTGAACCATGATAAGAGAGGTACATCTGACTGAGGCCCGGATGCTGGGATTCTCCTACATGAGAAGCTCCAGGACACTCGAACGTTTAATGAACGAAGAGTTAGACATATCTCCGGTACACCCCCGCTCACCTTCATTGTGTACACCCGCTCCCCTTGCTCGTTCAGGTAATACTGTAGGAACATCGTACCACCAACTACCGTCTTCCTCCTGGAACACCGCTAATCACCTCTACAGCAACGTGCTTCCGCCTGATCAGCGCTACATCCGGTCACGGACGTCACTTCCGGCACTGGAGAATGCTGGGTCCTGTAGGAGAGGGATGAAGGCTATACGTGGCTGGGATCAGAAATCTTGTTTTCAGTTGTACTCTGGGCAGTCTACAATTCATGTTAGGGCACTCCACACTCCATCACCTTTCAGGGTGGTTTCCTGGTTGTAGCTGACCAGACTTGTGTAAAAGACACATAAATGGTTGTCAGGCTGGAAGTAACCTCGTATAGTAAAAACTGTCCCTTCTAATGTCAGTACTTGAGAGAGAGGGACCACTGGAATAGGAGAAGGCAGGTGTAATGTTCTGTGGTGAGACCTGGTTGTGGCCTTAACTACTTGCCCTCTAGAGAATTTACCCCCTTCCTGACCAGGCCACTTGTTGCATTACTTTGACAATTGCACGGTCATGCAACGCTGCACCCAGATGAAGTTTACATCCTTTTTCTCTCCACAAATTGAGCTTTCTTTCCGTGGTATTTGATAGCCTGTGCAGTTTTTATTTGTTGCGATATAAAAAAACCCAGAAAATTATGATAAAAACGCAATATTTTTTACTTTTTGCTATTAAACATGTCCAGTAAAAAAATTTAAAAAATCGAATTTTGTCATAAATTTAGGCCAAAATGTATTCTGCAACATGCCTTTTTTTAAAAAAAAAAAAAAAAATCCCATTACATGTAAATTAATTGGTTTACATGAAAGTTTTAGCGTTTACAAATGGCGGTATATATACTGGGATTTTTTTTAATTTTTACTAGTAATGGCGGCGATCTGCGACTTATAGGAGGACTGCAGCGGGTATTCTGACACTGGGGGGAACTGACTTGGTGTCACTGACATCCCCAGTGACACCAGTACAGTGATCAGTTTTAATAAAAAGCACTGACACTGTACTAATGGCACTGGGCAGGAAGGGGATGACAAGTGGGGCATTCAAAGAGTTAACTGTGTGCTGTTTTACATCATGTGCTGTGTGTGGGCTTCACTGTAAGCACACTGCTTTGTATGGTTCTGCTATGCACAGCCATGAAAAGCAGTGTGCAGGAGCTGACGGGGGAGAGAACTGTTTTGTTTACAAACAGTTCCCCCCCATCAGAGATGCTGGGCAATCACCAGGCACTGGCAAGTAATTACTGTCTGGGATCCGGTGATTGACAGCCGCAAATGGTGGCGCTGGTTGGGTACGCTCCCCCTACCCATAAATGCAGAATCACGCATATATATGCGATTTTGCGCGCCTGTGCCGCCCTGTAGCAGTACTTCTGCTATAGGGTGGATGGGAAGCGGTTAAAGTGACACTAAATGATATCCTTCTTTTTCAAAAATCCACAATGTAATGTCCCTGTAATCTATTGTTCACAAAACCTTTCCTACTGTGTTTTTCTGCCTCCTTGTAATTCCCCTTTCACACAGGCATTCCGTATGTCTGTTTTTCATCTGTCCATTTATGATGAAAAACAGACACCAATGTATTTCTATGGACTAGCGAATGTAAACAGATGACCATCCGTTAATGTCCGCATCTGCCGATTTCTGAAGACATTATTGCGACTTGTGAAGATTTTCAACAATTTCTTGTGATTTGCTTTGCAATTTCCATTATACTCTGTGTATGTGAAATCACAATAAATTGCAGAAAAAGTAATGCAAGAACTACTTTAGAAGTCACGCTGCAGCAAATCGCACATGTTAAGACACTGACATTCACATTCAATAGATGCGATTTCAATTCACAAGTGGCACCGGTATGGCTGGGCACTAACTAAGCTTAAATCTGCTCCCTCCTCCCTTCTAACTCCTATTCTCATACATTATAGAAGGAAGATTCTTATACTTACCTATTCTCAGAGTGCTCCAGTCTGGTCAAGTGATCTCCCCAGCAGCAGCTTCGGGGGAGCGAGCGCCGGTAATGGCTGAAATGCATGGGAGATGACAGCACCCAAAGGTTTACAATGGGGCATCAGTTGTCAGCTGCTACTTCTGTATAGTTAGGCTCTGTTCACACTTGTGCAACTCCAAAATCGCATGTTTTCCAATGCGACTTTGATGCAACTTTGCACTCAAGTCCCATCAAAGCAGTGCAGGAACCTTTTCAAAGTCGTATAGATCCGGATTGATGCCATTGAGAAGAGTGGGCTGCAACTTGTTGTGCGACTTAATGGGGTTGATTTACAAAAACTGAAGAGTGCAAAATCTGGTGCAGCTCTGCATAGAAACCAATCAGCTTCTAACTTCAGCTTGTTCAGTTAAGCTCTGACTGTAAAACCTGGAAGTGTATTGATTTCTATGCAGAGCTGCACCAGATTTTGCACTCTTCAGTTTTTGTAAATCAACCCCAGTGTGTCCAGAGTCGCATGACAAGTCACACAAGTGTGAACGGAGCCTAAAGCCAACCACTGGGAGCCGATCACATGACGCAGTTGGATGACCCTGAGAATAGGGAAGTATAAGCATATTCTACAGTACAGGGTAATTATAATGGGATTTAGAAGGGGGTGGGAGCAGGTTTAAAGTGGAGGTCCACCAAAAAGGGGAAATTCCGCTTTAAGCCTTTGTCCCCCACTCCCCATTAAGGATTGGCACCTTTGGGGAGCGGGTACCCGAATTTGACAGGTACCCGCTCCCACGTCTGCTGCGATTGCCTGGGCGATCAGAAGCGGAAGCTATCCTCTCCCTCCCCATACTTTTCTAGGACACGTGACAGGTTCCAGAAGACTACGGGGCCATTCACAAAGTGCAGCGCATGCACAGTGGGCACCCGGCTCTGAAGCCACAAGCTGTCACAGCCGGGTGCCCACACTGAAGATGCCGGTGCCAGGGAGAGAAGACGGCCGTTGAAACCAGCGGTGGTGAGGACACCGCAGGACCGAGGGACAGGTAAGTGGCTGTATTTTAAAAGTCAGCAGCTACATTTTTAGTAGCTGCTGAATTTTATTTTATTTTTTTCAGGTGGAACTTCGCTTTAGGTTCAGTTAGTAAAATGGGGCAGTGCAGTGGCTAAATGGTTAGCACTTCTTTCCTGGCAGTACTAGGGTCGTTGGTTCAAATCCTAACCACAGCACCACCTGCCTGGAGTTTACATGTTCTCCCTGTGCCTGCATGGGTTTCCGCTAGGCACTCCAGTTTCCCTGCACACTCCAAAGATATGCTGGTAGGTTAATTGGATCCTGTGTAAATTGGCCCTAGTATGTGTATGTATGAATGTGAATTAGGGACCTTAGATTGTACTCCCCTTGAGGGTTCAGGACTGGTGTGAATGTACAATATATATGTAAAGCACTGTGTAAATTGACAGCATTATATAAGTACCTGTGATAATAGCTTGGACTTCTATTTTATGAATAGAATATATATTTTTTAAACCAGAGTTTAGTGTCATCTGAACCTACTTATATTGTACATCGTCCACAGCCCTTGTAGGCACAAAATACTTCTTTAAAGGCTAAGTTCACCTTTTGACAAAAAAAAATAAATGCACATTTTTTTGCAGGTAAAAAAATGTGCATTTATTTTAGTTTTTTTTGAATGAGCCTGTAAAGCATTGCGCCAGCGATTGGCAGATCACTGATGCCATGCAGGTATCCACAGAGCCATGGTAGTTCATCGAGAACTACAAGCCGACAACCGCTAAGGCTGTCAGGACTTGTAGTTCATTCCTCAGGCCTGATGCAAGCAGTGGTCTGGCTGTTGAGAGGAGTTATGCAAATATCAAAATGCTTTGATGGAGGATATTAGTCTGGAGAAGTGGGCGTTCTTAGACATTCTCCACTGAATGGTTTACGCTCCTCATGTAAGCTTGACATCCAAGACTCCAGTCTGCAAAACCAAACATCAGGTCACTGTGCTGGGGCTCCCCACTGTAGGGGCTACTGTTGACGCGTTTCACCCGCTTGATTTACACACGTGCTTCAAGACCAGTAGAGGGCGCTACACATCACTTAATGTATAGACTCTGCTCAGTACTGCAGCATATATTGCACTAGATGGCGCCCTAATCAACTTCAACCGCTAGGGAATACAATTCTGGATTAGCACACAGTTCCTCTAATAAGAGGAATTTTTAACATAAATAATAGAGATAGGGAATAAAGATATGGAGACACATAATGGCAGTCATTAGTCTATAAAATGTACTTAGACACCAAAGAGACATTTCTTAACAGTAGTAAAAAAAAGTACATGGTATCTAGAGAATGCTATATAATTCCCCTCAATCCATAAGGAAGTCCCCAAAATTCAGCTCGTTGTTTAGTCCATTTGGGGATAAAGTACACAGGATTTTAGCAAAGTCCGCTCACCATGCAGGTAACTTCAGAGCAAAAAACCCTTTAACCTTAAAACCTTCTGAAAGGCCCCCATGTTGTTCTAGAAAATGGAGTGCCAGGGGATTTTTCTTTTCCCCATCTTTAGGTTTAGTTTTACTCCTTATGGCTCTCAGGTATTCCTCAAGGGGTCTCTTGGTTTTGCCCACATACATTTTTTTACAGGGACATTCAATCATGCAGAGTACCCAGTCAGTGGAACAATTAATAAAGCTTCTGATATCATAAGACCTCAAAAGATCTGCACTGGAGAACGCATTAATCTTTTCTACAAATGGACAGATCGAACAGGGAAACATGTCAGTAATGCTTGGCAACCAGTCTCTAGGAGACTTCCTAGTAAACTCAGAATGTACCAGAATATCCTTTAAATTTCTTGCTCTCTTAGCGATTATTGAGTGTTTAGGGCCTACAATTTGTGCAATCATTGGGTTTGGTATTAAAACATGCCAATGTTTGGCAAGTATAGATCTTATCTCCCCCTGAGGGAAACCAAACTTGGTAATAAACCCAGTGGGAGCCAAGGTTTTATCTTTCCTACGGGAATCCTGAGGCTGCTGGAGAAGAGAACTACATTCCAGAGGCATCCATAGGGTTGGTGTCACCAGGTGGACTCCAATCCATTATGCTCAATCTGCAGATCCGATCCATCCTGCGGGGATCGTCGGCTTTCTTTACAACTTACCTTTTCTTGGAGCGGATCCGGTGTCACCCCGTATAGGTTGCATGCCGACGATCCCCGCAGGATGGTTCGGATCTGCAGATTGAGCATAATGGATCAGAGTGCGAACCATTAAGCTCCCCCATCCGCAGATCTCATCCATCCGGGATCGTCAGCATGCAACCTATACGGGGTGACACTGGACCCACTCCATAAAAAGGTAAGTTGTAAAGAATGCCGATGATTGGATCCATCCTGTGGGGATCGCAGGCTTACTTTACAACTTACCTTTTCATGGAGTGGGTCCGCTGTCACCCCGTGCGGTCTGTGTCACCTGTTGCGGGCCGCACCCCCGCACCTGCCTCGGGATGCCACTGTTACATTCCCTTTGAAATGCCTGTTTTCTGACTAGTTTTAACGCCGCATGGGGATATCCTCGTTCTTGAAATCTCCTATATATCTGGTCTGATTCTTTCCTGAATTCTTCTAGTTGGGTACAGTGTTTCAGAGGAATAGAATCCCTCTTTTTAAGGACTCAGCATGATGGCTACTAGCGTGAAGGAGGATGTTGGCTGCAGTATCCTTACGGAACATTCTAGTACTTAGAGACCCTTCTTGAATGGAATATATACAAATCAAGCAATGGGATCTCTTCAGGATGAAAATTGTATGTTAATCTAATGTTCCGATCAATAACATTCAATTCTGCCATAAAAGCATGTAGTTCAACTGAGCCTGTCCAAATCAATAAAACATCATCAATGTATCTGACCCAGGTGGCCATATGGGCCAGGTACATTTTGGAATGGTACACCACATCGCACTCCCACTTCCCGAAGTGTAAGCAGGCACAGGCAGGGTCCCAATGGGCCCCCATGGAGGTCCCCTTTATCTGTTGGTAACAAGATCAGAGGAACTGAAAATAACTGTTCAAAAGTACAAAATGGAGTAACTCCAGGATGAACTCATTTTGGGCTGCCATATCTGGATAATGGATCTCTGGAAAGTGAGCCACTGCAAGGAGTCCCCATGCGTGGGAGATAGATGTATATAAAGATTCCACATCCACCCCCACCAAGAGGGTTCCCTCTGGGATATCTAGATCATGGATTACTTACGTTCGACTTGAACATCTAGACCAGTGGTCTCCAAACTTAGGCCCTTTGCTTTCTTTTATCTGGCCCTTGGAACACTATTCCATCCACTGACACTAACAGAGGGGTATAATTCCTCCCACTGACCCCAACAAAGGGGTACAATTATTCAAAATGACACCAATTCCTTCCAATGACATGAATGATGGGACACAATTCCTCCCAGTGACATCAAAGATGGGGCAGTGCTCCTTCCACTGACACCAACGATGGGACACAATTCCTCCCAATGACACCAATGATGGGGAACTATTCCTCCCACTGACACAAATGACAAGGCACTATTTCTACCAGTGACACCAACTTTGGGGCATTGTTTGTTCCCACTTACGTCAGGCCATTTTCTACTTCCACTGATCACATGTCCGGCCCCCCCTTAAGTATGACGGACAGTAAACTGGCATTTTGTTTAGAAATTTTGGAGACCCTGATCTAGACTATGCCTAGTGGTGAGGAAGAAAGCTGGCTCTCTTAGAATGTGTATCGATTTGAACACTCAACCGAAGAACAATTCCTGACCAGTTCCCCACTTCAAGAATAGAAGATGCTGTGCAGTTGCTTATCAAGGGCAAAGTGGTTCAGATGTTAGATTTGAAAAGTGGTTGTTACCAAATTCCCATGCACCCAGAAGATAGGGAGAAGACTACCTTCACTGGGGTTCTTCGAGTTCAACAGAATGCCCCGAGCTGCAAGCTAAGCACAGCAAACAAGTAATTGTGGTTGGCACACAGGCGGAGTGGTCCCATGGCAGTCCGGGTTCAGGGCAGGCAACTTTCATAGAGTAGTCAGGGTCAAATCTGTGGTCAAAAGGCAAGCAGAGTTCAGAGTGTAGTCCAAAGGTCAAAGCATGCAAACAGGAAGTTTAATGCATGAGACTAAGGGTTTGGCAGGCTTAAAACAGGTTTGGTCTCCACTTAGAGGCTGTGTCTACACCAATTACCCTGGTGGACAGTCAAACAGGGAAAGTGCAGCTCAGCCAAAACCAGGTTGCTCGAATGAGACCAGCAGCTACTATGGAACAGAAGCGTAACATGTTCCTGACACAAGCAAGCAAAGTAAAGGACCCAGAAGATCCCGAGAATCTATCCAAGACCAGTGGACCAGTGGCCATATAAGTGCGAATAGGCAATTTACCAGCTAAAGGGGCTAAAGAGTCTGACCAATTCTTCGGTGCTAGCCTGTGCTGCCCTCTAAACCATATGAACTACATGGGAATACTACCACTTGCAAGCTGGAGTTTCTGGCCCTACAGTGGGCAATGATAGGCGAGTTAAAGGATTATCTGTATGGTGCAGACTTAATGGTCAAGACTGACAACAATTCACTTACCTGTGTGCTCACCACGGAAAAGTTGGATACCAACGGGCATTGGTGGTTGGCTGCCCTGTACAGGTTCTACTTCAGCTTGAAGTATTGCCCCAGAGTTGGAAACAGAGATGTCAATGCTCTCTCTAAGAAGGCCTTATGGCTCGAACAGCTTCCCAGAACATCCCAGGAGTACAAGCCCTGTGTCAAAGGGCAGAGTACCACGTCAAGGGGATGATGGAAGCTGAAGTTCACACCTCAGCTGGCGACCCCAAATATTACTGTGACCTCTCTGAAGTAAGAGGTGAGGACCTGCTCTGGTTGTCAAAGAAGGATCTAAGGAAGCAACAAACAAGAAGATCCCCTCCGCATCTGACACTAAAGGCTTTGGAGAGTAAAAACCCAGACATACTGCTAATAGATACTCTGAAAGAAGCACAACTAGACCACAGGGAGTGGAATCGGTTACAGTTGAGGGACGAGGCATTCTGCCGAAGGGGCCCCACAGACAAACCTAAAGACAAATGGTAGAGCGTGGTGGAATATTTCCTATTGGAGTCCCTAAAAAAGTCTCTATGACAAATATGTTGGGAAGGACCTATGGACATCTATACCCAGAAAGCTCACTGCTCAATGTTGGCGCATAGCAGACTGCTGGTTTACATGCTGAGGGCATTTTAAGTTTTGCAATAAAGTCCATACAAATATGCTATGTGAGTGCTCTTTTTGCATTATGTTATGATGCTCTTTCTGAATTTGTGAATACTGAGGGGCCAGTGATGGTTAAAACAAGTTCAGGCAGTTATTCGTGAGATTTTTATCAGGGGTTCTACTTTCTTTGGTGAGATTGATAGTCAGATGGTGGAGGAACACGTGGTGTATCTACACTTTGGAGGAACTATATAGTATCACTTCTGAAGTTTTATGATGCACTCAAATTGGTGGTGACTTTTGCAGTAAAATTGTGTTTTCATGCAGAGACTTTTTATATTTATTTACGTATACAGAAATTGGACTGTGGGAAATATCTGTTTAATGTAATAACATGTTTTTGTATGAATGCTGTTTTTGTGTTACAATTTTATTACTTAGGATCTATTGTTCTATAATGTTGAAAATATTGGACTAGCATCAATAAAATGTCTTTAAATGTTCCACGCATCAATGAAACTATGAAGAATTATTTGAATTACAGATCCTGGCACTGATTTGTGAATATTGTTTTTCAGTTCTTTAAAAAAAAAAACTGAATAAAGGTGCAAGTTTAGTGAAGCAGGCTCACTTTCAGTAGAATATAAATCCACCAAGGATGGAAAGTTGCATAAATGGGTTAAAGTGTTACTAAACCCACAATAGTAAAATCAGTCTGTATATGCAGTAAAACATGCTTGTTATACTTACTGTGGAATCTAAGGGGTTAATGCTGTAGTTCTGCATTCTGTACAAAGGCTGTTTGATCCTGTCTTCTCTGATCCTCCCCTTCTTCCAGTGCCCCCCTCTTATCTCCTGATAAGACATATGTGAAGTTACTCTACACATGCTCAGTTTGGTGTGCATTGCTAGAGAGTTTTTTTTTTTCTTGGGAGAGTGCATGTGATCAGCACAGGGCCAATCAGAACTGTTCGGACAGAGGTCAGGGCTTCTGCATCCTCCTAGAGCAGAAAGAAAACTCGTGATTGCTGTAACTGCTGACGAGAAAAGGTATTTAGCAGCTTATATTTACTAAAATAATTGCATTTCCATGTTGTGTGTACTGTGGGAGACCAGATATTGTGAATGCAGGGTCCTGGGTTTAGTAACACTTTAAAGGATAAGTTCACCATTTGCTAAAAAAATAACAAATGCACATTTTTTTTGCAGGTAAAAAAAATGTGCATGTTTTATTTTTTGCTGCAGGAGCCTGTGAAGTATTGCAAAGCGATCAAGGAGATCGCTGGTGCCATGAAGGTCTCCTGCAGATCTGTCAGTATATCTGCTTGCCCGTACAGAATATATGGTCAAGCAGATATACTGACAGGAAGAATCACGGTGCGTCACAGCATCATGGTAGTTCAGTGAGAACTACAAACCAACAGCCGTTAAGGCTGTTGGGACTTGTAGTTTCTCATTCACAAAAGACTGTGAATGAGTGATGCTAATGAGCTGGTGGAGCCCCGCACAGCCGGGTTTTTTTGAAATTTGCAATTTGACAGCTAGCAGGGGGAGAGAAGATCCCCTGCTTTGACAGCTAGTTGGGGGAGTATTCCCCCGATGTATTCATAACATGTTACATCCTTAATATGGGTGTAACATGTTGTGAGAGGTGAACTTATTCTTTAAAAAAGTAATCTGTGCAGACATTCATAAATGTCTTCAAGATTCAGGCATCTGCAGAACAGTAAAGATAGAAATCAGCTACTCCTCTATCCCAAAACACATCATGTGTTCTGCAGATTTTAAGTTTTGGAAGTCTTTATAATAATTGGAGTACCAGCTTTTCTGGAGTCCATGTAAATAATTTCCATATGTACAGTCCTATGTGTCAGAGAATTTTAGAAATTCAAGACTTGATAGTTCATGTAAGGCCTGGTCAAACCACTCCTTCCTAGCCTTATTGTAACCCGCTGTGAATCTCCTTTTTGCTGTCAATAGTGGCATAGAAGGATGTAGCACTGCATTAAGCGTGAGCATTAGCACTGTGTGTGATGATTGCATCAGCTTGAGATATTTTCCAGCTCTCAGTACAACATTCTAAATGCTGGCAGTCTAAATTGATCATCACTGGAGATGGTTAACTCCTCGGTAACCCTTTACCAACTAAGGGATCATGTACACGGGGCGTGTGGAATATTCTTCTGAACAATGGAAACTGACTGCTGGAAAATGTAGGTTAAAAAACGTCAGTTTAGCGGAGTTTGCATACTGAGTTTATGCGCGTTTGCATTTCAAAGCATTTTTAAAAGATAATCTCAGGATACCTTCCCAAATGCCCAGAATGCACTGAAAAATAGTAAACAATTTAGTATTTCAGACATTTTGAGAGGAATAGAGAGAGCAGAAGCAGAAAGAGCAGTATGTGTTGAGATGACCTGTCTTTTCTGGTTGTATTCACTATGGATCCCATCATGAGCATAATGCGGCACATTCTACCATTTTTCCCTTCACGCAAAACCTGGAACTGACTGCGCTGGTGTACCGGGTCCATTTTAATACATAGAAAATGCTTTGCATGCATTTCTGATGATGAAAATAAGCCTCTGGACAGCATCTGGACATGGAACAGTTAAAAAACGCTTATAAACGCAAACGCTTATAAATGTGGTTAACCGAGTTTACAAGCGTTTGAAAAGCCGGTAAAATCTACTCCTGAACGCAAGTTTGGTGCATTCAAAAAAACGACTGTAAACTCAACTGCCTGTAAAGGACTGTAAATGACATAGTGTACATGGACACATAGGAAAACATTAGGGAGAGTTCAGGGGCTGCTGAAAAAAACGCTCATAAGCTCCTAAACATCAGTTTAGGAGCTGCAGTGTACATGAGCCCTAAGACAGTAGACGCTAGCATGTGTTTTAACAGAAACCTACATGTTTTACAGCATTTTCCAGGCTGGCCATGCAGTTTTGGCACTGACACTGAACCACCCTCACAGCTGTCATCTCCTTCTTCCCCGCCATTATAGGGGAGGGATTAGGAAGGACATTGTCACAAGCTGCAGCCACAGCTGCCAGAGAAATAAACCTGCCCAGAGGACCTGTTGGGTGGATTACAATATACAGGAAGCATAGGAAACAAGCACTCCTATCTCTCATTGGCTGCTGTTGCAGCTAAACTTTCCTGTTAATTCCAGAGGCAACTTATGGGAGATATAGTCTCCAGGAGGCAGCCCCTAATCAGGAGAAGGTCTGTGTGGGACTACAAGTCCCAGGGGTTCCAGGAGAATAGTGCTCAGGAAGGAAAGAAGACAAGGGAAGGTGCCCTGCTGCCAGGCACAGTCTCGTGTGAAGATCCAGAAGAGGTGTGTTGCATGAAGCTCTTGCTGATGCTGCTGAGTCTTCTAATGCTGCTGATGAAGCTACACCTCCCCAGAGACTACTATTGCCGGAGGACCATGCCCTGGAGCTCAAGGACCAACAAAGACACGCATGGACGTTTCTGATCAGAGCAAGTAGAGAATTAGCTTTCGTTTTTAAAATATTATTTAATGAAAAATCAAGAAAAAGGTGAAAGAAAATATTTACAGAAAAAAATTACAACAATGTACAATAAATTAAACAGGATAAGAGGGCAAAAGTACTTAACCGGTTCCTGCTGAGCGTATGCACATATACAGTTACAAAAAGACCAGCGCTGAGGAAGCTGTGGCTTGTAATCAATAATGACCCCGCAATAGATATAATAAAGGGTGTGCTTTTATTCCATAAGTACTTCATTAAAAACAGAACTCATCCAGAAAATGTGGTAACCCACAGCTTAGCTGGGTGGAATATCCGCTCACCTACACCACCAAGCCGAGATATGGAATGGTAGTGATCACAGTGTACAGCTGCACTCTGGAACTGAGATCACAAGATCCCGGGAGGAAGAGGAAGTTGGCCTCTGGGCTTGAACCGCAAGCGTTGCTGGTAACCACGACAACGCGTTTCGTGCTCATGCGTTTCAGCAAGTCTGGTCATGCAGTGGGTGGGCTAAACTTCTATGGGCTCTGAATACTCCTGGGTTCACTGTTGCACCCTTTGGAACACACAGCACCTCCCCCTTGACACCAGCGAAAGGGTTATAAAATATGCTGTACATGACTATCAGAGATATCAAATCTACAAATAAATATGTAAAGCCCATGTAGGTGTACATATTTTTATATACATAAAGAACAAGGTATAACATATGAAATACTAGCTTAGGCTTGGTTTACACCTAAGCTTTTTTTTGTGCTTTTTGCAGAAACGCACTACAGTCCATTTAATATGGTTTCCTATGGGACACGTTCACACCTATGCATTTTTCAGCTGCTGCATTTTTTTAAAAGGGTTAGAGACTTTTTATAAATGCAGACCAGTGCATTTTTGGTTCAATAGACTTTAATGGGGACACTGCAGAAAATGCATTGAGTGAATTTATGGCATGTTCGCATGCGTTTTTTTAACCGCTTATGGACCGCCCTATAGCAGATATTTTGCAACAGGGCGGCACCTGTGCACAGAATCACATATATATATGTAATTTTGGCATTTCCAGGTAGGGGGCGCGTGCACCCTACACGTGCTGCCATTCACGGCCACGGATGTCAATCACCAGGTCCCGGCTGGTAATTACCTGTCGGCGCCCGGTGATTACTGAGCATCTCCGACAGGGAGGAAGATTGTTTTGTTTACAAACAATCTTCCTCCCTGTCAGCTCGAGCACACTGCTCGGGATGGGTGTGTACAGTGAACAACACACCCCTCGCCCCCTAGTAAAACACACACAGCGCACAGTTAACCCTTTGATCGCCCCTCACATTAACCCATTCCTGCCTAGTGCTATTAGTACAGTGTCAGTGCTTTTTTTTTAGCACTGATCACTGTATTGGGTCACTAAGTTAGTTCCCACCAGTGTCAGAATGTCCACCACAGTCCAACAGTCCCTCTATAAGTTGCTGATCACCGCCATTACTAGTAGAAAAAAAAATCCCAGTATCTATACCGCCATTTGTAAACGCTATATCTTTCACGTAAACCAATTAATTTACACGTATTGGGATTTTTTTGTAACAAAGACATGTCCCAGAATACATTTTGTCCTAAATTTATGACAACATTTGATTTTTTTACTGGACATGTTTAATAGCAAAAAGTCTAAAATATATTTTTTTTCTCAAAATTGTTGGTCTTTTTTTGCTTATAGTGCAAAAAATAAAAAATGCACAGGTGACCAAATACCACCGAAAGAAAGCTCAATTCGTGGGAAAAAAGGACTTAAATTTCAATTGGGTGCAGCTTTGCATGACCACGCAATTGTCAGTTAAAATAAAGCAGTGTCGTAACACAAAAAATGGACGGGTCATGAAGGAAGGGCAAGTTGGCCAACAATAAACCCATAAAAAGCGCAAAATACAAAACACATGAAAAATGTGTCAAAAACTTATTTGCAAAAATGCAAAAGGCACTGCAAAGGGCACTGGTACCAAGCCTTATATACTGATTATTCCAAAGAAAGAGGATAAGAAAAATTAGGTATATCCCACTTGAAAGGAGGAAGAGAAAGAAGGAGAGAGGAGTGATAGTAGAATATAATGAGGAACCTTAAAAAAAAAAAAAAATGAGCATAAATATTTTACTGATGTTATTACACATAATAATACATGCATAATGATCAGTAAAATACTTGTGTATAGATGCGTTTAAATGGGTAAAGACACATATGTGTACATGATTTGTTTTTATGATAATTTATTTTCCCCTTTGTTCAGACTTAAGTTACACAAGTACAGATGCGTATACATGTATTTTTATGCTTATGGTCATAAAGCTCATGCACTTAGATGCAGTTTTTATGATTCTGTGTCACAGATCTGAAAACAACTCATGTTTACACACTTGCATGAATGGCTTCATTGAAAACAATGCAGCTGCATTTAGATCTATTATTGAAAAATACTTGTATATGCGTATTTTTACAGCAGTGTGAATGAAGCCTTAAGTACCATAGCTAGACAAAATAGACTCCCAAAGCTGTGGGCTTATAAGTGAGCCACTGGGTGTCACTGTGCACATGTTTATGTGACCAAATGTATCCAAATGAGAAAAGTCATTACAGTGCATCCAGAAAGTATTCACAGCGCTTAACTGTTGCCACATTTTGTTATGTTACAGCCTTATTCCAAAATTGATTCAATTATTTTTTTTCCTCAACATTCTACAAACAATACCCCATAATGACAACGTGAAAGAAGTTTGCTTTTAAATCTTTGCAATTTATTAAACATAAAAAATGAAAAAAACCCATGTACATACAGTAAGTATTCACAGCCTTTGCTCAATACTTTGTTGAAGTACCTTTAGCACCAAGTACAGCCTCAAGTCATTTTGAGCATGAAGCTACAAGCTTGGCACACCCATTTTTGGGCAATTTCTCCCATTCTTCTTTTGCAGTACCTCTCGAGTTCCATCAGGTTGGATGGGGAGCATCGTTGCAGAGCCATTTTCAGATCTCTCCAGAGATGTTCAATTGCGTTCAAGTCTGCGCTCTGGCTGGGCCACTCCAGGACATTCACAGAGTTTTCCCGTAGCCACTCCTTTGTTATGTGGGCTGTGTGCTTAGGGTCGTTGACCTGTTGAAAGATGAACCGTCGCCCCAGTCTAAGGTCCAGAGCGCTCTCGAACAGGTTTTCATCAAGGATGTCTCTGTACATTGCTGCATTCATCTTTCCTTCGATGCTGACTAGTCTCCCAGTTCCTGCTGCTGAAAAACATCCCTACAGCATGATGTTGCCACCACCATGCTTCACTGTAGGGATGGTATTGGCCAGGTGGTGAGCGGTGCCTGGTTTCCTCCAGACATGACGCTTGGCATTCAGGCCAAAGAGTTCAATCTTTGTTTCATCAGACCAGAGAGTTTTGTTTCTCATGGCCTGAGAGCCGCTCAGGTGTCTTTTTGCAAACTCCAGGCGGGCTGCCATTTGCCATTTACTGAGGAGTGGCTTCTGTCTGGCCACTCTACCAAACAGGCCTGATTGGTGGACTGCTGCAGAGATGGTTGTTCTTCTGGAAGGTTCTCCTCTCTCCTCCGAGAAACGCTAGAGCTCTTTCAGAGTGAGTGCTTGGTTACCTCCCTGGCTAAGGCCCTTCTCCCTCAATCGCTCATTGTGGCTGGGCAGTCCTCTCTAGGAAGATTCCTAGTGGTTCCAAACTTCTTCCATTTACGGATGATGGAGGCCACTGTGCTCATTGGGACCTTAAGTGCTGCAGAAATTTTTCTGTACCCTTCCCCAGATCTGTGCCTTGATACATAAAAAGTCAATTAGTGTAGCTTAGGGTGTGGTTGTTATCATCCCTATTTCCATACAGAGAGAATTTTTGTCTTACATTTTGTTGGATTTTTAAGGCAACCTTGAAGTACAGTATATACAAAGAAACCAATTAGTAAAAAAAATCAACATTTTATTAAAACCAATTTCTTTTATTTGGCACATTGATATATATCAGGTAGGTAGTACATACTGACCAATGTAAAGAGTAACAATTTTTGACAAAACATTCACTACACAGATTTGTGGTTTTTACAATATGTGTCCAGTGCTATCCCTCAAGAGCTGATTTCCATCTTGCAACCTCAAGTTTGACTGCAGATATATTCAGCCTGGTATCCAACGCATTTCGAATACATTAGTACAGATTCTTCCTTAGGGAAAGGATACCACTCTATAACAATAATTATTATCAACAATCAATTATCAGTACATATCCTTACAATTGCAATAAATTAGCCATATAGGATACATGATTTACATAGCCACCAAAAATAGTCAAAAGAAAATGCTTCACTTTGTTTAGAAGGCAAATTTCTCCCATTCTTCCATAGCTGAGGCCATCAACTGACGTGCAAAGACCACAGGTGCCACATCACAAGCACTGTCATAACAAAATATATATGTATAATACTATATGTAATAATATTTATTATTTATTTATTTATCGAGTTTATATAGCGCCAAAGGGTTTGCTCAGCGCTGTACAATAGAGGGGGGAACAATACATGAAACAGTACAGTAACATCAAACAGCACATACAAAAGGGCATCAAATATATAAATTTGTGGGATAATAAGGAGCATGGTAATGTGTGTCCTTTTAATAGACACATAGATTAACCACTTGCCATCCTGAGGATTTACCCCCCTTAATGACCAGGCCTTTTTTTGTTATTCAGTGCTGTACTAATTCAACTGATAATTGTGCGGTCATGCAGTACTGTACCCAAACCAAATTTATGTCCTTTTTTCACACAAATAGATCTTTCTTTTGGTGGTAATTGATCACCTGTGCGCTTTGTATTTTTTGCACTATAAACAAAAAAAGGCCGAAACTTTTGAAAAAAATGTTTACTTTCAGCTATAAAAATTATATAGTAAACTCAAAGTTAGTCATAAATTTAGGCCAAAATGTATTCTGCTACATGTCTTTGGTAAAAAATCCTAATTGTATATTGATTGCTTTGTGTGAAAGTTATAGCATCTACAAACTATGGTATAGATATTGCAATTTACGCCATTTTTTGCTATACAGCGCTGCACTAATTTAACTGATAATTGTGCGGTCATGCAATGCTGTAAATAAATTAAATTTATGTCCTTTTTTTCACAAAAATAGAGCTTTCTTTCGCTGGTATTTGATCACCTTTGCGATTTTTATGCTGCGTTTTTGGGGGTGCTATACAAATGTGAACGTTGGTATAGTGTTGATCTGATCAAAGATATTGATCCGTTCAGACACTATACTAGCAATGGAGGTTTATTGTGCATGAACGTGCTCCTGGCAATCAAGGGGTTAAATGTGATGACTGGTGTACTGATGGGCAATCTGGCGCTATCTTTATGTGAGAGGTGCTAACTGACGCTAATGCAATCTGAAGTCGCTAGGGACACTAATACAGTGATCAGCAAAAAATCTGTACACTGTACTAATGACACTGGTGACAGGGCAGTGAAGGGGTTAACTGGGGGGGGGGGGCGATCAAGGGGTTAAATGTGTCCTAGAGTGTTCTAACTGTGTTGTATTCACTTTTGTGTTGATTTCATCACTTCCTGTACCTGTGTAACTGTCAACACAGGATAGGATATGACAGGGATTGATCATCCGACTTGGGCCGGACTGGCTTAAATCGGATTAAAGTAAAAAAAAATATAGTTTTTTTTCAAAATTTTTTATCTTTTTTTGTTTATAGCGCAAAAAATAAAAAGCGCACAGATGATCAAATACCACCGAAAGAAAGTTCTATTTGTGTGAAAGAAAGGACATAAATTTTGTTTGGGTACAGCTTTGCATAATCGCGCAATTACCAGTTAAACTAGTGCAGCGCTGTATAGCAAAAAAAATGGCATAAATTGCAGTATCTATACCATAGTTTGTAGACGTTATAACTTTCACACAAAACAATCAATATACACATATTTGGATTTTTTTTTACCAAAGACATGTAGCAGAATACATTTTGGCCTAAATTTATGGCTAACTTTGAGTTTACTATAAATCTTTTATAGCCGAAAGTAAAAAATATAGTTTTTTTTTTTCAAACTTTTTGGTCTTTGTTTATAGCGCAAATAATAAAAAGCTCACAGGTGATCAAATACCACCGAAAGAAAGCTTTATTTGTGTGAAAAAAGGACATACATTTTGTTTGGTTACAGCGTTGCATGACTGCGCAATTATCAGTTGAAATAGTGCAGCGCTGAATAGCAAAAAAAAGGTCTGGTAGGAACGGGGGTAAATCCTCAGGAGGGCAAGTGGTTAAATAGGCTTGTTTCAGGTTTAGTTACACTAGAAATGCATTTGTGTACAGTATTTTCCTTAATTCTTTCAGTGCACGCAAAAAATTTGAAATTTGTTATGTTCAAAACAAATCAACAAATGCTCTAGAGAAAGTATAGCTTGTGACACTGTTGTTTTGACAGACGGGGGCGCTGCAGTGGAAAAGCAGAGTGGCTGGATAAATAAAGTATATACGCTTGAGGGGATGCAGACACGGATCCTGAATGGGCCAATGGCAGTGTGTGTATATGTATATATATATATATATATATATACAGTTGTGTTCAAAATAATAGCAGTCAGACATCACTAACCTGATCAATCACTGTTTTTGGTAGAAATGATATTTCTACATGGCAAATAATTTACTAGCAGGTGTAGTAGAGTAATAGAAATCCAACAGACCCAACAGTCATGACATGCATTATAGTATTAGGGCACCCTAATACTATAATCTTTGTCCCTTAACTGCACATATACAGTATATGAGGATGTGAAAGGGAGCCTGCGATCTACTAATATTTTAATATAGAATACAAACTCCAGTGGCTCACAAGTGACTCTATATCCATTAGTCATGACATGCATGCTGCTGATTCTGTGTAATTGAATCACTAATTGAAAGGGGCATGTTCAAAATAATAGCAGTGTGGAGTTCTATTAGTGAGTTTTGACTATTGACTGCCCTAAAGAGAAATGGCCCAACATTTTGTGGACTGATGAAAGTAAGATTGTTCTTTTTGGGTCTAGTGGCCGGAGACAGTTTGTCAGACGACCCCCAAACACTGAATTCAAGCCACAGTACACTGTGAAGACAGTGAAGCATGGTGGTGCAAGCATCATGATATGGGGATGTTTCTCATACTACGGTGTTGGGCCTATTTATCGCATACCAGGGATCATGGATCAGTTTGAATACATCAGAATACTTGAAGAGGTCATGCTGCCTTATGCTGAAGAGGAAATGCCCTTGAAATGGGTGTTCCAACAAGACAACGACCCCAAACACACCAGTAAACGTGCAACATCTTGGTTCCAGACCAACAAGATTGACGTTATGGAGTGGCCAGCCCAATCCCCGGATCTTAATCCAATAGAAAACTTGTGGGGTGACATCAAAAATGCAGTTTCTGAGGCAAAACCAAGAAATGGAGAAGGAACTGTGGAATGTAGTCCAATCATCCTGGGCTGGAATACCTGTTCACAGGTGCCAGAAGTTGGTTGACTCCATGCAACACAGATGTACAGCAGTTCTCAGAAACAGTGCTTATACAACTAAATATTCATTAAGTGATTCAAAGGAAAGCAAAATCTTCAAACATTTTTCAGTTTATATAGTGAATGTTTGAGTTTATAAAGAAGAATACAAACACTGCTATTTTTTTGAACAGTCTAATATTCACTTTTCTTCAATTTTTTTAGAGGAACAACACAAATTTTATATATTTTTCTTTATGTTTTGATTTGGAATAGAATGTGTAGTGTTCCCAATGCATTTGTGTGTATGGAAATAAAAGCTATTAGAAGGATTTTGAGCTTTATTCACTTTTTTCAACACACTGCTATTATTTTGAACACAACTGTATATATATATTTTAGATTACACACATCTGTTGTGAATGCAGATTTGCGATTTAAGATACACATTTTTTGTTTTTCTTTTCTTACTAAATCCTGTTAGTATTATCAAAATTCTACGTGAATTCTGGATGTTCTGTCATAGCTCAATAATGCGTACATGCCGAAATATATTTGTGGCCTCCCACCTGTTCTGCTTAGCATTTCCTGTTGATGATAGTTAGCTCTTCTGTGATGTATTCTTACCTCTTTATTTTCCAGAGGAAGTGGGTGTCAGACTGAGAAAAGCTTCAAAGACTACCTTCATTTTTTTACACACAATAACATAGATGAAGAAGCCTATCTACACCTGCCCTGCCTTACTAAATGATGTAAAACGAATCTGCTCCAGTTATTTTTTTTTTTTTAACTGCGAGAAAATGTTAAAAACATGTCAGTAAGCTGTTTCCTCTGCTATAGCTAACTACCTTCTTGGTGTTTTGCTGTCTGCTATTCATGGATATAGACAACTGAGCCATACCCAACAAAAATTTTAACTACTTGCCCTCCAGATGATTTACCTCCCTACATGACCAGGCCATATTTTGAGTTACGGCTCTGTGTTATTTTAACTGACAATTGCGTGATCATGCAACGGCACACCCAGATGAAATTTGCGTTCTTTTTTCCCACGAACTGAGCTTTCTTTCGGCAGTATTTGATCACCTGTGCGGTTTTTATTTTTTGCACTATAAGCTGACTGACTGACAATTTTGAGAAAAACAATATTTTGGACTTGCTATTAAACATGTCCAGTATAAAAAATTAAAAAATCTAATTTTGTCATAAATTTAAGCTAAACTGTATTCTGCTACATGTCTTCGCTAAAAAAAATCCCAATGCGTGTAAATTAATTGGTTTGCATGACACTTATAGCGTTTATAAATGGCGGTATAGATACTGCGATTTTTTTCCCTACTAGTAATGGTGGCAATCAGTGACTTTTAACGGGACTGCGGCAGGCATTCTTACACTAGGGGGGAACTAACTTGGTGTCACTGACATCCCCAGTGACACCAATACAGTGATCAGTGCTAAAAAAACCAGTACTGACACTGTACTAATGACACTGGGCAGGAAGGGATTAATGTGAGGGGCAATCAAAGGGTTAACTGTGTGTAGGGAGTGTTTTACTAGGGGGGGGGCTGTGTGTGCTTCACTGTAAGCAGACCGATCGGGATGGCTGTGCTGTGCACAGCCATCCCAAGCAGTGTGCCAGAGCTGACAGGCCCAAGCTTGACATCCACAGCCACAAATGGTGGTGCGGGTAGGGCGCATGCGCAGCTCGTGCATGCCCCCTACCCGGAAATGCAAAATCTGCTTATATCTGCTTATATGGCGGCGGGTAAGCAATTAAACTGCACTCTTACTTTAAGGGTCCATTAAGGGGTTTTTCACCACACCATAGAGACTGGCGAGAGGGTACTATCCATTGTTCACACTGCTAGTAGGGACTGAGTTATTAGAGATAGGACATTGAATATACCACGCCCATACTGAACACTATACTGCACTTATTCCAAACCTAGACTGCCCCTATGCCAACCCTATACCTCATTATACTGAAACTTTACTGCAACTGGACCATATCTACCTTGCACCTGTGCCAAGACTATACCATACCTATAATGTATGCAGGTTAACTGGAAGCATTGTTAAGTGCACTGGTGCTCCTAAAAGGCCCAAATGATAGCCGGCAGAAGAACATCACAAATCCCTTGCGTAATAAATATAATTATTCTGCAAACTCCCTTTATACCCCTGCCCCCTCTGCTACCATCCACCTGGACAGTGCATACCTTATCAGTCTAGGGCTAATGTGCTCTGGCAGTATAGTTCCTCTAGATTAAACTTTACTACTGCTCACTGCTGCACTTGAGGATGCCTTGCTACTGTTTATGCTGATCTGGATGCTAAATATCATCCTATATCTAGTCCTTATTGTTACAGAGGAACAGTACAAAGTGCAAGGGAAGTTGCATTTTGCAAGGAATTTGCGCAAGAGCTAAGTGAAAGAGGTGTAACTCTGCTGACTTCCATTATTCAATAATGTGCAAGCTGGAAAATGCAGTCCTTTTATTTTCCTTGCACGTGATTGAGTATTCTATGCAGAATGAAACATCCCCACATCCACCTAACTCATGACCAAATTCAGTTGCAAAGTGCAACTTCCCTTGCAAAGTAAACAGCCTATTTGTCTTCAGTAAATCAGTCCAACTGACACAAAGCAGGTCAGCTAGAAGGAACATAGAAATTACACTAGAAATTGCTCATGATCTGCAAAGCCTCAAAATAACTTCCAACTAAGTCTTGTTATAAAATTGCAATTTTGTAAATAGCCTGGAACAGTTTAAAGCAAAAAACGTTCTTCTATTTTTTATTTTTTTTTTATTCCAAAGCACAATTTTCCATTAATTCACTTGTAATAAAGTTATGTTTAAAAATACGATTACACTACTGTATTAGAAAATAACAATCATTTAAACAACAAACATTCCTACAGTACTCAGCATAAATGAGTACACCCCTTTTGAAAAGTTTTTGTGCATGGGCTTTATGAGAAGCTTCCTTAGTGAACGACACCCATGCATGCCATTCCTCTGCAGTGCACACCGCATTCTGTCATGGGAAACAATCACCCAAGTTTGTCTTTCTAATTCTTTAGCTAACTGCAGTGAACTTGCATGGTGATTTTCTGCCACCCTTCTCACCAGAAGACACTCCTGTCAAGGTGTTAACTTCTGTGGATGGCCTGGACGTCTCTGGGAGATGGTTGCAGTTCCATCTTTGTTAAATTTTTTGATCACTTTTCCTACAGTATTCTGACTAATAAGTAAAGCTTTGCTGATCCTCTTGTAGCCTTCACCTTTCTTGTGTAAAGAATTTATTTTCTTTCTCAGGTCTTGTGCTTTCTCTTTGTGTTGGCATTGCTGAGAGCATGAAATGGGAAGGGGTTTTCTTTGTTAAGTAACACCCTTTTATAATCAACATCTTTAGACTCAACTGTACTTGAATTCTTGTTAATTAGGATTTTGTCTAAAATTTAGCTTTGCTCCTAAGACATTCATTGGGGTTTATTAATTTTTTCAACATGGTCTTGAATGAATTTATTAGGAAAAATACTTTTTTTGTGTGTGCAAATGAACAAATCTTGTTTGCAATCAATGGCCCACATTTGTGGGAGTATTTTGTAGTATAGTGCCCCATAGAAAATGTTGATTCTGAAAGGAAAGTAAAGGTTTTCTGACAAAGCTGTTGGGGTGTACTCATTTATGCTGAGCTCTGTATATTATATATAGGAGCAAAAGGCTAATGGAACACATTAAATATCCTATGCGATATACTTTATGCATCTGATTTATATATTTGATTCTTAAAAAATTGTAATTTCTTTCTGTGATATAATATGTTGGCTGGATTGTAAAACATTGTCATCTGCAAATATAAATGCATTTAGAAAATTTGACCTTAAAGCAGCGTTCCAGTTGAAAAAAAAATAAATAAAAGTCAGCAGCTACAAAAACTGTAGCTGTTGACTTTTAAAACACAGCCACTTACCTGTCCCTCGGTCCAGCGGTGTCCTCACCATGGCTGGTTTCACCGGCTGTCTTCTCTCCCTGGCACCAGCATCTTCAGTGTTGGCACCCGGCTGTGACAGCTTCATAGGCGGGTACCCACTGCGCATGAACGAGAAGTGTTGCGCATTGTGACTGGCCCTGTAGTCTTCTGGGAGCTGTCACGTGTTCCAGAAGACTACGGAGAGGGAGGGGAGGACAACTTCCGCTTCCAATCGCCTTAGGCAATCGCAGCGGAAGTTGGGAGCGGGTACCTGTCAAATTCAGGTACACGCTCCCCAAAGGTGCCAATCCTTAATGGGGAGCGGGCGACAAAGGCTCAAAGTGGAACTTCCTCTTTTGGGTGGAGCTCCGCTTTAAGCATGTGTCTGCTGAAAATCATAAAACACTTCAACACCACTCAGACCCTTTGATTGGTTGTGTTATGTCTATAAACAGGGCCAGAAAAAATGGCTGCATTTGCATCCTGGTAGCTCTCAAAACTATAAAGGGATGCAAAGGTTCATTTATGAGAACTCGTTACTGATATAGCAGATTAATTATTTTTCATGGAACAGAAGACCAGGAAAACTATACCATGTACTTTTCGTAAACCCGTTTTATTTTGCTGTTGCTCATCATCTGTTTTGTAATATCTTTCTGTAAATATTTTTTTCAATTAGAAATCCAAGAATCATTTTGAAACTCTGTTATGTTCCTGTCTGGGAATGGCAGTGAGTGTCACAGTCATTTCTTGACCACTTGAGCTTGAGATTTTACCCCCTTTATGACCAGGGCAGTTTTTGCTGTTCAGCACTGCATTATTTTAACTGGCAGTTGTGCGGACATGCAATACTATACACAAATTACATTTTTTGCATTTTTGTTTAAACAAATAGAAGTTTGTTTTGGTGGTATTTGATCACCACTGGGTTTTTATTTTTTGCAATATAAATTGAAAAAGACCGAAAACTTTGAAAAAACTATATTTTCTTCTTTCTGTTATAAAACACATCTAATAAAATCTAATTTCATCATAAATGTAAGCCAAAATGTATTCTGCTACATGTCTTTGGTAAAAAAAATTCCAAAAAGTGTATATTAATTGGCTTGTTTGTGAAAGTTATAGTGCCCACAAACATATGTATATGAAAGTTGATTAATTCTGTTGTACTGACAACCTATTTCATTTCTTGAGGCCCTAAAATGCCGGGACAGTACAATTTCCCCCCATATTTGGAAAGTGGACAGTCTGAGGTATTTAGTAAATGGCATGGTAAGTTTTTTGAGGTTGCAATTTTTTTTGTCACAATTTTTTGGAAAAAGAAGAAATTGAATAACATTTTTTTTCACAAATTGTTTTTACATACTGTCACTGGTGCAGTAAAGCATCATCCTATGACTAATGTGGCTGTGAGCAAAGACACTGACTAGTGACAGTATGTTAAAAAAAAATTAAATACTTTTTTATTAAATGTTAACTTTTTTTTAAAATATTTTACTATTTCTTTTTTTTTTACATACTTTCATCAGAATAGTTCAGTGTCACCATGGTAACACTATTACTCTGAGGGGGTGATCAGGATTTTTTTTTTCGCAACAGCAAAGTTTTCAGGTGTCATGAATGGGTTACATTCATGACAGCTGTGATCACTAGTGATCTGTGATTGGCTACAGCTAATCACATGGTACAGGGTGCTGAGATTAGCCGAGGTACCACGTGATAGCTATGGGCCAATCAAAGCATAGGAAACACAACTGTTATGAAGTCATTCATAACAGCTTTGTTGACACTGTGATCATGTGATTGCATAGCAATCACATGATCCTTGGGCCCCAAGTACAGGGATCTGCAATCTACCGGACAGAGCTTTGTGGGATTGGTTCGCTGCCCCCCCCCCAAGCTGGAGCAGGCTGGATGATGTACATGTACGTGATCCAGCCTGCATGTGCTGCCCACCTTCAGTAAAGGTACTGTGGGTGGTCAGATAGTGGTTAGAGGTCAGAATTGCAACAGCAGATTTTATGAAATGTGTACGTTTCTGTTAAAACGTGGTGACGGTTGACTTTTGTTTGTGTAAAGGGTTAACTGCGAAGTTAATCTGCCCCAATGATTATCACTCTCACTCCACTGGCACTTGGATTTTTGCCCTGAGAGCTGTAAGATCTCTGTTGACAGGGCCGGATTTCACAATAGGCACATGCCTACAGGTGTCCTTCCTAGAGGGGTGCCACACTCTCCGTCTCGGCGACTTCCCCGCCTCCTCCTCTCCTCATCCCACACTCCTCCCCCCTGCCAAGGTACGCCCTTTCCCTGACCAGAACACCTACAATGTACAGAGTGATTGGGGAGGGGCGACACCAAGTCCTCCATCTACTGCCTGGAGCTCATGGAGAGTACTGGTACTTGTAGTTCCTCATAATGGAGTGTGCTGGAACTTTTAATGCCTTCTACAGTGAGCATGCTTGGACTTGTAGAGTCTACTGGAGCATGGTAGGACTTGTAGCTCTTCTAAAGGATCATGCTGGGACTTTTAGTGTTTTCTAGACCATGTTTTTTTTCAACCTTTTTTCAGTCAATGCACCCTTTGAAATTCTGCACAATCTCGAGGCACCCTTTAATTTTCTCCACAATCTTGAGGCACCCATTACAAAATATGAAAAACTAAACTGATAGTTTTACAGAACGCAGCCACATCTGCACATGTAGGACACCCAGCAATAGAGGTGATTTATTCTTCCAAAGCAAATACACTTTTGCACACTGGTACTGACTAGTATCCTATATATGGCACCTGGAAGCTCTGCCCACACTGCATAACCCCTTCTTTTGAGCTTGAAATGCTTGGCAACAGTTGTCTTTTAGACTGTGACTGCATGTATTCAAATTAGTAAATAAAAAACAAACACATATTTCACCCACTTGCCTACCGGGCACTTTTACCCCTTCCTGTCCTGGCCAGTTTTCAGCTTTCAGTGCAGTCACGCTTTGAATGACAATTGCGCGGTCATGCAACACTGTACCCATATGACATTTTTTGTATTTTTTTCACACAAATAGAGTTTTCTTTTGGTGGTAATTAATTGCTGCTGGGTGTTTTATTTTTTGCGCTATAAACAAAAAAAGAGCAAAAAATTTAAAAAAAAAAGTTTTTCTTTGTATCTATTATAAAATTTTGCAAACAGGTAATTTTTCTCCTTCAGTGATGTGCGTTGATGAGGCTGCACTGATGGGCATGGATAGGCAGCACTGATGGGCACTGTTGAGGTGGCACAGATAGGTAGCACTGATGGGCACTGATAGGCGGCACTAATGGGCAGAACAGATGGGTGGCTCTGCAGGGCACAGGTGGGTGGTACTGCTGAGTGGCACTGCAGGACATGTGGGTGGCACTGCGGGCATGTGGGTGGCACTGATGAGCACAAGTGGGTGGCACTGATGGGCACAGGTGGGTGGCACTGCTGAGTGGCACAGGTGGGTGGCACTGATGGGTACATGTGGGTGGTACTGCTCAGTGCTGATCCCTTTGCTGACAATTGCCGGTTCTCGGCAGTGCTTTCCTCACGCTGTGACAGCGTGAGGACAGTGCGGCCGATAACTGGCAACTGTATTTACCTGGTGATCGCTGTGCCATTGGACACAGCTGATCACGTGGTAAAAGGCCACTGTGATTGGCTGTTTAGCATACCCTGTGATCATCTGTGTCTGTAGGACACAGCGATCACTGGTGGCACCGGGTGTGCACCGCTGGGGGCGCACAGGGGGGCGTGTTCTGGAATGACATCCATGGATGTCGTCCCAGGATTTCACAACCGCGCTGTAGCCGTCCTTCAGCTATAGCGTGGTTGGGAACCAGTTAACCTCCCTGGCAGTATTCCCGAGTGTAGCTCAGGGTAGAGTTTCAGTACCAAAAGCGGTAACCCCGAGCTACACTCGGGCTTACCATGCGGCGTTGCTCTGGGATCCCTCTAGCACTTACCTTGTCCTTCGCTCCCGCGATGTGTCCCCTGCAGCGTCCCCGGCCATCTCCTCCGGCCGATGCCGGCATCCGGCTTCCGTGTTCCTGCCCCTGTGACGTCGGGATGTACGGGCGCTGGAACCGGCGGCAAATTTTAAAATTTAAAAAATTTTTTTTTTTTTAAAACGATTATTTCATAGCAAAACATTGCTGTTTCAAAGCATTTCACATACATTTTGTCCCTACTGCTTTGTCCTGTGCCCTGCCTGCATTTTGACTGTTCTTTCTGCCTGGAAACCTAGAAAAGTCCATGGCGTCCAAAAAGCGTCCCTTTATGTCAAAATTGGTTTTAGACCAGCTAGAGAACAGCGATAGTAAATTAGAACCACTTGCAGAATTGAGCGATAATGATTCGTGGGGAAATTCGTCATCAGACACTGAAAACGATTCTGCGACTTTGCTCAATGATGTGCGAACTTGGCGCTCTATTTCAAATTCAAATCTTCGGAGAAGATCTATTTCAATTTCAAATTCAAATCTTCGGAGAAGCCTACCCCACCCTCACCTAATTGCTGATCTCCTCCGCTCTTCCTACCACTCCATCCCCCACAGCCATTTCCTCCTGTACCACTCTCCCCTCCCTCCTAGATTGTAAGCTCCAAGGAGCAGGGCCCTCGAACCCCTCGTGTATTGTATTGTTACTGTACTGTCTTGTGTACTGTCTCCCATTTTAATGTACAGCGCTGAGCAAACCATTGGCACTATATAAATACTGTATTATAATAATAATAATAATATCTCACAAAATTCACCATCTAAATACATTTTAGAGGAAGTCACGTGATGTGATGTAACATGTAGGCCAATGACGTCAAGCTGCTAAGCAGGAAGTTTACGAGCCGCCATCTTGGAAATTCCTGAACACATTGAAAATACATTATAACAAGTTTTTTTTACTGTGGTGTCCCAGCAGGAATAAATCACTCTATATTTATATACTACACTATGGCAAGCGTTTCCATTTACATATGTGGCGGATTTGTGTGATAAAGAGGATGCGGGACCGTTTGCAGCAGAGTGAGGAGGAAAGTGGAGTCATCTATACAGTATAACTACCTGGGTTAAAAGGGAAAGGTGGTATTTGACCTATGCAATTTGGGTCAGAAAAGGAGGTGAGAGTATATATGTATGTCTCTGGTGGAGGAGCACCTATAGGAATATATGTGGATATAAGCAATAAAGAGCACCTGGTTGGGAACAAATTATAAACGCACAGATCAAGCACACATTATGGACTTTTAAGTTGTATTCAATTTATTCACCATTGTTGCATAATCACATGGTTTGGATGCTTTAAGTCATATATGAGGTTATAGAGATATATGCGTGGCACTATTTTATGACATATCTTTTGTGTGTGGAAACACATGTGTCAGCAGCACTGGTATACACAGGAATTTGAGGAGTTATTTGTTGCGCTGAAGTTTTATTTGTACGCAAATTGTTCATTAATAGTCAGCTGACTGCGCAGCTTACTGTCATCTCGTGATTGAAGGCAGGGGGAAAATAGTTGAGCTAGGTTTTTGAAAACATACTTGATATACTGTATTGTTTTAAGATGAATCAATAAACTACAAAATCTCACAAAATTCACCGTGAAATATTCCACAGTCTAAATAAGTAAATAGGATAAATTTATCTTTATTAGTATAAAATGTTAATATTAAGTATTTTGAATTTCTGCTTGGCCAGAATGGAAAGCTCCCTAAATGTTCACGATAGTTTGTGTATTTCTTTCATATGTGTAAGTCAGATCCCTCTGATTTTTCTTCTACGACTTGGAAACCCTGGAGAGACAAAAAGACAGTGTAAATGGAACAATTTCCCTGTACGTTTTCTAGTAGAGGTTTTTCAGTAGCTACGTGCAGAAAAAGTTGGAGTTTTATTTGTTTATTATTAATAATGCGTTTATTTTTAGTACACTACCATAGTTTGTTACCTGAGATACTGTATGTCTGCTGATGTTGGATGCCCCTACTCTACAATAAATGCTATCACTTCGGCCACTTTTCACACAGTGAGGCTGATTTACTAAAGGATATAAGAATACATAATAAAATGTATGAAGATTCACTTCACTTATCCAATCATGTGAAAAGAAAATCCTGATTTACTAATTTAATCTGCACATAATTGGATACATGAAGTGAATTTTTCGCATAATTTATTGTTTGAACATTCACAATTCCTTTAGTAAACAAGAGGAGATGAGGCATTAAGAATTCATTTGGGATTCAAATGGTAGCATTTGTTACATTGCTTATGTGCTTACGCAAGTTGTACATAAAATGCAGTAAACCATCAAAATGAATAAACTGGCTGAACAGTTTCTGTCCTCTGGTTTTGACACACAACTACTCCACCTAATGGGGCCATAGCCTACACTCCCCTAAGACTACTCTATCCTTATGTACTATCCCTTGTCCCCTTTCTTATTCCTCCATCCTGTGTTTTTTCCACATGACTCTTCTTTCCCAAGACATTCATCTCTCATATGCCCTCATCTACCTAGTTTGTTCAATCGATATACCACAGTCTATAAAGGCTTTGCAAACCAAAATATACTACCTTAACCTATGTAACCCCTAATGTTGTATGAGCGCCTGTCAAAATTTCAATAAATATATTGATCAAGAAAAATAATTACGTTGCAGAGTTAAAGATTGTTAGTAAAACAGCTACCGTAATAAATAAGTATTAACAAGAAATGTAAAATAAATGTTATTTCGCATAGTATGTGACATAATGTTCAAAAGTGTACTTCCAGTATTACTTCCAGCCTTGTAAAACTTCTCCCGAGCTTCTCCTATTCTATTGAACTCCCTACCCATATCTCCTAATTAGAGATGAGCGAATTATTCAAAAATTCGATTCGGCTGATTCGCCAAATTTGCGGGAGAAATTCGATTCGATGCGAATTTATTCGCTGCGAATTTAACTTATTAAAAGGGTTTCTAGGCTTCAGAGAGCCTTTATATTAGTGCAGAACACTGTACCTTTAATTTAAATGCCCTTGGAGTCTGCTGGGGAAGAGAAATAATACTGTCAGTCAGTATGACATGCAGATGAGTGCCGTCGATCTTAGAATCACCGCACACTTCACTCACGAAGAAGAAGAAGAAGAAGATGAAGAAGAAGAAGAATGAAAAGAAGAATGAAAAGAAGAAGAAGAATGAAAAGAAGAAGAATGAAAAGAAGAATGAGAAGAAGAATGAAAAGAAGAATGAAAAGAAGAATGAGAAGAATGAAAAGAAGAATGAAAAGAAGAAGAAGAAGAATGAAAAGAAGAATGAGAAGAAGAATGAAAAGAAGAATGAAAAGAAGAATGAGAAGAATGAAAAGAAGAATGAAAAGAAGAAGAGGAAGAATGAAAAGAAGAAGAATGAAAAGAAGAATGAAAAGAAGAAGAAGAAGAATGAAAAGAAGAAGAAGAATGAAAAGAAGAAGAAGAAGAATGAAAAGAAGAAGAATGAAAAGAAGAATGAAAAGAAGAAGAAGAAGAATGAAAAGAAGAAGAAGAAGAATGAAAAGAAGAATGAAAAGAAGAAGAAGAAAAATGAAAAGAAGAAGAAGAAGAATGAAAAGAAGAAGGAGAAAAATGAAAAGAAGAAGAAGAAGAATGAAAAGAAGAAGAAGAAGAAGAATGAAAAGAAGAATGAAAAGAAGAAGAATAAGAATGAAAAGAAGAATGAGAAGAAGAATGAAAAGAAGAATGAGAAGAATGAAAAGAAGAATGAAAAGAAGAAGAAGAATGAAAAGAAGAAGAAGAAGAATGAAAAGAAGAATGAAAAGAAGAAGAAGAAGAATGAAAAGAAGAAGAAGAATGAAAAGAAGAATGAAAAGAAGAAGAAGAAGAATGAAAAGAAGAAGAAGAAGAATGAAAAGAAGAATGAAAAGAAGAAGAAGAAGAATGAAAAGAAGAATGAAAAGAAGAAGAAGAAGAATGAAAAGAAGAAGAAGAATGAAAAGAAGAAGAAGAATGAAAAGAAGAAGAAAAAGAATAAAAAGAAGAATGAGAAGAAGAATGAAAAGAAGAATGAAAAGAAGAAGAAGAAGAATGAAAAGAAGAAGAAGAAGAAGAATGAAAAGAAGAATGAAAAGAAGAAGAAGAAGAATGAAAAGAAGAAGAAGAAGAATGAAAAGAAGAATGAGAAGAAGAATGAAAAGAAGAATGAAAAGAAGAATGAGAAGAATGAAAAGAAGAATGAAAAGAAGAAGAAGAAGAATGAAAAGAAGAAGAAGAAGAAGAATGAAAAGAAGAATGAAAAGAAGAAGAAGAAGAATGAAAAGAAGAAGAAGAAGAATGAAAAGAAGAAGAAGAATAATGAAAAGAAGAATGAAAAGAAGAAGAAGAAGAATGAAAAGAAGAAGAAGAAGAAGAATGAAAAGAAGAATGAGAAGAAGAATGAAAAGAAGAATGAAAAGAAGAAGAAGAAGAATGAAAAGAAGAAGAAGAAGAAGAATGAAAAGAAGAATGAAAAGAAGAAGAAGAAGAATGAAAAAAAGAAGAAGAAGAATGAAAAGAAGAAGAAGAATAATGAAAAGAAGAATGAAAAGAAGAAGAATGAAAAGAAGAAGAAGAAGAATGAAAAGAAGAATGAGAAGAAGAATGAAAAGAAGAATGAAAAGAAGAATGAGAAGAATGAAAAGAAGAATGAAAAGAAGAAGAAGAAGAATGAAAAGAAGAAGAAGAAGAAGAATGAAAAGAAGAATGAAAAGAAGAAGAAGAAGAATGAAAAGAAGAAGAAGAAGAATGAAAAGAAGAATGAAAAGAAGAAGAAGAAGAATGAAAAGAAGAAGAAGAAGAAGAATGAAAAGAAGAAGAAGAATGAAAAGAAGAAGAATTCCAGTACAGCAAAAAGTGTATCTGCAGAGAGCTCCGCTATTTCTGACAGTTCTCTGACAGTTCCTTCACATTTACAGCGGTTGAAAAGAAGAAGGAGAAAAATGAAAAGAAGAAGAAGAAGAATGAAAAGAAGAAGAAGAAGAAGAATGAAAAGAAGAAGAAGAAGAAGAATGAAAAGAAGAATGAAAAGAAGAAGAATAAGAATGAAAAGAAGAATGAGAAGAAGAATGAAAAGAAGAATGAGAAGAATGAAAAGAAGAATGAAAAGAAGAAGAAGAATGAAAAAGAAGAAGAAGAAGAAGAATGAAAAGAAGAAGAAGAAGAAGAATGAAAAGAAGAAGAAGAAGAAGAATGAAAAGAAGAATGAAAAGAAGAAGAAGAAGAATGAAAAGAAGAAGAAGAAGAATGAAAAGAAGAATGAAAAGAAGAAGAAGAAGAATGAAAAGAAGAATGAAAAGAAGAAGAAGAAGAATGAAAAGAAGAAGAAGAATGAAAAGAAGAAGAAGAAGAATGAAAAGAAGAAGAAGAAGAATGAAAAGAAGAATGAGAAGAAGAATGAAAAGAAGAATGAAAAGAAGAATGAGAAGAATGAAAAGAAGAATGAAAAGAAGAAGAAGAAGAATGAAAAGAAGAAGAAGAAGAAGAATGAAAAGAAGAAGAAGAAGAATGAAAAGAAGAAGAAGAAGAATGAAAAGAAGAATGAAAAGAAGAAGAAGAAGAAGAATGAAAAGAAGAAGAAGAATGAAAAGAAGAAGAAGAATGAAAAGAAGAAGAATTCCAGTACAGCAAAAAGTGTATCTGCAGAGAGCTCCGCTATTTCTGACAGTTCTCTGACAGTTCCTTCACATTTACAGCGGTTGAAACATTGTATCTATTTATTTCCGAATAAAAACATCTGTATCCTAAATGGAAACAAATAGATACAATGTTTCAACCGCTGTAAATGAACTGTCAGAACTGTCAGAGAACTGTCAGAAATAGCGGAGCTCTCTGCAGTGACACTTTTTGCCGGCTGATCGGGGAAAATTCGATTCGTGCATCCGAAGTTTGCTAAAATTCGGATTCGGTGCGAATCAAATTTTTCCTAAAATTCGAAACGAATTCCACTTCACCAAGTTCGATTCACTCATCTCTACTCCTAATCTATCCACCTTTAGAAGATCCCTGAAAAACTTTCTCTTTAAAGAGATACTGAGGATGTTTAGCTGAAGTAGTAGTCAGAAAAAATGAAATACTGATGGTGTACTTATGAACTTTAGGGTGCAAATTATAAAGAGAAAAAAAATGAAAAACATACCATAAAGAACAGACTTGCTTTGAAAAGATTCTTCACACAAATGTTTTTGGTGATCAGTGTTATCATTGATGCAGTCTATGTCCATCAGCAAATTTATCATATCCACTATTAGATGCTTTCCCGTTCTCTATAACAGTGCTCGGACAGTTATTGTGAATGGGTATGTTGAAAAAAATAGCTACCTGGGGCCTCATTCTCATACAGCAAGCTTGAAATCAGAAATCAGAGAGCACTTCAGGATTGTCCAGTACTTGGGATGTTATTTAATTTATATATCAACTTCAACCTAAAAGTATACACTTGGTCCAGTCTTTCAATGTTCACTATTGGTCAGTGAAGATGCCCATCACATTGACAAATAATGAGGTGTGGTAGGTGCCAGGACTATTGGCTGACTTAAGGTTAGACTTACTAAAACTAGTGCACTCAGAATCTGGTGCAGCGGTGCATGGTAGCAAATCAGTTTTTAACTTCTGCTTGTTCAACTAAAGTGACATTAAAGGCATTTTTAAAAATAATAAACATGTCATACGTACCTGTTCTGTGCAGTGGTTTTGCACAGAGCAGCTTCGATTCACCTTTTCTCCGGTTCCCCACTGGTGCTCCTGGTCCCTCCTTCCTTCTAAATGCCCCTAGAGCAAGTAGTTTGCTATGGGGGCACCCAAGCAGGCTTGCTCCCGAGCTGTTGTTCATTCAGACACAGAGTGCAGCTCGGCCCTGCCCCCTCTCTCTCCTTATTGGCTTACTGATTGTCAGCAGTAGGAGCCAATGACTCCTGCTGCTGTCCCCGGAGAGCCAAGGCTCTCGTGCACATTGCTGGACCACAATGGGACTCAGGTAAGTATTGAGGGGGATGCTGCTCACAAAAGGTTTTTTAGAATGCATGAAGGTAAAAAACCTTGTGCCTTTAGAACCACTTTAAGCTTTGGTAATAAAACCTTAAAGCTGATTGTTTTCTATGCAGATTCGCTCCAGATTTTGCACTCTTTGTGTTTGAAGTCAGTATTTGCAAAAAAAATATATTAAAGAGAGCCCCCATAGCAAAGAAGGTACTCTCGTGTGACCCAGGTAGTTTTAACAATACAAAAAACCTTTATTGATTCACATATTATACATATGCACACGCATGTACAAAAATAGTCTCCATGGGTAGAGACTATTTTACATTTTTGTACATGCTTGTGCATATGTGTAATATGTGAATCAATAAAGGTTTTTTGTATCATTAAAACTACCTGGGTCACATGAGAGTACCTTCTTTTAAATGGGGGCTCTCCTCCATATATCTTTGTATCTAATGTCTTTTGGGTACTGTGAGCTGCACCTTGATTTTTGGTGAGTTAGTTAACACAATAATATTTAATTCCCCTTTGTGGCATTACAGTGGTTTCCTCTGTATCGCCTCCCTTTTTTCTTTTATAATTCATTAGTGTCAGTTTTTGCAAATTTGAGTGGCATGGGTTTTTCGTGTCATGGGAGACTTAAGGTCTCTTGCACACAGTACTGATGTGGAGTATCACCATTTCTGGACACAATTTCAGATGTTTGTTCTGTGCATATTCATGTGTATTTATGCTCGTATTTGCACATATTTGTGTGTATGCGCATTCAAGTGTACAATACACTCCTATGCAAAATCTATTAGTAGGTACACTCATATGCGCATACTGGCACAAAATGCTGATCAAGAATGCATATTTTCTTTTTTACTCAAGAACATGCAGCTCTTATTTAGGCACATTTTAAACAATGGGCTGCATTTTGGATCAGTAAAAACAACATACTGTATTGAGCATTTTCAAGCTGCAGTGTGAAAAAGGACAAACAAAAAGATTTAGGTATGTACAGATACCCAAAGGTGCCAGCTATCAATTCAGATATACATTAGCATATATGTATTCTTACTGGCAATGAAGAAGAATTTTACTTGTCTATACTCATCTATTCACTTACACACCTTTATTCACCTATACTCGCCTATACTCAACACTATTAAGGTCTTTACACACAGTTTTTGGCCCCTTGCACAAGAGCATCACAAGTTCCTGAGTAAACATCAGTAAATTATGACACCCGTGTGCAAGGGGCCTAAAGACCTACACGTCTATGAGCAAGTTGTGTAAGGGCAACTTTAATAAGACTCAACAAACAAAATAATACACAACACTCATTTTTGGGCAATACAACACAATGTACTGAATATTCACAACTGCACAATATGGTAAATTTGTGTTGACTCTTTTTTTAGAATTAATGGCAATACACTGCAAAAAAATAAATAAATACAGCAGTCTTGGCATGTGTTGTGTGTTATTGATTTTATGTTAAAACCCAAACAGAAGACTTCACAATCTACTGTATATGATTTATTCTTACAGAGAACATAATAGTTTATATCTTTACCTTAAATTGGCCATAGCTTTATTGTTGTTATTACATTAAATAGTAGTCCCTTGATAGTCAGAAACCTTAATCCAAGTACTGAAAAGGACAAATTGTTTAAGCTCATATCTGTAAAAAGAAAAAAAAATGTTGGACAGGCAAGGTGCATGCTACAGTTACAACCTGAATTCTTGTTCAAATCCCACATCCATTATTACAGCTTGTAAATATACAGTTAACAAATATTTCTCATCTTTGCTGGGTTTATTTATTTCTTTACCAGCACCAACATCATATCAAAATACCTAGACCTTTGGGCATTTAAAACTGCATGATGTAGTGCGCAGGAGCTATCTAACTTTTCAAGATAATAAGCCGGTGGGGTGCAAGGAAGGGGGGGCTGTGAAGGGGGCTGAGATGTAAGTAAGGGGGGACTGTAAAGGGGACTGGGGTGCAAGAAAGGGGGTGTGTCAAAGGGACTTGGGCGTCAGTAAGGGGGGGGCTGTGAATGGGACTGAGATGCAAGTAAGGTTGTAAAGAGGACTGGGGTGCAAAAAAGGGGGGCTGTGCAGGGGACTGAGATGTAAGTAAGGAGGGGGCTTTAAGGGGGACTAGGAAGCAAAAATGAGTGGCTGTGCAGGGGACTGGGATACAAGGAGGGGGGTCCTGTAAAGGGGACTGGGGTGCAAGGAAGGGGGGCTGTGATCGGGACTGGGATTTAGGTAAGGGGGCTGTGATGTAAAGGGGTGACAGAGGACACTAATGTGAAGGGGAGGGGGACTGTGATATGAGGTGGGGGCTGAGGACACTGACGTAAAGGTGGGGGGAGGGTTGTGATGTAAAGGGGAGGCAAAGGACAATTAAGTAAAGGAGGCACTGTGATGTAATATGGGGGGATTTGAATGCAAAGTGGGTCTGTGATGTAAAGCAGGCAATGTAATATAAAGAAGGGGTTGTATTGTAAAGGGGGTGCTGTAATGTAAGGGGGTGGGGCTGTGATATAAAGAACCTGAGTCATAGCACAAACATGAGACTCGGACCTCTACTGGATGAAAGTTTTAATGACCAGACCTCCATGAATTGTAATTCAATATCCTTGGTGTAGCCAAAGGTTGTTGTCATAACAAATCCATAAATTGGAAAATTCTTTAAAACAAAAATAGGAATCTTGAAAGAAGATAATTGGGACAATAAAATAAATGGTGGTGGGTTAAATGAAAATAAATAGGCATCATTTGGAAATAAAGCATTTCAATGCTACCTTATAGAATGCATTTTATCAAAAATTACTGCTTCTTTCCTGTGCAAGGAATTCAACAATTTAGGTGATTGCTAGAAAACCTCATTTCATCCTCATTTTCTAGGACTTAAAGTGATACTAAACACATGACCCTGCAATCACTATATCTGGACTCCCACAGTACACAGAACATGGATATGCAATTATTTATGAAATATAAACTGCTAAATACCTTTTTTCATCAGCAGTTAGAGCAGTCTTGTGATTTTTATCAGTGTTTGGCCAAGCACTGGCTAAAGCTTGTAGGATGAGCTTTCTTTCTCCTCTGACTGTCCTATGAGGCTGCATAACTACTGACCCTCTGTCTGGACAGTGCTGATTGGCCCTGTGCTGATCACATGCACTCCCCCCCCCCAAAAAAAAAAACCTCTCTAGCAATACACACTAAACTGAGCATATGCAGAATGCCCCCTAGGGCTCAGTAATATTAGCAGATGGATTGGGTAAGGTGGTTTCTATGCAGAGCTGCACCAGATTTTGCAGTCTCCAGTTTTACTAAAACAACCCCATTGTGTATTGCATCTACCTCCCTACTGCTATGTACTGGCATATGCAATAATTACCCTTTTAGTTTTGACTAAACTTTGTAATTTCCTGCAAATCTAGCTTTCACAGACATTTCTTGAATCTGCCTTGTAAATTTCTTTGCATATAGGTTAGTCTAGTCAGTAATTTTCAGTGTAAGGGGTACATGGCATGGGTGCACTAACCTCTGTAAGAAAAATGTATATACTTGCCTATTTTCAGGCCGCTTTGGCAACATAATCCGGCTCCCCTGTGTCATCCAGCGGTGGCTGCAGGGGAGAGGAGGGAGCGTTGACAATGGCTGGGCCATGGGAGCATATGGATGACATCACCACTCCAGGTTTTACCAGCCATTGATGAGTGCTCTCTCCTCTGGATCCACTGCTGACTGACACGGGAGATCACGTGCCAAAACCAGAGTGGCCTGAACATAAGTAAATAAAGACATATTTTTTTTACACAGGTTAGTCAGCATAGGTGTTAGGGAGGGAGCATTTTTAAAATGAGTTGGGTTAGCCTGGAATTCCACTTTAATATGGCACCTAACATTGCTCCCATTGTTTTCTTTACTGACATCTAGAGGATAAAGTGATACTAAAGTTACAATATATGGCTTGTTTTAGGGCCATTGTCAATGATCTTTGGTCTTACGTTGATTTGATATCAATTTGAAATGCTTCTGAGATCATTCAGAACTCAGGTGCATTTAGTCTGCAATTGAACTCCTTTTCACCAATTTACCATAGGGTTTACATTCCCCAAAACTTGTAAGGGACAAGCAAAAGTCTATCACCACAGGTCTTTATTCTATTTTAAAATTAATTTATTCCAGATATAGAAGAAGAGTATATGCATGTTCAGGGGCGGACTGACAACTTATGGGGCCCCCGGGCAATAGGGGATCATGGAGCCCCTGTGTCCTTGCCCAAACTCAAAAAAGCCTATGAAAAAGGTACCAGGGGCATCTCATGGGGCCCCCTACTGACCCCGGGCCCTCGGGCAGTGCCCGAGTTTCCAAATGGTCAGTCCGCCCCTGTGCATGTTTGTTTTCATGTGCATCTGAACATCTTAACGTGCAGAATTTTATTCAGTTGAATTCAGTTGGAAAATTGAAGTTAACACATGAAACATTTCTGCAATGCTCATCAAAATAAGGATTAAATCAATTAAATATGTTGTCATTCATTTATACAGGTCCAGTAACATCTCATTTTCCAAATAAAGGTAAAAAGCTATAACCCTGCAGAGAGGATTGGTGATAACCCTACATCACCTTATTTCAGATACCATTGCATCTGCCCTGTATAATGAAGTGAGAATTGTGCAGGAGTCAAATTGTCAAACTGATGTATGCATTTGAAGCCTTATTTAATTTAATGTTTACCTGTTTTAAAATTCTTGGCAACAGTTCTGGATAGACATTGCTGGGTAGTTACATCTGAAAAGAATAAACTATTAGTACACATATTATTTAAAGGTTATTATGTCTACAGCTTGATTAAAATCAGTGTATATGGGAGAAAAAACAAACAATCATGCAGAACCTACATGTACAGTAATAGTGGGGAATATATAGTATTTCCCATATATACTATCCTGTATGTTTGTATTATAGCTGAAAACACACCTTGTGTTGCTGTTATTTTTGCAAGCATATTTCAAACCACATTGTAAGACCAGGCAAACTTCAATCATTCTAACCCTTTCTAGAGTTCTGGCAGAATAATTCTTGTCCAGGTACATGCCCTAAGTAGGAGATCGACATTACCACTTTCTTTCTGTATTCAGGACATGAGCGCCTTTCAGAGCACACTGGGAATGCTGCACAGGCTGAGTACTTCTATGGCCTTGGACATTCAGAGTGTGGGGATTAATTGGTGTAGGTCTAAGGTCTTTATTTAGACTTATAAAACTGAGGAAGAAGGTGTATGGTAGGGGACATTAACAATTTTTGTGTACAATCAAAATAATCCTTTCAATTAAGCCTGCCTTGCTTTCAAAAATACCTTTATCATCACTGTAAGGCTCTCTACACGTTCCGAAAACTCCCCAATTCCAGTTCTGTAGAAATAGGTGCACACCATCTTTCATGTCATAATGAAGTGCTCAGTACCTAAGCTACCCATCACCAGGCTGGAGATTTCCATATGGAGTTTCAGAAAGAGGATATCAATCATTACCCCCATATTATTCTTGTGGAAGGTTTACTTTACTGAAAACATTTGAAAAATGAATGGTGGCTGAAAATGTGAGATAACATTCTGCAGATTTGGTTGCCAAAATACAAGCATTTAGACTGATACCATGAATGCTTAAATTATGTGAATTTATCCTACATGTTTAATTGAAGGATATCTTTTTCATATCTGTAACGCTCCCTATGCCTTCTGAAAACTCCCCAATTCAAGTTATGTGGAAATAGGTGTCCACCATCTCTCATCTCATAACAAGGTCCTCAGTGCCAAAGTTACCCATCACCAGGCTGGAGATTTCCATATGAAATTTCAGAAAGAGGATATCAATCGTAGCCCCCATATTATTTTTGTGAAAGGTTTATTTTACTGAAAACATTTGAAAAACTAATGGTGGCTGAAGATGTGAGATAACATTCTGCAGATTTGGTTGCCAAAATGCAAGCATTTATACTGATACCATGAATGCTTAAATTATGTGAATTTATCCTTCAAGTTTAATGGAAGGATATCTTTTTCATGTCTGTAACGCTCCCTACGCCTTCTGAAAACTTCCCAATTCAAGTTATGTGGAAATAGGTGTCCGCCATCGCTCATCTCATAATAAGGTCCTCAGTGCCTAAGCTAACCATCACCAGGCTGGAGCTTTCCATATGGAGTTTCAGAAAGAGGATACGAATGGTAGCCCCATCTTTTTCTTGTGAAAGGTTTATTTTACTGAAAACATTTGAAAAACTAATGGTGGCTGAAGATGTGAGATATCATTCTGCAGATCTGGCTGCCACAATGTAAGCATTTAGACTGATACCACGAATGCTTACATTATGTGAATCAATGAACTGCATGCAACTCTGAATGTTGAAGCTGAAACTAATGTGGGGCAGTTGCAGCCACAGACTTATGCTGTAGAACTATACACTTTATATATTTTTTAAAAAAAGAGTGCATTATATATTGATTAAATGTAATTTGCTTCTTTTCTATAAAGTTTATTTAGGAAATAAATTTGATAACACAATAAAAACAGGTATAGTTTGCCACCGCAACTCTCCAGCCTATATGGTTGTTTTATAAAACCTGGCAATGCCATGACATCAAGCTAGGTATCATACCTCTTATGGTTTCCTAAAGTTATAATTTTTGACTATGAATATTTTATTATTATTGTAATAGCATACCTGTGTCTGTATCCGGATAGACAGGTTTTGCATTATATTCCATGTTACAAGAAAGGTTTTTAGAAGGGTTGTCATTATTCCATACAACTGTACTATATCTCCACACATCATTCTCTGACTTATCCAGCACAGCGGCTGTATTTAGTTCTATAGTTCTGCTTTCATCTAACTTCAAAGTTGTATTAGGAGATGGAAAATCTGTGACCAGACAAACAGTGTCCGGCAGACCATCAACCTGTTTGGAAGACTTGAGTTTATATACAGAAGGTACTGTTCTCTTTGTTTCTGAAAATAAAGAGGAAAAAAATCTCAATTAATTGTACACTATATTTGATATGATCACACTAATAGACACTGTGGTATAATCTGTTATATAGGGCCCACCATTACATACAAATAAAAAATATATTAATAAAGCATGGCTATACTAATAAAAACAATCCTTACCTGATTTTGCTGTTGGTACCCTTGTTAAACTTAGAATTTATCTTTTATATGTTTCATTAAAATACAAGGGTTTAGCATAATACTAGAGAAAACTGTACTCTTTTATGCTGTTTACATATGCAACTCTTGATATTACTTTTTTACATAGTTGTGGGACAAGATATAATACTATCAATGCAGTTGCAAAGTTACCTGTGTTTAACTTTTTTTTATATTTATATACCCAATTAAAAACATAAAAAAACTTAGAATTTCATACATACAAACATATACTGTACATAGATGCAATTATAGGGGTTGACACATTAAAATCACCCAATCATGTGCAAGGAATGGTAAAAAAATGAAAAAAAGATGGATTTTTACTTGCACATTACTAAATGACTGAAGGCAGCAAAGCTTCGAGGCTTACATTAATCTATGTGAAAATTTACTTTGCAAAGTGAACATGCTCTTTTATTCACTTTAGTAAATCAATCACATTTTTAAAAATAACACAGTTATGCCCGTATTACAGCTAAGCTAAATACTGTTTTCAACTGCTTGTAGCATGACAAAAAGACATATCGTTTGTAAATTACATTTAAACAGAATAGCATAAAGAAAACTCCATGATTCTTACTTACTGGGTAATACAGTGACACTTGTGCCAGATCCAAATATAAACTTCCAGCCAACATTATTCACACAACAAAATATACCTCTACTAAAACCCTGAACGATCTTCATGGAAGCTAAGTTTCTCAACAGGTTAAAGCAGGGTTTCTCAACCAGGGATCCATGGAACCCCAGGGTTCTTCCAGAGTTTGCTAGGGCTTAAGCAATGAGCAATTTCTGCCTCTCAGATAAGTTCTCACTGACACCATTGATCTTTTTAGCTATCTGTAAGGAGGTGATTCTTCCCAATGACCACAAGTGTAAGGAGTATTCTTCCCATTCACCATCACATTAATGTATCATGAGTTGTAGATATAGTAATTTTTAGCAGGGGTTCCCTGAGACCAGAAAGTTATTTCACAGGTTCCTTTGTGTTAAAAATTTTGAGAAAGACTGGGTTAATGTGTTGCTGAAATGTCTTGGTGGACCTGTACTGTAAGATTCTTAAAGTCTTTAAATGTTCAGTTATATAATGGAGATTTATAAATGACTAAAAAGTGATTGATGTCAGCTAATAGCATTGTTAAACAATTTTTTGGCATCTTAGGTTAACTGAATTGATTGTTTAACATGATTTTAAAGAAACACTACTTTCTATATTTGTTTTGTTGACATGAACTTTGGTACGCTATACGCTAACAGGGGTAAAAGGAATACAACTATAATAGCAGTATAATGGAGATGGATATGACTGGCATTGGTCATACCCAGTAATATGTTTACTCTATACCTGCAAATATTCTATACCCTTTGAATCTAAAAAAAATAGAACAATGGATATTGGATTGAAGCAAGAACTCACTTGGTTTAACTGCCAGCAATGTTCCAGCTCCAAATATTAGTTTGAAGCCATTGTTATATACACAGTACTACACTGCCATACAATAAACCACTCCAGCTTGCTGTTAAAAGGCTATCTAAAAATTTTAAGTGTGTGGTTTACACTGTGTGGCCATTTTGTTTAACGTCTAAAATGTTGTTTAATATAATGCTATGCATAAACCCACCATCACTGACAATGACTATTTGGGCATATATGTGACTTACATATACGTATTGCTGATTGCTGATACGTGTTGCTGCTAGACCCCCTGCATGGATGATTCTTGTTGTATCTATTGTACTTCTTTTAAATCCTTTAGAAAAATTTTTGTGCCAGAAAACCTAAACCCAAATCATTTTTGAGTAGGAATGGGTTTGTAACCTTGTTAGGTTTTAATTGCTAATTATGTTCCCCCAGGGAGATTTGTCAACACTATTTGTACTAAAGAACATTGCCACTGGGATTGACCATAAGGGAATATCTAAAATCTTGTTTATCACCATTGTCACCAGATAGGGAACACAGTAGAATTTTTTCAATGGGGATACTTTTGGTTTTTCAGGATTTCCCATACTTTGGAGAGATTTCCTCTAGCCTAATGTTACAGAGTAGAAAGTGAAAGAATATCTCCTCAATAGGACTCTTTTTTACTCTATCCATAGCTAAAAATAGTTTTGGCTTTTGATATACTTAAATGCAATCATAATGCATATTATGAATATTATTGCCCCTATGCATTGAAAGCTGAAAAATCTCAAGGCTGATTTACTAAAGGAGTTGACAATCTTCACTCAATAAATTGTGGTAATATTCACTTCAATTATCCAATCATGTCAAAAGCAAACTACTGTATCATTGCATATGTCATATTTTAGTTGCACATGATGGGATATTCAAAAAATTATGAATTAGATTTTTGCTTGACTTGATAAGTAAAGTGAATATTCACACAATTTATTGAGTGAAGGTATTCATTTTGTTTAGTAAGTCAGCCTCAATATTTCTTGTAATCATTAGTTAAGTACTACAAAGGCTTAATTGAGTGATATATGGAAAATGATTAACAGTTCTACTATTAATGCTACCACAGATAAATAATAAATAATGCTCAAATATGGCATATATTGAATTAAAATGTGAAAACGTCCATTTTCTCTGAGCATTTCTATTAACTACTAGCTTGCAAACAGCAAGATAAAACAGGTATGATATGATAAAATACAAAGCAATATCTATCCACTGGCATGTCAAAATAAAATCTCTAAGAAGTCTTCATGGTCTACATCCTCATTGGTAGATAGTTCACTTTGTATAATACTCCATGCAAATTTTGATAATATTTTTTTCTCAAAAAAGTACAGTATAAAGTAGCTGCATATAAATCTGTTAAAAATCTACATAAATCATAGTTGAGTTGTTTTTGTAAACATTTACTTAATGTACTGTACTTTATATATTGAAACATCTTACATCTATAGACTTACTTGGTAAAATGTGAAGTTTGGTTCCCTTGCCAAACAGAAGTTTATTAAATCCGGAGTTATCACAGTGTTAGGTGTCTTTACAAGAATACTGACCTATTTAATAACATATTGCTATATAGAGTTTTTACACAGCATTTTGAACTTTCTTATCATTTCGGTTACTGCACACATTTTACATTTTTATGATTTTTGATTACCTAAAACGAATTAAAATTGGTGTCTATGTGACAATTGTCCAGTTTTGGACAAACTAAGATGATACCATTGGTCAAAATTGGAAAAATTAAGAACTTTTCAAACTGTCCGTATCTTAGACTTTTATCACTGCTAACAACTTCTTAAGTCATAGTTGTTAAGTGAACTTAATCAACAATGATTTACTTAATCGTTTTAAATGAAGAATGGCAAGCACTGGTTCCTATTTGCTAGTAAATAAACAATTTTAAGTCAACATTCTCCCTTTTTTTTACAGTATAAAATTTATAATAACTTTTCTGTGCCCTATGTCACTTCATTTAGTTTATACTAATCACAGAAAATATAGGTCACAGCTGAGATCATTACACATTACTGCTTTTCATATTACTTAGCTTCATATTGTACCCCATTTTTTTTACCCATCTGTCTTTAAATGGTCCCATAAATAATGTTATGTGGTAGCGTGAATAGCCCATGGCAACAACATTTTTCCTTGAAAAATTAATGTAGGATTGCTACACTTTACACCAATTGCTTTTACACTATGCTAGTAAATGAACAGTCAGTATGTCCAGTACAGTGAGCTTTAAACTGTAGTTTGAATTTAAAGGAAATTATGAATTAGTAGCATCAGATTATATAAATTCTTCCAATTCAGTTTTTTTTGTTATGAGAAACTATTATATCTTACTTGGATGTATGATGAGCTTGGTCCCTAAGCCAAATATTTGTTTCCAGTTGTTAGTATTTGCACAGTCAGATATACCTATGCATAAATCAGTTTGTGGTTTCTCTGAGCATTTCTCAACTGAATATATGCGTTATCTATGACTCAGAACATTTCATTAGGTGCTCTCAATCATGTACTGTATAATGCATCTTATTAAAAATGTCATTGAATTTATACTATTAGAATAATAATAGGGTAGGTCTGTTTGTCAAAATCATAACTTAAATGGTCTAGAAGCTTTATACACACAATTGACACTTTGGCTTAAAATGAGCTCTTCTGGTTAAATAAATAAAAGAAAGGAATACTAATAACTAATAAGTATACATCCAGTGTTTCAATTTTGAACTTTTCTTATTAGAAAAGTATGTTTATCTTATAAAACATTACTCATTTCAATAAGTAGTTTGCTTCTTATGATAAGATATGTTATACAAGATTGATACATAACTTAAAATGTTTGTACTGATGAGTAGTGATTGTACACTGAACAATGTATATGGCAAATTCTTGTCAATAATTGCTTCTGTCTACTATATAACTGGCCTGTTCTAATACCAAAATGGCGGGCTGCTATGGGTATTACTGTGGAACTACTGTGGAACTTACTTGGAAATACACGTAATTTTGTTCCGGATCCAAAGAACATTTTACCCCACAGAGAAGAAGTGTGCACACATACATTGTTACCTTTACACAAACTCTGGAACTCTTACAGCACAATGTTGTGAAATTCATTTGGAACCTGCAGCATGCCATTTACTACCAAACAGACCTCAGCATTTTGGAGAGCAATATCACCACTCCTGCTAAAACTCATAAAACTCTTCAGCTTTTTCCACTTCTGAAATTCTTGATTAAAAATGTATTATACATTGCATGTTTTTCACCTCAATTAAAAGCAAGCTCTATGAGAAATAAAGCAAAAACGTGATTGTGAAGTTAAGATATAAAAGATGCTAATAGCAGGTTATTGTAGGCTACTTGCAAAGAAAGACATTGCTAGTGTTTAATGCTTCTGCCTTGGATGCCTCACAACAAAACTATTAGTACTTACTGGGTATTACAGATAGTTTTGTCCCTGGTCCAAATGTAACTCTGTAGTTGGCATTAACACACTGACAGAAATCTTTACAAAATGTTTCACTAGCACAAGCACACAGAATCCTGCCCATTTTACATGGGGAAAGCAAACATTTTTGTTACTTTGCTTTGCATTAACACATTCCAGGTAAGTACTGTGCCAATCATTTTTTCCAGTTTTCAGTAGAAATTCATATCTTCAACATTATAAATGATCTTCATCTAAGCCATATTGTGGCTTTTTTTTCCTATTAACATTTGGCAAGAAAAGTTGTGTGTGTTGGAAAAGCTGTGTAGAAATGGTATTGCCAAATAATATCACTTTTAGATTCTTTTAAATGGAAATATGGTTTACGTCAGGTAAAGGGTGGTGTAACTCTTAAGATGTATTTTACTGTAGACAAAATAAAGTCTTCAAACTGGCAAAATAGATTTTGCTAGATAATTTTCTGCTTTGCCAAATATGGTGTAAGTAAGTGGAGTCATTGGGGTTGATTGATTGCACCAGAATTTGCACTCTAGTTTTAGTAAATCAACCCCATTGCCTGCCAAAGGCTTTCAAACAGGTAAACAGTTTTAGAATTCAAAAATATTCCAAACAATTCTTTATTTGATCACATAGATCATAAGGAGGTTAAATTATTGGGTATAAAAATTCAGGTTTGCAAAGCCTGCTATATGCTATATACACAGTATATGGAATAATAATCTTCTCATTTTGAGCAATTTTTGGAAACCCTTTATTGGGTATCAGAATTCAGGCCCGTATAGCCTGTTATATGCTATATACACAGTATATGTGTTTGGAATCTATGTATTGTGACTACCTGGCTCCTCACCCCCATATGCATCTTGGAAAAGCATCAAGGACCTGATCCTATTTCAAGTCGACAGATGTCTTCTTGATCTTCATTGATGGTAATATACCCACTCTGTGTGTGTTTTATTTTCAGGGTGACCTGATGCCCATGATTTTTACATTTTTCACTATTTTTCTATATATATCCTCAGAATCATTTGGTACTGTGGACTTTATTTTATTTGGGGTGGCTATCCAGGAAGTCCCTACACTTGAGAAGCTGGCCTGTCAACCTCACCTTTGAGAAGGTAATAGTAGTATCCACTGACCATTGTAGAGGGAGGCCTGGTGAATATTGGATGTGATATGGTTTTTTGGTTTTCATATTTCCATATATATACTATATATTTTTGTATTCCAGCTTTTTTCACATCAGGAGATACCTGACATACTTTGGGAACACATTTGCTGCATATATGGTTTACTCGAATACAAGCCGAAAATCCATGGAAACCCAGGATAACTTTATCACCACTTTATAACTCTGCCTTGTGGTACTCTATTTGTTAAGATGACCCTAAACTGAAGACGCCTAGTGCTTTTTAACATGATTTTATTTTTTTCATATGTACACCATGCTCATGTTTAACCTCCTTATGATCTATGTGATCAAATAAAGAATTGTTTGGAATATTTTTGAATTCATATTACTCCGCGTGGATCACCTAATAACCTTCTTTTTCCAGGTAGGGGTGTTCTTGTCACACTACCATTTTGCTTAGTATGTACCTTATGGGTTTATGGATCCACACTTATACCAGTGAGTCGGAGATAAGTTAATGACACTAGTTATACGTGTCATTATTGGGTGGCTTGTTTGTGCTTTATTGTTGTGAAACAGTTTTAGAAGCTGTTTGAATTGATATTTCATCTAAATTCTTCTTTACAAATGGGCAATCCACACAACTCTAACCATACAGTTTAGATAAATATTGTCATGTTCAATTCTCTGCAACCTTCTCAAAAACATAGGGCTACAAGTATGAAAATTGCCTTCTAAGATGCCTTCTAAGATGCCAAGGCCACAGTTATGACACATCAACAAGTCCCTGCTGGATTTTCTCTAGACATCTAAAAAAGTGCTGCTAGATAACTATAGACTTAACTCACATAGCTTTAACATACCTGGATAAGGTTCTTTATTTTAGCCATATGACTAGAATTTTTTTAAAATCTCATTGGACACAGATTTTTGAATTGAGCCTTATGTGTAGCAATCGTTAGGGAACAAACAACATCCAAGAGGGTTAATCCCCATTAATATATTAGATCTATGCAGGTTTTAGAAAGAAAATAGGAAATACACACCTGGGTGTATAAGCAGAATGGTTCCTGATCCAAAAATGAATTTGCTGAGGTTGTTATTACACTGTAATAACAAGTGTTAGTACACTTTTGGCTTTACAAAATCTGTGTTTACCACTTGTCTCTTTCATTAATAAAACATCTGTTTTCCGTGCCAAGTTTTTGTTAAACTGCACTCCTAATTGCCATCATATATGTTTACAAAGCATATGAAAAGAGATAAAATAAACATACATGAATAATATACTCTATAGATATGAGTATGATTACCAGTTGTATTCAATCTTAGCAGCACTAATGTATAATGCATATATAATAAAATGTGTAACAAATTTCAACTGTGATGAGGTACACTGAGTAATGAATAACCATGCCAAATTTACCATACCATTAACTGCAAATTATAATTATTACAATAATTAGAAAGTCTATATTACACTTACAGTAAGCTAACATTTCAGAAAAGTATTTATTCTTCCTCTCTGAGTGGTTCAACCTGACACAGTTTTGCCATCTATGCAATAGTTTGTTTCTAACATAAATAGGTCCAGCAGCCTTGGTCCTGTGCCCAGGTTGCTGGTAATGGCAGACCAAAAATATAGAAAACATAGCAAGTGCGGAGTTTGGTACATATTCATATTTGTGGTACATATTCATATTTTCAACTTCTATTTCAGTGCTTCTGATTTGGATGCCAAATAATTTTGAAAGCTCTGCTTTAATCCACCCTTATTGGTACATTTATTACAGATATTTTGGCATTGTGTTTTGCAGGACATCTTTTAGAACTTTTCAAAGCTTTGAGTCAGCTGGATTTGCCTTCCATCTTGTGTGATAGTGGTTAGATTGATCTTAAAATGTTTTATTAGAAAACTTTATCCAATATTTACTGTATATAGCTTTCTATATGGTTGACTTTCAATTTTACATGCACAGAAGATATTAGACAGTTAGATGTCTCATTGAGGATAATTAGAGATGACTGATCTGCCCTTCTTAAATAAACCTGCCACAATGTTTTACCCTTAAATACAGTAATACAGAACACAGGATAACGAGAATGATTACTCATCATACAATGGGCTTAAATAAATGGTCTAATGGGCTTAAATAGTAGACATCTACTTTTTGTTTATAAGCTAGTAAGATACAAAAATGTACTTTGCTTCATGAAATCAAATCAGCCTATTTTTTTTCCACAGATGTTGTCTCATATTACTTTCAAATATGTGAATATAAAACCCTGCATGATATTTCTCTTTAGAAAATAAATACTAAACCTTTCTATGTTAGTATAAATACATACCAGGGGAAACAATAAGTTGGGTGCCATCTCCAAATAATAATTTCCAGCTACCACCACTGTAAACACTGTGGTGTGGACTTTGACAAAAACTTACTAATACATCTTTGTATTCCATAGGCCATTGTACTATATGCCATTAGTTCAGGTGAAATCAGAATCCATAGGCAGTTTATTCTGAGAATCATCTGGGAATTTCTACTTTTCTGTTCTATGCGTTATTTCTTTTTGGAGTTCTTTCAGTAATATGAAGTACATTTTTGTAATTGTACATTTTTCATTATAACAGTAAAAAGTAATGAATGCATTTGAATTTCTGTAGCTCCCATTTTCCAATTATAGTATCAACACTTACTTTCTATAATAGACAGTCTTGTTCCTCCTCCAAAGATGAGTTTATTGCTTGAACCAACATACCACAGTGAGAGCTACAATACAAAAAAGCTGCATCTTGTTATAGCAGGGCTGCCAAAAGATGTACAGTATAGTGTATATTGTTTAGGACTGAACACCTGTCTTGTAAAATGCTTGTATACACAGTTTTATGTAGTTGTCATCTAACTTTGTCCCAGTTAAAATACAACTGATTACCATAACACATGACATTTGTGCATGATATACTGTAGATAGAAATGTTTTCACAGTGGTCCAAAAGCTATTGCTGCTTCCTAAAAAATAGGAAAATGATTTATCAAACAGTACCTCATATAAGTAATTATATCTACTTGGAATAAGCTGTCAAAAAAGAACTGCACTGAGGTTGCATGCACTGGAAGCCACAGCTAGGTTTCCCTGCATTAGGAACTGCAGTGTACTATGCGGTTTCCCTGCGGCCACATTCTCTGAAAAGGTGTAGGAATCTTTTCCCTGCACTTTCAATGGATACAGCAGTCCATTCAAAGCCAATTTAGTGTGGCTTTGAAAAAATAAAACTGGTAGGTGATTGGTTTTTATGCAGAGCTGCACCAGATTTTGCACATTCCAATTTTAGTAAATCAATACCACTCTGTCAGATACTAGTTTAAAGGCATGCAGATATCTCTACAGTGATTGCCTAACAAATAATTGGGAAGCAGTCGTTTGCAGGAGGATGGAACAGGGGCATGGTTCTATGTGGCTGAGAACAAAGAGGTGCACCATGAGAGGTGCTCCCTTATTGATCCAAAAGGGAGACATAACTTGGCCATATAGGAGGTTTTTCACAAATATGGTAAATTTAGCTTGAGCAGAGCAGTACAGGGGAGCAGAGAGTACAGTATGAGTGAAGGCAAGCAGTGAGAACAATGCAATGCATACTATGCTGCAAGTGTGTGTGTACCAGGGATGACAAGACAGTTGTCTGCTCGCCTGTCACCGTATACAACCATTGTAATGCCTACGCATCCAGAAGCTTCCTACAGATACAATCTATGGAAACAGGGCTTATTAGAAACACAGTTATAAAGGCAGCTTTCATTAGTAGGAAATTATATAGGGTGCCTTAACGGATCCTTCACTAGGACTTCCACATTTCCTGCCACAAAATACCGTTCATAGTGGGGATGGGGATGCCAACAGCAAGTGATTTGATACAAGGATACTCGCATTAGAAGCCCTATTTTGGCCATAAATGGAACCACTCCCTGGATCCACCTACTGTTGGTGCCACTTTGTGATTACCACAATCACCATCTTTGTGTGTATGATTTCTGTTTTTTTATCATTACATTATAGTTTTCTGCACAATACTGGAGCACTTTTTTAACATTTTTATTTGATTATAGTAGTGGCTGCAAGATGTTTTTTCATACCAATCATCACTGGACACGGTATTATTTACCATGCTTATTTATTCAAAGTTGTACCAATATTTAAAAAAGAGAAGAGATATATATACCTGGGACCTACAGGCCAGTCAGTCTAACATCAATAGTATGTAAATTATTACAAAAGATGATAAGGGACTATAGCCAATAATTTGCTGATGAAATTAATAGCAGCATGGATTTATGAAAGATCATTCTTGCCAGACCAATCTGTTAACAATTTATGAAGAAGGGAGTTGCCATCTAGATAAAGAAAGGACTATGGATGTGTGTCTGGATTTTGGAAAAGCATTTGATACAGTTCCCCATAAACACTTAATTTACAAATTGATCTGTTGGCATGGACCTTAGGGTATACATCTGGATAGAAAAATGGTTACAGGAAAACGTCCAATGGGTGGTGATAAATAGCGTGTACTCAGAATGGACTGGAGTGGTAAGTGGCTCAAGGCTCTGTCCTGGAAACAATTCTGTTTATTCATAAATTATATATAAGTTGGCATAAATAGATCAATTGCAGTGTTTGCTGACACTAAGTTACCAGGGAAATAACTTCACAATAAGATATAGAAAACTTTCAGGAGAACCTCAATAAAATAAAGGGTGAGCAACTACATGGCAAATGAGGTTTAATGTTGAAAAAGTTAAAGTAATGCACCTTGAGGCTAAAAAGATAAATGAAAGTTACTCGCTAGAGGGAGAACCTTATGGGAAATCCAGGATGGAACAAAATCTGGGGGTCCTAGTAGATCTCAAGTTTAACAAGGGCATGCATTGCCAAGCTGCAGCAAACAAAGCAAGCAGAATATTAGCATGCATTAAAAAGGGTATTTACTCAAGAGACAAGGCTATAATTCTGCCACTTTACAAAACTCTGGTCCAGCCTCATCTTGAGTAAGCCATCCAGTTCTGGTTACTAGTCCTTATGAAGGATGTGCTTGAAGTGGAGAGAGTCCAAAGAATGGCAACAAAACTAATAAGGGAACTGGAGGACTTCAGTTACAAGGAACGACTACAAGTATTAAACTTATTCATCCTGGAGAAGAGACTCTTGAAATAAGATATGATAGCGATATATAAATGCCTAAATGGGGATTCTAGCATAGGGAGAAAACTATTCCGTTTCAGGGAGCTTAATAAGATATGCATCTACTCAATGGAACTGGAGAAGAAGCAGTTTAACTTTAAACTGCAGAGAAAGTTCTGTATTGTCAGAGCGGTAAGGATGTCAAACTCCCTTCCAGAATTGGTTGTGTTAGCAGGATTTGTGATAGTTTAAAAAACTCTTAGATGGGCATCTTAGCAAATGCAGTATACAGGGATATGGGAAATGGTATTGACATAAACACATCCACATCCACACCCACACCCACACAGGTTGAACTGGATGAACTGGTGTCTTTTTTCTACCTTACCAACTATGTAATTATGTAAGAATAGTGAATATCTATACTGATGGTGTGATTCCCAGTGCTATATAATTCTTAGATGACCTATTCTATAGCATGATCGAATTATAATCTTTAAAGAACCAATCAATTAGCACTGACATCAAGCAAACATTCATCCACTGGGGTTGAAAGCAACATTTTCCTTCACATTTGTTAATCTCCAGTAACATTTATTGAGTATTTTACATTTTGTAAAAATAGTTGCTTGCTTCCAATTTATAAATACATGTTTGGGTGAAGGTAATGCACAAACTATACAAGGTGTCATCACAATAGGATATGAGAGTTTTACATTCCAAAACTTGTTTCTGCATACTATACCACAGGGGTCTCCAAATTGTGGCCCTACTACTGACCACCAACCCTGAGACCATTCTCACTAATGCTGGGCCTGGGACATTTTCTACCCCCACTGGCCACAATCCAACTCCCTTAAAATATGAAGGACAGTAAACTGGCCCTTTGATAAATTTGGAGACTCCTGCTATACTGGATGAGCAGATAGCAGACATCAGATCATTTTGGTCACTAGAATATACAATGATCTCATTGTTTTAGTTGTGCTCAGAGTTTGGTTTGTGGCTGGGGGTGGTCATAAACCTGATGTGCTGCTGCCTTAGTCACTAAGGCTAGGTTAACACTAGTGTGTTGCAGGAATTCACACAAACTTGCATACTTTCCTGTAATGCACAAAAATGTGCAGTGTTTTTGCAGATGCACGGCGGTGTCATTCATTCCTAATGGCACCTCCATGCACCATGTTAACGTGCATGCATTTGTGTGCACCAAAATGCATGGTAACTAAGCACCATGTATTTTGGTGTGGGGAATATTTTTAAAAGGGTCATTGTGCATTTTTAATGCGTAAGGCAGCCAATCAAAACGAATGGACTGACCTAATTGTGATGTGAAATTGCACAAAAATGTGCACTCTCTGTCGCACCTGCATACGTGTGAATGGAGCCTAAGCCTGCTGTCTCTTACCGACTGAAAGACACATTTTGTAACTGTCTGATACCTCAGTCAGTAGCAGAAGCAATGACTGTGGCTGGGACTTGAGACGTGGCACTGTCAGGGGGAAGAGGACCAATCAGGACCCAAAACAAGCAGTCATAAGTACCTACCACCCTGTCAGGGGGCCCGCTCTGCACACTAAACAGTCATATGTGTATGGTGTGTCTGTTTTGGGCAATTCAATTTAGCTGGCAGCAAACACCTGCCATTATTGTGTCAATATATTTTTTAAAAGCCTCATTTAGTACAGATAATTTACTGGCCAGGACACTGAAATATCAGGCAAGTGAAAATCCAACTCATTCTTCTAGCTCCTGAGTCTGATGGATTTTTTTAGCTGTTGTGATGACAGCGCAAGAAGAAAGAATAACTAAATCCAGAGGGATGATAAGAAAAAAACAAGCACTGGGTGATAGTATAGAGTGGGAAAGGGAGCTTTGGGGTTAATTAGAACTGCTGCCCAGAGATCATCTTCAATGCATGGTTCACTCAGTAAATGATAGGAGATCATCATTGTTGTTTCATATAGTCACTTTTGAAGGAAAGATCATTAACTATTATCATAATCGATGATTATTCACTGTGTGTATATTTGCCATTATATTGATGAAGAAAAATCCTTTTGCAGTTCTTCATTGGCTTTGGGGCATCTACAATTAAAAATAATAATCATGCATGTGCATAATGTTACATAAAATATCTATGCATATAAAACACAAAACTTTGTATAGCACTGACAGTAGAATACAGTGGTGCTTTAAGATAAGAAGCGTCATGAAGCCAAGAAACCAACTATAGACAGGTGAAGAGTCATTGTGGGGTCAGGGAACTTAGAGCCACGATTAGCATGAACAAACATGAGGATCACCCATAAAACTCACTACAGGTATGAGACAAAAAAGAAACTTATTTATTTATTTAGCTAAAAAGGGCATAAAATACCTTATTCCCCTGGAGGTAATTTCGAAATTTCTCATTTAGGGAAAGCTTATTTCCCTGGCTGACAATAAACCAAGGTCTATAAACCAAGGTCTATACTAGTTTTATCATTTTATACCACTGGTATTGTAATAGATCATGTAATATTCAAAAGAGGATGCATATTAAAGAAGTTCTTTAGCCTTTTAGAAAAAAAAAGTTAAAAGTCAGTAGCTGCAAATACTTACTGTAGCTGCTGACTTTTATTATAAGGACACTTACTTGTCCAAGGATCCAGATCCATCCTCACCCAGGCCGGTTCTTCGCTGGTCTTCAGGTCCTCGGTGCCGGCATGTTTAGTGTGGGAAGCCATCTGTAACACCTTGCTGTGCATGGCAGCCAATCAGCTTTTAACTTTAGCTTGTTTATTTATGCTTTGACAATAAAATGTGGAAACTGATTGGTTTTTATGCAGAGCTGCACCAGATTTTGCACTCTCCAGTTTTAGCAAATCTCTCCCACTATATGCCAGGTAAATGCAGTACTCAGTGGTGCCATGAGACCTGACTGAATAGGAGAGAGAGAGTGTGCATTGGAATGCACATAGGGCAAATAATTTGACATGTTGCAATAGAGATGAGGGAGGGCATGATACCATAACATACACACATTAATGCAATAAGGTACCATAAGAATGGCACCTTAATGTAATAAAGCAATACTCCTGCATTGCAGCAACATCCTACAGTATGTTAACACACTACTATGCATTGAGGTGACCTGCATTGACAAAAAAAAATGGCAGAAATAAGATTTTGGTGCATTGGAGAGCATTGGCAGTCCATCCAAAAATAATGGGTTGCCTCATGTATGTTTTCATGCGAAGGTATGGAGGTGGATTAAGAGGAAGGGCAAATCAGGTTCTGGGAGAGCTTAAAGAAACTTACAATACATTTAATAGCTGAGGGCTTTGTAGCTAAAGTACATGTCACAATGGAAAGTCTAGGGAGGGCTTGCATTAGAGTTGGGAGTTCTCATCTGTTGGTCAGTGGATGCATTGCACCTGCACCAGTTAGCACTGGACATCTGGAAAAGGTGTTTGCACATGCTGTTATGTTACTATAAACCTACATGAACATGGCATCACAATGTTCATGCAATAAATTTCATTTTTGAGCAATTTTCATCCTGTGTGTATGGTCCAAACATTGGGTTGCAAAGTGGAGTACAGGTTCGCATTTATTTTACTTATTTATTGCAAACTGCACCAATTATAACTTACCTCACAGCAGCATGCCTGCTACACCTCACATGATGACCTATTTAAAAATACAAGACCTCTCTTACCATACAGCTTCTAAATGCGGCCAAGGCATGCATTCCCCTGTGCTGGAGGTCTGTACGCCCACCTACAAAATCTCTTTGGTTTTCTAAAGTCAATGAACTTAGGGACATGGAAGTCCTCACAGCTACTCTCTATAACCAGGAGGAGTTCTTTTGTGACACCTGGAGACCGTCGCAATATTTTGTGTACATGGATGCATATATACAAAAAGTCTTGCAACCTGGATGAGTTCTTCGGAGACCTTTTCCTGTGAGGATTCGGGTGAGAGAATTTTCTTTCATGGTTCTTTTGTTCTTTATAATGCTTTCTTTTCGTTTCCCCTTACTCTTCCCCTGGTTTAGGGGCCCTTTTCTTGCTTCTCCAACCTTCGCTTGCTGCCTCCTTCTTGACCCTGCCCCTCCCCTCCCCTCCCTTTTTCTTCCTTCTCTCTCTTCTTTCTCCTTTATGTACCCCACTATTTAGCTTGGAAACTTTTCATTTGCAGTTTTTCTGCAGTTATCCTGTTACTAATTGTGTCCTTTAGCCTTTAGTCTATGCGACTATATCTGTGGATCTATCTATTGATCTATGGGATTACATTGGCCACCGGGGCACTTCTTCTGACCCTGGTATTTTTCTGTTCCATGTGGTTGCATTAGTTTAGGGCTCATCTGTATAGGCTGGCATTTTGGAGCTACCTACCATTGAGTCCTCTCAGTTTTGCTTCTATTCGAACAATTTGATACTCTTGTATCTTGTATGCGCCTATTGATTGAGCTGACCTCATAGTTCTGCTGATGTCTCTAAAATTTGTCTACCCAAATAACTGTATCATACAATTTCTTGACCTGGTTTGTGCAATGCAACCTAGGGCTAAATAAAGGAATTACAACAAAACAAAAAACTCACCTCACAGTATGAACTTGGCTGTCATTATCAGACTCAAGGCCACAGCCTTACTAAACAATACTCTAACTCCAAGGACAGTCAAAGAAAGCATATTCAGCTTTTCTGAAATGTAGAAAATGAATTTCTGTGAGCATATTCAATTTTATGATCTTACAATATGGCCAGAAAATGTTGTTTAATTCTAATGCCAGTTTTAAAAAACTCCTGTTCTTCTATGATTCTGTGGAATGTACTGAGGACCATTCTTTTCAGTTGTTCAGTGTATTAGAAATAAAGGTAGCTTGTGCCCATATTTGTATAACAATCAGCAGTCCAACTTTACAACTTTTACACCGCCTATAGAACATCTGATGACCATACCTAACCAGAGTGCCTACTGTTATGTACAGAAGCACAGTAGGACATTCAATTATGTTGTTTCATCATGCATGGGGAAATCTATATGTTTTTGTTTTGTTTTATTTTTTAAAAAATTTTCTTTATTTATAGTGACTTAAAAATCCCACACATTTATAAGCCCTAATATACAAAAAATCAAAAGAAGAACTATAAATATACACTATGAACAAGGTACCCAACAGTCAAATTGCCAAGTACAGCATTTACATTTACAATACACCCATATGTCCCGGCACACCTGCTGGGCCCATGGCCACTAAGAAAATAAACAATAAATTACTTTTAAATTTCTGTTTCTAAGGATGACACACAGAGCCCCACCTAATTTTCACCCCCACCCCTTTCCATCCTCCTTTTACCTACCTCTCCCTCCCCCACAAAAAATATAAATTAATAAAAAGTTTTCCTTCCACAGCATTACCAATCATCATGTTTATTAATTATATTTTGGAAGGCATGGGGAAGTCTTTAAACAGATTGCTGCACAATGTTTTTCATGTTGCATTTTTGTTTCCAAAAATCTTACTATATGTCATTGAAATTATTCCCAAATCCAGATTGGGCAAAGTAGTTATATTTTTATCTTTGTTCTGGCCATTAAATAGTTTTTTTTTCTTTGCTACAATAACAAAATGGCTATCTCTTGATGATTTGGATTGTTCTGCATAATAATTTGTTGTATGCATGGTAATTAACTAAGTAATAAACCACTGGAACTTTTAATTTCTCAGACCACGTTCATAGCTATACTGTCAGCAGAGAACATAACCATTGACATACATGGATGTATGGCATTTGGATGGTTTGCTAAAACAATCTTTTTTTCTTTAACTACACAGTTTCTGGTAAACTTAGATTTGAAAACCTAAACTGACAATGCAATATCACCACAAATAATATATTTTGCCACCAACTAGATGAAGGCAACTGGGCAGCTCAGTGGCTAAATGATTAGCACTTCCGCCTGGCAGCACTAGGGTCCTGGTCCAAATCCCAACCACGGGGTTGGTTTTCTTTGGGTACTCCTGTGTCCTTCTGCACTCCAAAGACATGCTGGTGGATTAATTGGCTCCTTTCTAAATTGTTCCTAGCATGTGTATATATGAATGTGAGTTAGGGCCCTTAGATTGTACACCCCTTGAGGGTTAGGGACTGATGTGAATGTACAATATATATGTAAAAGTGCTGCGTAAGTTGACAGCGCTATAAAAGTACCTGAAATAAAAGATTATTTGTTAATGTATCTAAAGATAGAACTATCTGTATCAGCCCAAAACTACAAACATCTTGTCAGATACAGATTAGCTGCAGTAAAGGGTTACGTTAGACCTTCTTTAATAATAATCAACCCATTTGTGAGACTCTTCCAATTAATAAAGGCCAAGTGACATCTGTTCATATACTGTAGCAAATAACCAGGGTTGTCATGTAGGCAATATTGGCAACTGTATTTATGATCAATCACTTGCATCTCCTAAACAAAGGTAGATTTTCGCTATCCATATATATTGGATTTGGTCATCATTGTGGTTGGCAAAATCTGATTTAAAAAATAAAGTATATTTAATTTTACTAACCAAATTTATCACATTCCATTTCTTCTGGACTATCTTCACCATCAGACTCAGTAAAAATTTCTGTTATTACAAAGAAAATTCAGATTAATTTATAATAAAGGATCATATAAAGGGTTTTAATATATATATACTGTATATACAGTATATATATATATATATATATATATATATATACAGTATATACACTCACTGGCCACTTTATTACACCTGTTCAATTGCTTGGTAACACAAATTGCTAATCAGACAATCACATGGCAGCAACTTAATGCATTTAAGCATCTAGACATGGTAAAGATGACTTGCTGAAGTTCAAACCGAGCACCAAAATGGGGAAGAAAGGAGATTTAAGTGACCTTGAATGTGGCATGGTTGTTGTTGCCAGACGGGCTGGTCTGAGTATTTCAAAAACTTCTGATCTACTGGGATTTTCACGCACAACCATCTCTAGGATTTCAAAGAATGGTTCAAAAAAGAGAAAATATCCAGTGAGCAGCAGTTGTGTGGATGAAAATGCCTTATTGATGTCAGAGGAGAATGGGCAAACTGGTTCAAGATGATAGAAAGGTAACTGTATCTCATGTCCATATGGACCAAATTCTCTGAGAAATGTTTCTAACACCTTGTTGAATCTATGCCAAAAATAATTAAGGAAGTTCTAAAGCCAAAAGGGGGTCCAACTCAGTAGTAGCAAGGTGTACCTAATGAAGTGGCATAAACCCTTTGCACTGTTTGAGCTATTGGTCATATCAGTTTTAACATTACATTATCTTCACATGGTCACTGGTAACAGAAGAGAATCTAGCTGGGCCCACATTTCAGCCACTCTCTTAGTGAGAGAGACTCACTGGAAGTAGTATTGGGTAAGTACATCCCCTTTTATTGTTCCCCTAGAGCAGTGGTTCTCAACCTTTCTAACGCCGCGACCCCTTAATACAGTTCCTCATGTTGTGGTGACCCCCAACCATAAAATTATTTTCGTTGCTACTTCAGAACTGTAATTTTGCAGTGGGAGGAATAGTGCCCCATCATTGGTATCAGTGGGAGGACTAGCGCCCCATCATTGGTATCAGTGGGAGGAATAGTGTCCCATCGTTGGTATCAGTGGGAGGAATAGTGCCCCATCACTGATGTCAGTGGGAGGAATAGTGTCCCATCGTTGGTATCAGTGGGAGGAATAGTGTCCCATCACTGATGTCAGTGGGAGGAATAGTGTCCCATCGTTGGTATCAGTGGGAGGAATAGTGTCCCGCCATTGGTGTCAGTGGGAGGAATAGTGCCCCATCATTGGTATCAGTGGGAGGAATAGTGCCCCATCGTTGGTATCAGTGGGAGGACTAGCGCCCCATCACTGATGTCAGTGGGAGGAATAGTGTCCCATCGTTGGTATCAGTGGGAGGAATAGTGCCCCATCGTTGGTGTCAGTGGGAGGAATAGTGCCCCATCATTGGTATCAGTGGGAGGAATAGTGCCCCATCATTGGTGTCAGTGGGAGGAATAGTGCCCCATCATTGGTGTCAGTGGGGGGAATAGTGCTCCATCATTGGTGTCAGTGGGAGGAATAGTGTCCCATCATTGGTGTCAGTGGGAGGAATAGTGCCCCATCATTGGTATCAGTGGGAGGAATAGTGTCCCATCATTGGTGTCAGTGGGAGGAATAGTGCCCCATCATTGGTGTCAGTGGGAGGAATAGTGCCCCATCATTGGTGTCAGTGGGAGGAATAGTGCCCCATCATTGGTGTCAGTGAGAGGAATAGTGCCCCATCATTGGTATCAGTGGGAGGAATAGTGCCCCATCATTGGTGTCAGTGGGAGGAATAGTGCCCCATCATTGGTATCAGTGGGAGGAATAGTGCCCCATCATTGGTATCAGTGGGAGGAATAGTGCCCCATCATTGGTGTCAGTGGGAGGAATAGTGCCTATCATTGGTGTCAGTGGGGGGAGGAATAGTGCCCCATCGTTGGTGTCAGTGGGGGGAGGAATAGTGCCTATCATTGGTGTCAGTGGGGGGAGGAATAGTGCCCCATCGTTAGTGTCAGTGGGGGGAGGAATAGTGCCCCATCGTTGGTGTCAGTGGGGGGAGGAATAGTGCCCCATCGTTGGTGTCAGTGGGGGGAGGAATAGTGCCCCATCGTTGGTGTCAGTGGGGGGAGGAATAGTGCCCCATCGTTGGTGTCAGTGGGGGGAGGAATAGTGCCCCATCGTTGGTGTCAGTGGGGGGAGGAATAGTGCCCCATCGGTGGTGTCAGTGGGGGGAGGAATAGTGCCCCATCGTTGGTGTCAGTGGGGGGAGGAATAGTGCCTATCGTTGGTGTCAGTGGGGGGAGGAATAGTGCCTATCATTGGTGTCAGTGGGGGGAGGAATAGTGCCTATCATTGGTGCCAGTGGGAGGAATAGTGCCCCATCGTTGGTGTCAGTGGGAGGAATAGTGCCGCATCGTTGGTGTCAGTGGGGGGAGGAATAGTGCCTATCATTGGTGTCAGTGGGGGGAGGAATAGTGCCCCATCGTTGGTGTCAGTGGGGGGAGGAATAGTGCCCCATCGTTGGTGTCAGTGGGGGGAGGAATAGTGCCCCATCGTTGGTGTCAGTGGGGGGAGGAATAGTGCCCCATCGTTGGTGTCAGTGGGGGGAGGAATAGTGCCCCATCGTTGGTGTCAGTGGGGGGAGGAATAGTGCCCCATCATTGGTGTCAGTGGGAGGAATAGTTCCCCATCGTTGGTGTCAGTGGGAGGAATAGTGCCCCATCGTTGGTGTCAGTGGGAGGAATAGTGCCCCATCGTTGGTGTCAGTGGGGGGAGGAATAGTGCCTATCATTGGTGTCAGTGGGGGGAGGAATAGTGCCCCATCGTTGGTGTCAGTGGGGGGAGGAATAGTGCCCCATCGTTGGTATTAGTGACACAAATGATGGGGCACTATTCCTCCCACTGACACCAATGATACTTACCTTGCTGACCCCTGCTCCAGCCTGGGCTCGCTCTCTCCCTCTCCCATCTACAGCCTGCAGAAGCAAAATTTGCACTTACCTGTCAGCTGTCTTCCTTCTCTGGCCTCTCTCCTCTTCACTCGGTCCTGCAGCTCCCTCGATCTTCTTCGATCTGCGCGCTCTGCCGCTCGGCTCCTCCTCTCCAAGCTCCACCTCCTCGCCGGTGATTGGCCGCCTGTGTGCCTCTCCTGAGCTACAGTTCCGGTGGCCAATCAGCGGCGAGGAGGCGGAGCTGTTGAGTGATCCCGGAGGTGTGGCCAGGTTACAGGGGCAGCATATCATCCCGCCCACAGATCGCGAGACAGAGCAGCGGTGTCTCGGTTCCTAAGACCATCGGAAATATGTGTTTTCCGATGGTCTTAAGTGACCCCTGGGAAATGGTCGTTCGACCCCCAAAGGGGTCGCGACCCCCAGGTTGAGAACCGCTGCCCTAGAGCATGTAACCCTTGCAGTGCAGGTACAGCTACACTGCAAGGGATGATTTTTTAATTGCCCAAAGTTGGTCTTTAAAGCTAAACGCCAGACTGGTATAAAAACACAAATTAATGTAGATATGTATTATTTATTCAGTTAAGTGTACTGTTAACCACTTGCTTCCCAAGCCCATGCTGACATTTCTCTCCGACATGTAAAAAAATCACAATTTTTTGCTAGAAAATTACTCAGAAACCCAAAACATTATTTATATATATATATATATATATATATATATATATATATATACATATATACATAATATATATACTCTAGAGAATAAAATGTCGGTTGTTGCAATTTTTTATGTCACACAGTATTTGCGCAGCAATTTTTCAAATGCATTTTTTTTAAAATATACTTTAACAAATTTTAATGCAAAAAAACACAATAGATAACCCAAATTTTTGGTAAAATATAACAGATGATGTTATGCCAAGTAAATAGATACCTAACATGTCACTCTTTAAAATTTGCGCACATTCGTTGAATGGTGCCAAACTACTGCCCTTAACAATCTCCATAGGCAGTTTAGAGGTACAGAGGAGGTCTACCCCTAGAATTATTGCACTTGCTATAAGGTTTGCGTAGATACCTCACATTTGTGGTTCATACGCTGTTTACATATGCGGGAGCAACCTATGTATGCGTTTACCACTGCACGCAAGTTTGGAGGAACAGGGGCACTTTACATTCTTTAAAAAAAAATTTGTTTTATTTTTACACTATTCCTTTTTTTATCACTTTTATTCCTATTGCAATAGAAATAAGGCATGACAGGTGCTCTTTATGGAGAGATCTGGGGTCTCTAAGACCCCACATCTCTCCTCTATGCTGGAAAGCATGAGATGAAAAAAAAAATTGATCTGAGACTTTCTAGAAAAAACAATAGCAGTGTTTACATCTGCTAGAGCCTGAAGTGCTGTCATGAAGTTGCTTCTGGCCTCCCAGGGTCATAGAGTTGGCAGGAGACAATTTGGTCCTCGGTCATCTCTGTGATAACTCGACGACAGCAGCGGCAGATCGCATCCTGCGTTTCCCGATCTCATGGGAAGCCCAGTAACAGCACCATTGGCCATCTGTAAAAATAATCCAGTAGCGAAAGAGAATCGCTGGCTTGATACTGGGATCATGGCTGTAGCCTCAACCATGATCCTGGTATAACCACTTCCCTACCAGTATGTATATGTACTTTTGCTGGTACGGAGGTGGTTAAGTAATTGGTACAAGTACTGAAATATGACTTGGCATCAGCCTCTTGTAATTCTTTGCAGAGTAAACTCAGCTTAGGAGTGGGAAGGGCAGCACTATAAGTCGCATGCTATAGTTTTCATATATTGACAAGGGATATGACAGCTGGAGAAGAAAGCAGAGTGAGCAATCTGCTTCTGGTTCTGCAGTGCCCATTTACAACTTTGGAGCAGGGTGGGAACTAGTTGTATGAACAGAGAAAAGTCAGGTCAATAACCTAGCTGTCTGGCTGGTGGGGCTGTTTAACTGTTTGGATGGGCTGTGTAAATATCAAGAATGGATGGGCAGAAATACAAAATCTTTTGCAGGTAACCAGTCCTCATGTTTAGTATACATTTTACCATTTATTTAGCTGTTTTCAGCTTTAAAATGTATAAATGAGGCTAATTGGTTTCTAGAAATTATTGCGTCAGTAACAGTATAAATAAGGACTAACTGAAATATGGTATAACATTATACAAATACTAGCAAAGGAAAATAGAAGAGTGCACCTCTTGATCCTAAAGTAGTATCCTGATTTGTCAACCATATGTTCTGGTGCTTTGCTTGGCACTGCACATTCTTGGTTCCCAAGTTAGATACTAGGATGGCACTGTACTTTCCCTGCTGCGTCAAAACCGGGGAAACCCTTGCCGGCCCAGAACTGCCTTTAGTGGAATTCATGTAGATCTCAACATCTTTAGGGTAAAAATCCTTCACAAAGCAGGCTGTAGGAGAATTGGTTCTGTTAGACTTCAGCACAAACACTGATGGCGAAGATGGATTATTATTGCCTAGAAGATAAAACATTGGAAAGGGTAACAGGCATATCAGTATACAATAGCTATAAGATAGCAATGTGAGTAAAATGGTTAAAAACATAGAATTTAAAGTAGATCTCTACATCTGACAGTCATTGGACTTCATGGGGTTTATTTACTAAAGCTGGAGAGTCCAAAATCAGACTCACTTCTGCATAGAAACCAATCAGCTTCCAGGTTTCATTGCCAAAGCTTCATTGAACAAGCTGAGGTTAGAAGCTGATTGGTTTCTATGCAGAAGGGAGTCTGATTTTGGACTCTCCAGCTTTAGTAAATAAACCCCCATGAGTCTGTAAGACCAAATATCTGAAATAATGCCTGAAATTGCTTAGAAAATTGTCATTGCTTGTTTCTAAACATGTTAAGAGACTAAAAGTGCAATATATGTATTTAATTTGTAAAATACTGGTTTCATTGCTTCCTTGACATATGATCATCACCAGATTAAGGTCTTTTAATTCTGTTACTGCATTATGAATCTTTAGGTATCCCAGACCCTCTATGCTCACCCGTTTTCACTGTCAGTCTGATACCCTTTCCAAAGACTAGAGATCTCGCTTCCACATGCACAGTGAATCAGTGCTTTGTAAAAATAAGTTTGTTTTAATGTGTTGTGTGTACTTGTAAAAAAATATCTAACTTACAGCAGAAATGTATTCTTTTGTACACCACGAAAAAGACTACATTACTTAATATTGTCTGTATGGCAGGTATTTTTAGTACTAAATCCCATCCCTTAAAACAACTGGAAATCTGGTATAATTAGGATTGCAAACATTTGTTAAGTGTAAAAATCTTACTGCAAATTATATCTGTTTAACTCCATTGGAATGAACTGGCCTCTATACAAGTTACAGTCAAAATAAGAGAATACTTTTTATCCTGTACGTAGCAGCCTTCATGTGGTCTCCTGAGTATCAGTACTGTATCCTGGATGTGGGATAGACCGTTATAAGTCAGGAAGCATGTGATCACACCAGTTAACCCATGCAGTGCCACAAAAAAAAAGCTGCTCACATGATGTGCTCCAGTTTAAATGAATATAAATGGTGGTTTCAACAACAGTTTAATCTTAATCCATAAAGGCATATCTAGTAATTCACTGAGATTTGCTAACAAATACTGAATATGTGTAATATTATGTGTAATATTTACTGTATATATAATATCTTCATAATACATTTACATTACGATTAGCAGCAAGCTTTACTGCATTAAAACATATTTAAAGAGGACCAAATGTCATATTTGCACAAGGTTTGCCAGTGCATCATCCACCTGATATATAAAGCAGATTCACTGTCATTATTTGCTTACACATTTCATCAACCTTCAGTTCTAAAGGTGCTTTTCTTTTTTAGTTCAGTCACATTAACCATATTTATATAACAAAAATTTTGGGGGGATTTATCCACAAATTTTAGCCACCAACAAATCCATTACGTTTGCAGGCAAATTATTTTCTATGGGAAATCAATTGCCTAAAGCGTATTATACAATATACAATCTGATTGCACTATCTCCTTTAGATCTACCATCACCCCTGTAGTGCAAGTACTTGCGAGACTGGATAAAGACTGCTTGGATAGATTACGTTTGTCCTTCTATTATACAGTTTTGATACATCTAAAGAGAAGTGTACATAGATTCTACAATGAGATTGTATAGTGTATGGCCACATTAAGTCCACATTTATGAATATACTGTAGATTGCTTCATTTGTTTTTCCTGACATTCACCCTCTGCAATATTTTATGGGCAATTTTATGAATCCCACTGAACAGATGAATTTCCTTTTTTAAACAAATAGACTCTTTATCTAATTGAATTAAAATTGGCCAATTCTTAAGTGTAATAATATATTGTGTCCAAACAAAATACATTGCGTACTGTTCTAATTTCATCAGCAGAGTAAATTGACGGCATTTACAAATTAACACTTTTTTGGTAAAAAAGGTAGAGTTAATGAAGAGTTGAAAATACATACTGTGAGAATGGAGTCTGACACCAAGTCCTATAGTGAAAGATAAATTATGTGTACATGGCTCTGTTAGAATGCATATTGCATTGTAAGAGTGCATTTGTTATTATATAGGGAAATGATATTCATAATAAACCCCATATACATGTATAGTTTAATTACATTGTCTAAGCCAGTTGTCAATTAGGCAATCATCTTTTATAAAATTCTATTTATGTTACATTTTAATAACTTTCATTTAAATTTATGATGAATGTTCTAAAAAAAAAAGCAAAATGGCTTACTTGGCAGAATCTCTAGGAATGTTCCTCTCCCAATTGTGAGTTTATCAACTGTAGCTCACAGTGAAATATACCTGTTTAAAAACTGTCTCCCACGCATCTGGGAAAATACAGTGTGAGCTTAGAGTGTGGTGCTACCACATAACCATCACATGGCTTCCTAATTCATTGCGGCTTGATTTACTAGAAAAGGCAAAAAGAACAGCTAGGCATTAAATCACCCACTGTTACAGGGAAAATATTTGTTCTGTTTTCGGTTCAATAAATTTTATTAAAATGTTTAACAGTTTTTTGAACAAGTACCCATTTTTAGAGTTACATTGTCAGCAGCAAAGATTGCATTACATTTCCATTTTAACAAGGTGAATTGAGTGCTATTTGTCTTATGAAACAGTAAATATGCAACCTGTGGGATTGCATAAGTGATCACCTAAAGTGGAATTTTAGTAAGAAAATTAAAGCTGTAGTAATTCAACAAAAAAAAAATTGGAAAAAAAAGTTCCCTGCAAAATAATAGCATAATGTGCTAGTATGCATCATGTACTAGCACATTATGAAAGACTTACCTTAGACCAAAGCCCTCCAGCGGCGCGCTGTCACCACTGACCTGGCTTCCATCTTCACCCGGTCTTCCTTCCAGCTGCTTTACTGGCCAAGCCGTGATGACGTCACTTCTGTGCATACACGTGGGAGGCTTGGCCTTGGCACAGAGCTCTGAAGGAACGGCATGAGAATGCCGTTCCTTTAGAGCATATGCGCCGATGACGTCATCAGCTTCAGGGACACTGAATATCTCCTGATCAGTGCATGTTTTGGAGATATTCCTTGTACCTACAGGTAAGCTTTATTATAAGTTTACCTGTAGGTACAAGTGTCCAGTGGGAATTTACTCCCACTTTAAGTCCTGCTAGATCACATCAGGCTGGCCCCTTTTGCAGGTATGGCTATGTAAAACAATAAAGTGTCACTAAACCTATCAATAAATGCTGTATTGTATGTTGTTCATATACACTCAGTCTCTGTCATGTTTCACATGACTGTCATATACCTTTAAGTGTTCTTTGTATTTTGTCTCTGCTCCTCCCTTTCCTCTGGTTTAGTTCTTGCTGTATAGATAGCCCACCCCTTTTCCCAGTAAGGTATTTCAGCTTCAAGCCTCATGTCATGAAGCAGATCACATTATGATCTTTTGACCTATCCGATGTTCATTGTTGTAAGATTCTCTCAGTTTATTGAATAAACTTCACAAGATCTACAAGGTGTCATCTGATTGAGTCACTGCCTGTGTTATTCAACTAAGATTGGAGTTATCGCTATCTGATCACAACTGTAAGTTACAGAGATCACACATTTAATGCTTAGATTGGAGAGACAGAACAGTCACTATGAGATTCATTTTCTTTATTCTGCAAAAAACCTGGTTGATCCTGCTGCTCTCTATCTCCACCTTCTGTTCCTGTCCCCAATGGAGCTAGGGATTTTGCAGCTGTAGTCGCAACTCTGCACATGCTCAGTTTTCAGTGAGTTTCTATGCTGAGCATTTTCCATCATATCTGAGCAGCCCATGTGACTATAAAGTCACACATGTGGGCAAATACACAGTGGTAAATGACAGCCCACTCCCTCTCTCCTTCTCCATGCTAAGCAGCTAAACATGTAGATTAATGGAGGAATCACCTCCCTCTTATTCTAAGACATAGTCTGGAGGGATGTGATACAGTCTGTGACTGGCAGAAATCCACCAACACCATGTTTTTTCCACAAAATAATAAAGATTTGATTTCAAATATATACAGTTTTTGTATGACAACTTAAAATAGTTTATTGGGAATATTTATTTATTTTTACTCAGCATTCCAAAGCACACATGCTGCACATGCTCAGTTGTTATCTATTTTTTGGCACTGTGCCGAAAATCAAAGCCACTAGAGGCTGCTGACAGTCTAAAGATTTACTGCTGTTCAGAGGCTGTGGGTTTCAACAAAATGAAAGCCTCCTGCCAGAAGAAGCTGATGCATTGCTGGTGGCAATTTACAGCATACAGTAATTTTGGTAGCATAATTATTAATGTAGAATCTATGTTCCTTGCTTATGGGTATGGATAAAGTTCCGCTTTAAGGCGGCCATAGATGTATCAAACTTCAGCCAGTTCAGTAGAGACCAGGTGAATTTCAATCCATCTATGGGCAGGCTCATCTCTCGATTGACTTCTGTACAACCAGCCTGCTGGAAATTTTCAGCTCAATCAGAGGCGTCTGCTAGAGCTGACAGTGCTGATGAGTGTATTCTGATGGCGGGGAAGCCTCCCCACTGTCAGAATTCCCCCATCCACGTCAAATGTATGGATGGGGAAGTCAATTTATTTTCTTTTGTCCAACCAGCTGGTTGAACAAAATAATATCCACAACCTGAAACTTCAAAACAAGGCAATGCCTATTGAGTCTGCCTCTACAGCTATTCTCAAATTGGGAACAGAGCTTAGAGAATTACTCTTTGACAACCATGATAACTGCATATGCTTTATAAAGCTCAAACACTATGCACATAACAATAAAGTGGGGAAATTCCTGGCAAACCACTTAAAGGCCCAACTCCCGAAAACCATAATCTCTTACGTACTTTTCTCCCCTTTACGAATCAATTACTAAAGCCCCATTATATTTCCAACGCTTTTGCGGACTATTATAAGTCTCTTTACAATCTGAAAAATGACTTTTCTACGCCACAACCATCTGAAACAGATATTGAGGCATTTTTATCACATTTAGCATTGCCTAAATTGTCCCCTAATCACTTGCAACAACTCAATGTTCCTTTCACTAAAAAAACAATAAACCTTGCGAGCTGCTAGAACAAGTATGCAAAATCAAACTAGTGTGAATTATCAAATACAATATATAATCCAAATGCCTATATGAAGGCTGTGAACAATACTACAATGAGTAAATATTTGGTGCTGGAGGGGTATAATGGATCCTACTAGAAAGTCCACCAATATAAAAAGTTCATCAATAAAGTCCAACTAGTAAGGGAAGGAGGGAGGGGAGTAGGGGGGGAAGAGGCTGTAAGTGCGTCCAAAAGGAAGTGGACAATGGACAACAGCATCAGAGGCAGCACCCTCAGAGTAAAGCTGGACTCTGTAAGCAAGGAGAGAGAAGAGAGGGGCACGAGACTAAGTGCAGCATTAATTGTAGCAATTTATTGCAAAATAACAATTAGAAACTCACTAGAAGTATGAACATAAAGAGCATGTCACCAATGACGTGGTCCAAAAAGGATCCCGGGAGCCAGAGGAGGACAAGAGGAGTCCTGGCATCTTGCTAGTAGCTAGAAACAGATCTCCTGGAGTAGCTGGCCTCCATGGGAAACCAGCTTGGAACGTAAATGGTGCCGGGGCGGATGTGACGTCAGACGTTGGAGCGTGGTGACGTAAATGGGCAGTAACGCGTTTCGAAGCGGAGCTTCTTCCTCAGACCTCATTGGCCAGTGGTGGTGGCCATCTAAATAGGGGACGTGAGGGGCGGGGATATCAATGGGGATGAGTCTGAACCAAAAGGACATACTTAAAGGGGAATAACAACGCGGGGAACATAACATAACAAAGGATTACAATCAATGGACAAAAATTAACAACTAATGCAGAAAAATACACAGAAATACATAATAACATTTAAAATCACTGGAATTAATGCAAAGAAAAAACGGTATAATAATTTCTTAAGGACACACCATACCTATATTGTGCAATACATATAAGGTGTGCTAGGGTACATAAAAAACTAGGAAATTACTCCCAAGCTCACACACACATAATCGAGACGATGAGATAGATAATTAAATAAATAGTATGGCTCTCAATCTCCTTGTTTAAACCCTTGGGAGCCAGGGTATCCAGGGTAAATATCCAATAAGTTTCCTGTCGACAAAGTAAGTTTTTGGAAATGCTCAGCCTGGGGGAGACAATCGGGTAAGGACTCAATCATCCAAACATGTAAATCCAAGGAGGATTTGGAGTGATATTCAGCAAAGTGGCGTGGTACACTATGTTTCGTAATACCACCATCCACTAGCCTGCTATGTTCGCCAAATCTTTTCCGTAGGGTCCTAATAGTACGGCCCACATACAGTAGCTCATCTTTGTGAACCTGTTACACGTTCCATCTGTTTTTAGGGAGGAACATGTAACATGTTCCCAATGCTGCAGCCCCTGCCCAATCGCTGCCCAAACTTTAAAACCTCCATAAAAATGTATTGTGAAAAAAAATGTGATAAAAAGCACCCTACGTGTTGGAAGCTCTGAAGCATTGTGAAGAACAATCTGGGGCAAATGTTGCTATCCGGGATAGTACCAGCTACTACCTGGACAGTGGTTTATAATTTGCCTCAAGTGTATTAACATTAGGGTAGCTAGATTTTGCAGTTTTCCAGGTTTGCAACCAATCTTCTACTTCTAGATGTTCTCCCAGCTCTTTTTCTATTTGGATGCATATATAGGAAGTAGAATGGAATATGAGGTGAGAGTAGTAAATTAGAAAGACCATCAAAGGTGAGTTGTTTTGACAACTCACCTTCAATGGTAGAGAGGTAGAAATGGGTGGCCATGTTGGCGTTTAGTTGCCACCTGGAGGACTCCCTTTATCTAACCTAAGAAATTGCTTGTTGCTGAGTTTAATGGACATTTGTGATGTGCTTGAAAGGCAGTGAGAGTACTTTTGTTGGCTTCTTTGATTGATGGGGTTCTCCCCATTCTGTGTTGTTACTGTTCCAGCATGTCCTTTTGGATGGTCTCTTCATATTTCTTGAATTTACAGGTTTCCCATGCTATTTAAAATGGGAGGAAATCTACCTTCCTTCATTGCAAGTTTCATATCTATCTGGATAAGTCTGTAGGGATCTTTAATATTGGTATGTCACATGAACACACAAATTTACAGATTTAATATCTTCATTATTAAATATTATTTCTACCATTTGGTATTTGTATATATATTTTTTCTAGATGGATCTGAGGTGGTATAACTGTGCCTTTGCTGTGGTTGCCAACACACCCTATTATCAGGGGTTCTTGTCCATTCATGGACAAGTAAAATTGGTCTAAATTAAAGGGAACCCTAGTGGTAACAATTTTCCTGGTGAGTGTTTTTTCCAGAGGATTTAAATCTGTTTTCTGTATAATAAATTTGTATATATTGTAATTTGTATATCCAGCCTTGAAAAGGCTTGATGTTTTATCAATGCGTTTTCATATACAGTATATGTAATTATTAATTATACTGTACATGCTTTAATTTTCTATCCTTTGTAGTGGTATTCTTTTGTACAAAATTTCCTGTTATCGTCTGAAGAAGTCATGAATGGCAAAACATGTTGAGAATGGAAAAAAATACAGTCACAAAATATATGGATAGCTGCTTTTGTTTTTAACTTCTATTGCGTTATACTGCTACTTTTATTGATATGTCAATACATTTGTATATTTATTATACTTTGGTACATATTTGTTTGATTTGGCAACTTAAAAATCACTTATTATTTAGTTGTGTGAATTGTCTAACCATCCAGAATTGACTGCTTTCTCCCCTTCTCCCCATAGCTATCATTTCTCTGATGATTTGTTTGTCCCACCCAAAAAACAATGTTGGAGATGCTTTATCTTAAGTAATGATAGGGTTATTGCCAAAATGTAAAACTGCATAAGGGGTATAAAAGTACTACAGCTGAAGTGGGTATATGTTCTTGTTTTAAGGTGCTACTAAATTCAGGATGCTGAATTCACTATATCAGGTCTCCCACAGTACACAGAACATGGAAATGCAATTATTTTAGTAAATATAAACTGCTAAATACCTTTTGTCATCAGCAGCTAGTGCAGTCTTGTGACTTCTATCAGTGTTCAGCAGAGTACTGCTAAAAGTTGGTAGGAAGCATTTTCTTTCTGCTCTAGGAGGATGCAGAACCCCTGACCCTATGTCTGGACAGTGCTGATTGGCCCTGTGCTGACCACATGCACTCTTCCAAGAAAAAAAAAAACCCCTCTAGCAATACACACCAAACCGAGCATGTGCAGAGTGTCCCCACATGATATGTCTTCGAATGAGATAAGAGGGGGACACTGAAAGAAGGGGAAGATCAGAGAATTCAGGATCAAACAGCCTTTTTAATGCAGAGGATTAACTGTTTAGGTTCCACAGTATAACAAGCATGCTTTATTGCATATACAGACTGATTTTACTGTTGTGGGTTTAGTAACACTTTAAGTTTAGCATATCATGTGAAAAGATCCCTTTGTTTTTCCTTATCATTCCGTACTATTTCTTATATTTATCCTGGGGAGGAGCTATATGTGTACCATGAGCCTGTATTCATTCTTCCTCCACCAGCAGATGCATATGATGCTTAAAAAGTGCAGTGAAAAAGAATATGAGTTTTTATAAGCATATTTGGAAGCAACTCAAATCCAAAAACTTTTTTCTTTAGACAAGCTTTCACTTAATTGTTCTTTTTCCCTTTCCTTTATCCTGTGTATTTCTTGTGTTTTCTTTGTAAAGCACTTTGAGAAGCTACCTTTAACCTTCCTGGCGGTAATCCCGAGTATAGCTCGAGGTTAATTTCAGTACCAGAAGCAGTAACCCCGAGCAACACTTGGGATAACACAGCAGCGATCCCTCGAGCAGGGGCAGACTGACCATTTAGAAATTCGAGCACTGCCTGAGGGCCCAGGGTCAGTAGGGGGCCCCATGAGATATCCCTGGTACCTTTTTCATAGGCTTTTTTGAGTTTGGGCAAGGACATGGGGCCCCATGATCCCCTATTGCCCGGGGCCCCATGAGTTGTCAGTCCGCCCCTGCACCTGTCAATGAATTTTAAATGATCTCAGAAGCATCCTCATCTTCAAACACCTATCCCTCCAAGCAGCAAACAATTACCCGCAGAAACCTTCACAACTTGAACCCTGCTCCCTTCCACTGGGCAACTGACCAACTCTATGACAGAATCTCTACCCCATCCTGCCCTGACCTGGCCACTGCTGTCTACAACAGTTCGCTTTCATCCGCATTAGACTCACTTGCTCCTCTAACAACACGAAGCATCAGGCCCTGTCCATTACAACCTTGGCAGACTGACGACACCAGAAATCTTAAGCGACATAGTCGTGCGCTGGAGCGATTGTGGCGTAAAACCAAGTCCCAGCAAGCATTCACTCGATATAAATCTGCTTTCTTAACATAAAATTTCTCCCTTCATGCTGCCAAACAAGCCTACTTTGTCACTCTTATTAATACCTTCTCATCCAGTCCTCATCCTCTCTTCTCTACTTTTAACTCTCTACTTTCTCTACCTCCACCCAGTACCTCACTCACTGCTCACGAGATTGCAAATCATTTCAAAAACAAGATTGATGCAATTTGTAATGGCATCGCCACTGCACAGACATCCATCCCACTTAGCATACCTTATACTAAACCTCCCTCAACACTTTCCTCTTTTGACCTTGCTACTACCGAAGAGGTCACTAAGGTTTTCTCAGAAGCCCATCTCACTACCTGCCCCCTGGATCCTGCCACCCTCTTCTTCCATCCTATGCTCCCTCACATCTTCAATCTTTCCCTCTCTACTGGTGCCTTCCCCTCCCCTCTAAAGCATGCGCACATCACTCCCATATTTAAAAAGCCCTCTCTGGATCCCACCGACCTGAACAACCTAAGACCCATCTCCCTGCTGCCATTTACCTCTAAACTCCTAGAATGCTTAGTCTACAATCGCCTGAGCTCCCACCTCACTGACAACAACCTTCTTGACCCTTTACAGTCTGGCTTTCGCTCACTACACTCCACTGAAACTGCCCTACTAAAGCTCACTAATGATCTACTAACAGCTAAAACCAATGGCCGCTACTCCATACTCTTACTACTTGACCTCTCTGCGGCTTTTGATATGGTGACCATCCCCTCCTCCTCAAAAAACTCCACTCTCTTGGTCTCAGAGACACTGCTCTCTCCTGGTTCTCCTCCTATCTATCGCAGCGCTCATTCAGTGTTACCTATAACGCTGCCTCCTCCTCTTCACTCCCTCTTTCTGTAGGGATCCCTCAAGGTTCTGTCCTTGGACCCCTTCTCTTCTCCATCTACACCTCCTCCCTTGGTCACTTGATAAACTCCCATGGCTTTAAGTACCATCTCTATGCTGATGACACAGAAATCTATCTTTCTACCCCTCACCTCACCCCTTCAGTCTCCTCTTGCATTACTAACCTACTAAGCAACATATCGGCATGGATGTCACTTCACTTCCTCAAACTCAATCTTTCCAAAACTGAGCTCTTAGTATTCCCCCCATCCCGTGCCCCCTCCCCTGACTTCTCCATCAAGATCAATAACACAATCATCAGTCCCTCCCTTCATGCCAGGGTACTAGGTGTAATCCTAGACTCCTATATGTCCTTTCACCCTCAAATCCAATCACTGTCCAAATCTTGTAGACTTCACATCCGCAACATCTCCAAGATACGCCCGTTCCTAACCACAGAAACCACTAAGCAACTTATTCACTCCCTTGTTATATCTCGCCTTGACTATTGCAACTCCCTCCTCATTGGCCTACCGAATCGCAGGAACTCTCTACCCCAATTTATCAGACTATCGCCTACTCTGCTCACTTTTAGGCGATCTCTGAAAACCTATCTCTTCAGGGAAGCCTATCCTGCCCTCAGCTAATAATGGAATCTTCTACTCTTCCTACTAGTCCATCCCCCACAATTACTACCTTCTGTACCACTAGCTCCTCCCTCCTAGATTGTAAGCGCCAAGGAGCAGGGCCCTCCTTTCCCTCTTGTATTGAACTGTATTGTTGCTGTATTGTCTCCCGTTATATTGTAAAGCGCTGAGCAAACTGTTGGCGCTATATAAATCCTGTATAATAATAATAATAATAATATCAAACTGATGCCCAAAGCTCTTCGAAACAGGCCCTTACAGTGTTGGTCTTAATCAAATACTACCTTAAATTGCATCCTTTTTAAGGCTAGGTTGGCATTGCTGCAATATGATGTTGATTTAGGTTAGGATTTTAATTATCTCAGAGAGCCAACATTTGCATTACCTGTACTGGCTTGGCCTTTACCATCAGGGGACGTTACAGGCAGGTGCACAGCTTTGACCAATAGTTCTATCCACTGGTTTAGTGCAGGAGCATGACAGTTGTAGCTGGGGCCTCTGAACATCCTCCCATCTAGGCTGCCTTGTGGATTATCTAGCTCTGGCTTTTATGTACACCTTAACAGCAATTTCACTGTTGCAAACATCATTGGCAACATTTCATAAATTGGTTGGAAGTTGTAGCTTAATAAAGTGGATGTTCCTTTCCTTAAGTTTTTGCTCAGTTAGTTAATATAATAATACAGAACAGAACAGAACATATAAATTATCCAGTTTAGGACCACCTGCCCCCATTGTACTGTGGATGAGATGCTCCTACAGGCACAGCAACATACATGTATGCCACTGCCTGTTTATGGGCTCAGGGCGTGCGTGCTTTTTCCCTTCCCCTGTTATTGGACACAGTGGGATTTTGTCAGCAGTTCATGGCCAATGATTGTTGGTCGTGACCTGCTGATCGGCTGCGTCCTATCACAGCCCCGAACCCTATGTTGACAAACAATACAGGGCTCTGGACAGAAAGAACAGGGAGAAGGAACAAATAGATTTTTAGTAATAAGCAGCACATATTACGCACCTTAACACTTGGTAGGCACATACTTAACTCATTGATTACCCCAAGATTTTAACCCCTTCCCAGCCAGTGTCATTATTACAGTGACAGTGTAAAGTATTAGCATTGATAATAATAAAAATTTAATTTTGACTAACCTAGAGATAGGTGGTCATGAGATGACGGTGAGTTTACATCCATGTTGGGCACCAGTGTGAACACAGTGAAGCACTTGTCACTTCAGTATGGAGGTTCACCGTTAAGGATATAGCACCATTGCACTTAAATTCACATGTTGGGATTGAATACCAATATTTGTTTGAATTTTGTTCATTGTTATCACTTTAATTTGTACACTGGCATTTAGTTGATTGTTTGACCTTAGTGCGTTCTATTTGAAATATTTACTGTTCCACTATAAGTCGCTGATCACCGCCATTACTAGTATAAAAAAATTAAAACAAAAATTCCAGTATATATACCTTTGTTTGTAGACACTATAACTTTCACACAAACCAATCAATGGTTGATCTGTGGGATTTTTTTTACTGAAGACATGTAGAAGAATACATTTTGACCCAAATTTATGAAGAAATTTGAGTTTTTTTTATATTTTGATTGGATATGTTTTATAGCAGAAAGTAAAAAAAAATGTTTTTTCAATATTTTGGGGTTTTTTTTTTGTGCATGTAATAAAAAATAAAAGTGGTGATCAAATGCCACCAATACAAAGCTAGCTTTATTTTTGTGTAAAATTACATTTGGGTACAGTGTTGCATGACCAAGCAATTACCAGTTAAAGTAGCGCAATGCTAAATAGGAAAAAATGGCCTGGTTGTGAAAGGGGTAAAACCTTCCAAAGCTCAGGTGGTTAAAAAAAAATCACGTTTTTCTGTTCCGATAAATGGTCTACTGAAAAACCGGTTATGGCGAAATAACAGTTTGTTATATATTGTACTTGAGTATAATCCTGTCCAGGTAATGCCTCATAAATGTGTCTGCCATGAGATGTAGTAATTGGTAATTGCTGAGAGATCGATAATGTCTTAGTCCAGAAAGCTATCAATATTAGAAAGATTTTGAAAGCATACTCATTCATCTTCTATGGGCATAGAACAACAATTCTAACTAGAAAATCTACAATTTCTGGGGAAATTGTGTGAAGTGTTCTTGCCTCCACCAGTAGTCTACAACTCACACTCTAGCTTTTGTCACTCTGCTGCCTGCTCACACATCTGGGTTCCTATGGCAACTCACTCTACAGCAAGGGCAGAGAAGAGCGGTTAAAAACAAACTGCTCCAACTTGCTCACTTCACTGGCAGTTGCCATCTTCAAATGGTTGTAGTGTAAAAATTATAAATCCTACACAGAAGAGCTTTATATTGTGAGAATCACAACACCCAGACCTACATTTTGATGCATAGTATGTCTCTGAAATATTAAAAATGAAGGCACAGTCGCAATTTAGAAATTTCCCTTCAAATTTGAGGTGGCTAGAGTGGAGTTTCAATGAATGTCAATGGGTGGCGTGAGTTGAAAACAAATGGTCATATTGTGAAAACTATCAGGACTATGGCTTAGCCAAGGACATTTTTAGTGGCAATAGGGATAGCTGAACGTTTTGATATAAGATTTGTGTAGGTGGGCTTGAAAATGAGGGAGTGATGGCAGTTTAGAAATAATGTCCTGATTTTTCAGCTCACACTCTAGCTTTTGTCAGCCCCCACTCTAGTTTTTAACATTACGCCATTCATTCCTATGGGACCAATTTCACCACAAAAACGGCAATATTTTGTGAACTATTCGGCGAAACGTTCCACAAAGTAATAGCACACCAATCGGGAACTATCTACACGTTTCGGTATATTACTGTCTATGTAGTGTAAAAACTGTGGGAGGAGTTAGGGTGGTAAATTTGGCTATAAGAATAAGAATATATATGTGAGATAACAGTAAGTGGTCTTGCCATGTAAGAACACTTAACTAGAGTACCAATGAGTATTTTCAACTAAAGTAGGAAAACTTGCAGAGCCAGACTGAAATTTAAATTTTCTGTGGAATAATGAGATCACTTTGAAAATATTTTGGTTCAGGTTACTCGAATGAATTTATCTTACCTCACAAGGTCGCCAAAAACTGTACTACGTCTTAAAGGAGAACTACACTGTATCTGAGCACCACAAACTGGAAACGCTATTAGCAAACCCCCTTCTCCATCCATGTTTCTATGCTTTATTTTTTTTAAGAATTGCTTTGAAAAACACCCTTTAGCATTTCTAGTCGCAGTTATCTTGTGTAAGGGAAGATCATTTATGTAGCATTTACTTCCTGGAATCTATCGGCCCTTAGATAAGACGGGCAGGCAGGAGAGGGTGCTTAGCTTCTTCCCTTCTCTACATAAAAGGAAAAAAATGCTCATGAAGACTCCTGCAGATTTAGGAAGGTATTTGGGGCATCTAAATGACAATTAATTTTATCTTAGGGAAAATCATACATTTGAACAATAGATCTTAGGATATGTTTTATTTTCTCTATATTTGTATTCAACCCCATCTATCTTCTATTTTTTAGCTGTAGCTGCCAGCTCAGTTTGCATTTCTTCTGGGGATGCATTAGGAGAGTCCTTTTTGGCACGTCTGCAGGTACCATCCTGACATGGGTGGGCAGTTTTCAGGTGACAGGGACTACATGCTTCTGGCAACTATCTCATTTCAGACCATTTACTTGCAGCTTTCTAGAAAGCTAATGTTTTATTATGAACTTTACTATTTATTCTTGCCAGCTCCACAGGTCATTACTGCCATGAGATACAATGTATCTCTTAGATTGTAAGCTCCAAGGAGCAGGGCCCTCTTAACCCTCTTGTATTGAACTGTATTGAATTGTATTTTCTCCCATTATATTGTAAAGCGCCGAGCAAACTGTTGGCGCTATATAAATCCAGTATAATAATAATAAAGTATTTAAGCCATGGCCACTGCTCTAAAATAGGGGTATCAAACTCAACTTCATCAGGGGCCACATCAGCATTATGGTTGCCCTCAAAGAGCTGGTTGTATCTGTAAGAATAAATGTCCAGAGCACCCAACCCCCTGTATAAGATGTCAAGAGCCCCTGCCCCCCATCATCAGAAATATAGAGTCTCCCACCCTCTCTTACATGTACACCCCTTGCCTTGTGCTGCTGCCAGGAAGAAGCTGGGGGCAGATCTGTGAAACAGAAAGTGCATAATCTGGAGGAGGATCAGAGGAGGGCTGGAGTCAGCTGCCAGAGTTTGCTGAATGCTGAGACCAGGGGAGGCAGAGACAAGGTGGTGCTGTGGCTGCACAGAGAGGCGCAGAATCTGTAGGAGGAGTTCTGTCGGCTGTCCATTGCCGAGACAAAGTGGGAGCATAGACAAGGTGAGTGCCACAGCTGCAGGATAGGTGCAGGGGCCACATGAAATGGCCCGGTGGGCCAGATTTGGCCCACGGACCTTGTCTTTGACACATGTGCTCTAGCATTTTAAAGGTCAGCATCTATTAAGCATCTACACCCTATAGGGAAGTTTCATAAAATAACAAGGAATTCATTTCGCAGATGGCTTATACATGGCTGTCACAGGTGACACACTTATTCTACATGCCATCATAGCTAGGATCTTTCCACTTAACATTACACTAAGATTAATGTTATATATCCCCAAAGACTGATAGTTTCAAGGACCTTTGATTTGAAGTAGTTTCATATTTTCTTGTAACACCCCCATATAAACCTCCTAATAATAATAGATTCCTGCCTTTTCTTGCTGCTGCAGACTACCTGCCAGTGTAAGGCTCCATGTACACTGCAGCTGATAAACTGACGTTTAGGAGCTTTTCTGTGTTTTTTTCAGCAGCCCCTGAACTCTCCCTAATGTTTTCCTATGTGTCCATGTACACTATGTCATTTACAGTCCTTTACAGGCAGTTGAGTTTACAGTCTTTTTTTGAACGCACCAAACTTGCGTTCAGGAGTAGATTTTATCAGCGTTTCACACGCCATACACTTGTAAATGTGTGTAAACGCATGTAAACACTGTTAGCTGCATTTATATGCATTTGCATTTGGAAAATTTATTTAACTCTTTCATTCCCAGATGCTGTCCAGAGCCTTTTTCCATCATGAAAAATACATACAAAGTGTTTTCCTGGTATTAAAATAGACCTGGTACACCATACTTTGAGGTTTCGCATGAAATAAAATATGTTAGACACTGCTGCAATAATTTCTGCACAGAAATGAGCTGGAACACATCCAAACACCACAAAAAAAGACAGGTGATTTCAACAAATACTGCTCTCTCTATTTCTCTCAAAATGTCTGAAATAGTTAATTTTTTTACTGTTTTTCAGTGCATTCTGGGCATTTTGGAAGGTCTCCTGAGGTTATCTTTAAAAAACACTTCTAAATGCAAATGTTGATAGACGCGCATAAACGCAAACGTGGCTAAACAGACGTTTTTTAACCTATGTTTTCCAGCAGTCAGTTTCCATCGTTCAGAAGTGTTTTACAAACGTCCTGTGTACATGGAGCCTTAAGAGGCTCCATGACATCTGTGGCCTGTTCACTACAGTGCACATAAAAGTCTCTAGCATACAGTGTAATGAAATACCTGTCTCTGTGCTTGGCATAGGAACATTTTCTCTGACTTTCTTGATCTGCATGCTTGTTTCAGCTTGGTTACACAGAAATCATTCAAACCAGAGGCAGCCAGATGGCTGACCTTTTTTTTTTTAGAAGGGGATCAGCTAGACGCACTTGATATTTCTGTAATAATAGATTCACTTTGAAAACATAAAAACTGTATAAAAAAAGAGCAAAAATATTATATTGCAGTTTACCATGTCTTAGATGTGGTGGCTTATATGTTTTTTTTTCCTTAGTAAGATTGTTTATAACACCTTTAACTATTTCAATACCGGGCAATTTTACACTTTCCTGCCCAGGCCAGTTTTCAGGTTTCAGCGCTCTCACACTTTGAATGACAATTGCGCGGTCATACAACATTGTACCCAAACTAAAATTTTATCATTTTCTTCTCACAACTAGAGCTTTCTTTTGGTGGTATTTAATCACCGCTGGGGTTTTTATTTTTTGCTAAATTAACAAAAAAAGACCAAAAATTTTGAAAAAAAACACGTTTTTCTTTGTTTCTGTTATAAACGTTTACAAATAAATAATTGTTCTTCATAAATTTAGGCCAAGATGTATTCTGCTACATGTCTTTGGTGAAAATAACCCAAATTAGGATGTATTATTTAGTTTGTAGGAAAGTTATAGAGTTCACAAACTATGGTACAGATCTGAATATTGATCAATCCTGATACTGACAGCCAATCTAATTTCTTGAGGTCCAAGAATGTCAGAACAGTACAGATATCCCCAAATGACCCCTTTTTGCAGAGTAGACAGTCCGACGTACTTCATAAGAGGAATGGCGAGTTTTTTGAAGTTGTATTTTTTTTGTCATAATTTTTCGTAAAATTAAAAAATTAAAAAAATTATTTTCACTATTTTTTTTTACATACTGTCACCAGTGCAGTACAGCGTCATCATATAACTGGCATGGCAGTGAACAGGGAACCTGACTGGTGACAGAATGAAAAAAAAATATATATATATATTTTTTTATTTTTTTATTATTTTTAATTTTTTATTACATTTTTTTTAATTTATTTTAAGCATTTCTTTTCATATTTTACTATGACCAAAGTAGTACAATGTTACCATAATAACACTGTACTACTTTGAGGAAGTGATCAGTATTTTTTTTTTTTACACAATTTGCTTATAGCAAAGAATTACTTTGCTATAAGCAAGCATTTACCTGAATGAAATCGATTCATTCAGGTTTTTTTGTTTTTTTTTTGTGCTTAGCTGTGATTTGGCCACAGCTAATCACATGACATGTGCATGTGACCTGCTGTGACTATTCACAGCTAGGCACTAGTATACAATGGATGGCATGAATGAAGCCATCCATTGTATACAACTGTCATGTGACCTGCTGTGATTGGTCACAGCAGGTCACATGTTACCGGCAACGGGGGACGGTACTCAGATCTGTCATCGGCCGTTTCCGAGGCACACGGCCGGTCACAGATCGCGCCGCTGCGCGGTTCTGCAACTGCGCGAACTGCGCATGTGCGGGAGCACGCCAAATGGCGTGCACCCGGAAAGCTGAAGCATTTTTGCGGCCGCCAAACGGCTATAGGCCGGGTGGCTAATGGTTACAAACCAAGCTGCTCAGTAAAAGTAGTAGTTGGGACAAACCATTTACCACTGACAGGGGTTCCTATAACGGTCAGCTTTCATTAATTTATGCAAAACCTTTATCCCAAAAGGAAAAAAATGTTTCTTTCACTGCTTATAAAGTAATGCCCTCTGTTGCTCCCCCTATTGCTGTGGCTGCTGCTGCTCCCCCTCCAGAGTGGAGACACCATAAGGCTAGGTTCACATCTGTGCGGGTGGTGCTGCTGAGGATCCGCACAAAAATCCGCCTGCACAGAGAAATGCGGACCCGCGGGTGGGTGCCATTAATTCTAATGGCACGCCGCCTGCATTGGAATACGCAACCATACTGGGAACCAAGGTTTCTGAGCGGGCTGCATATTCGGAAGAAGTGCAGGGACTTCTTCCCTGCGTGTCACAGGGCACGGGAGTCAATTCAAATGAATGGGCTCTTGTGCCCGTGCAAAACGCAGCCCACACAGCCGCATATATGTGAACCAGGGCTCAGACAGGAAGTGTGTTACTGGCAGGACCACCAGATGAAAAAAAAGTAAAAAAAACTAAATAATAATCTAACACAACCACTACATTTAAGGATTGGTATGCTCCATTTAAGGATTGGCTGCAATATATTACATTTTTGTTTTTAGGTTTAATACCATTTTTAACAAAATAAAATATGAAAGATGACGAAAGAGAAATTAAATAAAAAATAAAAATAAAACATAAAATCGCACACCATAGAAATTGAAGGAGTAAACGTTGAGACTAAGTGAATCATCAGGGTTAGGTTTTCGTTTCTTTATATTTTCTGGTATGCAAAATAGACAATTAAAAAAAGGGGTTGAAAGGATTAAAAGATTAGATAGGAAGCTCTGGCATGAAAGCCATGTTGTGCCTCATTAGTTTTGAATAAAGTAAAACCTGGATGCCCCTTATAGCATTCTTAGTGTTGATTGGTGTTATGTGTTGGAGCATGCCATGCTGCTAGAATAAATACAATAGAAAGGAAAGCACATCTGTTACTGGGAGGTTTTATAACAGGATGTTACTGACTTCTTCTACTGTGGTAATGAAAGCTCACAAGATAGGATTACAGAATACAGTCCTTTACTTGTTCAGTCAGCTATTTTCGAGAAATGTCCCAAACTTGTAGAGCAGATAGTCTTGCTGAAGTCAGAGAGAGTTGTACATAATTTATTCTGCTTGTTTACACACAAAATCCTGGAATTCGTTAGGGATTACCCTCTCTCTCTGTGCTGACCAGCCATTCTGGCTTTACTTCTCTTGTTTCAGCTCTTCCATTGCAATTTGCCCTTTGTGGTATCATCTTAAAACGTTTGCAGTTTACTGCCTTTAAAAGGGAAGGAAGGACACTCTCTGATCTGTTTCAAGTAATAATACACAATTGTACAATTTTAAATTTTATTGAACAAATTGTATAGCCATGCAACCTTAAAATGTTAAGATGGCAGTTTCTATTCTTCTAATTCTTCAATTCAAATTGTGAAACAATATATTATTTATAGAGTGCCCAACATCCCGCTGGGCAAGGTGATTTTAAATATTTGTATTATTACTGTTGTTTTCTAGATAAACCTATGCCAGAAGTGGGTACCTTGAATCCCTCAATGGGGATCACTAGTGATCTGCCGAACATACCTGGATTCAGTTCTAACAAGGCTTGGCAAACATGAGAAAAGCTTTGGGTGACGAATCTCACTGAAGTCAATGGGAGCTGAATGTTAAAAAATCAGTTATGGCCATTTTTTAGGATTAATATGCAATAGATTGTCAACTAAATGGTACTGGGGGCTGGGCAATGCCCTGGGAGACCAAAGAAAAAAATATATTTTAAAAATCCTGTTTGGCAGGGAGCAGTGGTTTTAGTCATGCCTAAAGTGAAACATGTATTATTTATTTGTTACAGATAGTTATATAGCACCGTCAATTTATGCATCGCTTTACATCTAAATTTTACATTCACATCAGTCCCTGCCCTCAAATAGCTTACAATCTAAGGTCCCTAAATCACATTTATATATTAGGGCCAATTTAGACAGAAGTCAGTTAACCTACCAGCATGTTTTTGGAATGTAGGAGGAAACCGTAGTACCCGGAGGAAACCCACGCATGCATAGGGAGATCATGCAAACTCCGGGCAGGTAGTGTCATGGTTGGGATTGAACCGATGACCCTAGTGCTGCTAGGCGGAAGTGCTAACTACTTAGATACTGTGCAAAACTCCATTAAATAACATACCTGGGGGCACCCTACCCAACCTGTGAAGTGCCACATCTGTGCAATGTATACAACCTATTATAGCAATGTAGCACCCTCCTAGTTCAGCTAGGGGGAGTTAGACCCTATTGGTTAGTCAGGAGCTGGTTAGCAGCTCAGGTGTGTTAGCCAGAGGGGTCAAATTATGGTCAGGGCTGAGAGACCCTGCAAGCCAGTTGCTCTGAAATTTCCTCCTGCTCTGAGGCTTTCGGAGGAGGGCTTTGGAGGCAGTGGGTGGATCTGAGGAGTGGCTGGATGCACTCTTGAGGGACCTCAGCCAATCCCCAACAGAAGGTTTGGTAAGGGGCTTGGACTCCCTTAAAAGTGTAAGAGCCTGCCCAGTAGCAGGTGTGTGGAAGAAGGAGTAGGATTTGAGACTGGAGGAAGAAGGTTGCCGGGAGGCCTAGAAGGATGGGGCCTGACTGCGAGCCTGGAGTTGGAGAGGAGGAAAACTTGGAACTCACTGGCCCCTTGAGTGAGTACACATGCACCCTCTGGGCGGACAGGGGAAGTGGCACTCTGGTGGGAAACCAGGTTAGCCCCTACTAGTGATTGTTTGCCCATTTAAAGGGATAGGAGTCGGATCACATGCTCAGGAAAAGTCTCCAGATTGCTGGGTAAAGAGGAGTTCATCTGGGGTCTGGGTAATACAACTAGGAGATGCTGGCTAGCACTCCAACAGATACTGCATCAGAGAAGAGAAGTTGTCCTCAGATATCGGTACCCTTGGGAATCCTATACCCCCCTTACCCTATCCAAGTTCTAATCCCCTCAATAAAATGCTAAAGGACTGGTTTCTGTCTCCGAGTGCAAGCTTTTGTGGAAAATGCTAAATGAATGGCTATGCAGGACTATAGGGGGACCCAATTCATCAGCAATCCCTAAGGGTGTAGTGCTACAGTAACAATGGCCTTTAAAAAGAAAAAAGCGTATTTAAATTTCTGAAAAGCTCCCAACCACCTCATTCAGTTTGTAAGCAAAGCAGCCAGGGATTCCATTCATTTATACCAGACCCTTATCCTAGATCAGGGTCAGCTATGTATGTTAATAGGGACACCCACTAAAAACAAAAAGGGCACGGGGTTCCCCAATATATCATACCTTGCCCTTCAGGTCAGATATGAATTTTAAGGAGAATCCCACAAAAAAAACTAAGAAAAAAATTCACAAGGTCCCCCCAAAAATCCATACCAGACCCTTTTGGGGGGGGGGGGGGAGGGGGGGCACAGACACTCTTGATTTTTATGTGGGGTTCCCCTCAAGGGTCTGGAATGGAATCTGGGGAGGACCCCCCAACATTGTTTTGTTTTGTTTTTGTGAACTCCACCTTAAAATTCATATCAAACCTGGTATGAATTATGGGGGAACCACTATGCCAGTTATGATTTTTTTAACCATCATCTGCTCCTTTGCTTGCATGGATAGGGATTTTGACTGAATATAAAGCTCATTGCTTCCTTTGTGATCACCAATGCTAAGCAAATCAATTTCCCCTGTTTTCTTTAATATGTTACACCTAGTGGATTAAGGTGGGTATTTCCAAAGTTTTGGTGCAGCAATGAAAAAAAAATTAGTTCAGATTTTCAGAGGTTGCCCCCACCCATATTACCAGTTCCAAATGCCCAGTGCGTTATCCTGCCTTAAACAGCATCTAGGCAGCAAGAGTTATATACAGTATATAAGTACATTTCCATATTAAATCATAGATTTTAGCTGTGGACTTTTACTTGGAAAATGGGCACATAAGTGTGGGATAACTCTTAATCAATTTTTAACACTGGTAAAATCTGTAATATTGGTTTTGAAAGTTTATTTGTTTTTATGATTACTCTTTTATTTAAGGTGATGTAGAGTAGTTGTATATTTATTTTTCTTTATTATGGTCAAAATTAAAAATAACTTTTAAAAAATAGTTTTTTTTTAGTCAGAACATGAAGTATTGCATATAAATATTATGTTCTCCTCTGTTAGTTCCACTTTATATACCTTTTCATATGTTTCTCTATCTTGTTAGCAGATTATTATATACAGACCTGAATAGCTCAAGCTAAAGTTTACACATGCAAGTGAATGTTTTACAAAAAATAAGGTGGCCCCCATGTGGCACCCCCCCCACGTGTATAAATATGTATGACGAGGGGCAGTGTGGCAGAGGGGGACAGTGTGACAGGGGAAAGTAGTATGATGGGGGGCGCTGTGACAGGAGGGGGCAGTATGACAGTGGCCAGTGTGACACAGGGGGGCAGTGTGACAGGAGGGGGGCAGTGTGACAGAGGGGGACAGTATGATGTGGGGCAGTGTGACAGAGGGGGTCAGTGTGACAAAGGGGGGCAGCATGACAGAGGGGGTCAGTATGACAGAGGGGGCCTGGGTGACAGAGAGGGGCAGTATGGCAGAGCAGCAGGGGGGGGGAGTGCACTGTGTATTTAGCTCAGGAATCTGCTGTGACAGAGAATGTGCAGGTTGCCAGGCAGGAGCAGCCTCGTGGTAGGGAGCAATTCTCTTACCTTACCCTGCAGCAGGAGCAGCCTCAAGGCAAGAAGTGGGAGTCGGAGACAGGGGGGTGGAGCTGGCAGTCCTAGCCGACTCCTTGTCTCCTGTCAACATCACATCGTGGCTCATGGCTGCCGGAATCAATTAGCACCAGGCTGCATAGGAGGGGTGGCGGGGTGGCATATTGATGAACCGATCTCCATTTTTTTCTCCTGGCTTCTGCAGGACTTTCAGTGGCTGCAGGAGCCAGAGGAAAATGGGGGATCGCTTCTTCTATATGCCACCCTGCTGCCACGGCTATCCAGATGTAGACAAGTTTAACAGGGTAGCTGCACGGGCTGCCTGCAGCATGGGGCTGGGTTGTAATTGCGACCCCTGCAACACCTATAGTTACACCACTGCATTAACAAGTAGACACAATTTTTATATGACAGGATTATTCATTCTGCTCATTTAGTTTTCAAGAGTATATTTTCTGTCTCACCCCAAATGCATATAGGTAATTGGCAGATTGGGACTATTGTTAAACAGACCACTGATTGGGCTATTGGTATTTTTTGCCAGGATATATTTAATTCTATAATTATTTATATGCCTTAGGGCCCATTTACACTATTTCAGTTATTTGCAATGTGCATTGCTTTAAGACAAACCATTCATTTGAATGGACTGTCTAACACACCAAAATGCACTAAAAACCTCCATGCACCATTTCTGGCAGAATGAAAGAAGGGCACCACATTGTACTAACGTGTGTAACATGCATTACAGCAATACAATAATGTGATTGGGATTTTGTTCTTGGTAATGTGCTAAGTACTGACTATGCTGTGCTTTTGTGTATTTTAAAGCTTAGGAATTTATATAAAGTTTTATCCTGTAATTTTATTTAGATTGTTGATTTACTTATTGTTTTAATGTGAACTTGACACACACAAAACATTTATATATATATATATATATATATATATATATATATATATATAATGCCCTCTAGGTTAGCTAGGTTTGTTATTTTTTTTTAGATATTAGTTGACTAGCAGCCTGGGATGAGTCAGCCTGGGAGTGAGGCAGAAGTGAGGCAGGCAATCACCTCAGTATAGACTGGGAGGTTTTACAGGACAGTGCTTCTGGAGCCCTCCCACCTTTCCAGAAACTGGGGAACTTTCTGGAAGAGGGATGGAGGAGGAGAAGAGGCCCAGATCTGTATGTTTGAGGGACCTTGTGCAATCCCCTAGCAGGAAGCTGGGCATGGTGACCAGGGCAACCCCAAATTTGACAGAGCCTGGGGAGCAAGGGGAATCAGGTGGAAGATGGACTGGGAGGAAGGCTGGAGTGTGGAGCCTGGGAAGAGAGCCAGGGAGGAGAGCCTACCTACAGGCTGGTTGCTGGTCAGGAGGATCTCCACTGCCCAAAGTCTTCTAAGGAGGACATCCTGAGCAGCAGGGAAGAAGCCAGTCAAGCGAAAGGCCTGAAAGCAGCTATCAACTCACCACACATACCACTGACAGGACAGAACAGTGTGAGTACTTCTACACCCAATGGGGCCAGATAGGGGGAGAGAGTGGTCAGATGAAATACCCAACTAGTCCTCATCTGGGACTGCTTAACTGCAAGCTTCTGGAACTTCTTGCTCAGGGTTACCCTCAGTACAGCTGGTTGAAGAGGAGGACTCATCCGGAGTCTGAGGAGGTACACTAAAAAGGGACTACAGCGCTCTGTAAAGGAACAGTGCTATATGTTTGCTAGTCCACATTTTTCTGTACATAGTTGCTAAGAAGTTTGTCCTCACGTTTTACAGTTCCTTGGGCATCCCATATACAGTACCCCTAGATACTATCCAAATTGTTAACCCTTAAATAAAAACAACTAAAACCCAGCTTGAGGACTGTTACTGACTCTGAAGGTACAAGTGTGGAAGATGCATATTGCCTGACTGTGCAGGGTATAGGGGGTTGCAAACCAAATCCAGCGGCCCTTATGAGGATAGCACTACCCTGGGTTCCTGGTTTGTTAAAATGTTCCGATTCTGAATCCCTCTATTTAGCTTATTTGCTTTTGAGGTGGCAAACTCCACAGCTCATAAATTCTGAGTGTGGATTTACAAAAGAAATAGAAAATGTTTGCTTAGCAAAGTGAACTATAGTAAAATAAAAAGTCGAACACAGCTGCATCTTATTACCAAGCACAGTTAATATTTAATATTTAAATGAACAGTCTCTATTTTAGTATATCAACCTCAACCGATTTGTCATATTGTCAACCATACTATAGACAATATGACAAATCAGAATGTACAATAGATATAAAGCGCTGCATACATTTATAGCGCTATATATGTACCTATAATAAAAAATAAATAAATCAGAACTGTTAGAAATGCATGTTAAATCAAGGTATAGCACTGTTAGGATCTAGCTGTGTTGTGTATGTGTATTCCAAAGACTAAATATGGATAGGAAAATTGCATTACAGTGTAGAACGTTATAGTGTGACAACAGACTGTATGCTGCATATGGTGCCATGCTCCAGAGCACAGTAATAAGCCCCTTTGTCTGACCACTGAATATTTTTTATCGTCAGCTGAAAGATCTTCTTCTCTGGGTCATGATAAGCAGAGAATCGCTCCCGGTACTCCTCATCCAGATCATTTTTCTTAGAGTCATCATGCAGAAGAAATTTGAGAGACTCATCTGACTTCTGTAAATACCAGATTAGGACATATTTGGTGGCTGTATAACTACAATTCAAGGTTACAGTAGCACCTTCTTGAACTGTCATTTCAGGATCGTATTGGGTCACATCATTGGCTACCAAGGAAGCTATAAGAAAAGACACAATAAAGAAGGCTGAAGATAAAGATATGTAGAATTTCTGAGCCATTGCAGTCCTTAAACGTCTTCACGGCAGCAGAGAGCTTTCGGTCCTTCCTGCAGATGGCTGTCAGCACACAGAGCTTGCATAGTCTGCTTATAACCACGACATGCACCACACCCAGAAAATATCTATATGCCGCTGATCTGGGAGTGGTTAGGATGTTTTTCTATAAAGACTGTTATCGCTACAATTAACTGCATTATTTATGTGCTAGACTCAAACATGTTAAAGAACAACCTTGGACCAGGCATAGTTCATTTTAACACATTCAGGAAAACTCTACACTGGATACCTTTTATCTAGGAGGTAGTCACTTGCAGTCAGATTGTTTGCTGGAGTTAGCCTCTAAAGCGCCACATAACTAATATAGCAGTGTGGATAGATGGAATTAATCCAACTCTTATGTGTTTAAATTCCTGTAGTACATAGGAACTGCATTACCAGCTCACTGAATACCTGTATTATAATAGTCTCATGTAGAGTTTTATATATATGTATTGATGTATTGGTAGATATGAACTGACTGTCTTTGTGTTGAACAGAAAGAAGTGATTTTTAATGGTCAACTGATGTTTTTGTAAAATCAAGCAATGTATTTTACCAGTGTGAGCGTCACCAACTGCGCAATAGTACATAGCTTTGTCTGTCACGCTCAAATTGGTGATAGTTAAGATGGAGGTGGATGAATTTGTCATGGCACTGAATTTGATGTTGCCACCCATATGGTTCTTGCGAGCTGGTGTACTTGAGTCTTGTAGCAAAAACTGTATTGTATTATTAGGATAATGTCTATACCAGTATATGAAGGCGCTGGTGCTGCTTGATGTATAATTGCAAGGAAGTGCTATGTTCATATTTTCTTGTCCTTCATCTTTCGGAGGCTGTGAGTACTCTCCGTGTACTTGTTCTATGATAGAGAAAAGTTTATTAATGCACTGATCGATGACTTTGTGAGCAGCAGTTTTCTTTAGTCACTACTTACCATAAAATAGACAGAAAATAACTGCAATCAATATGTAATGGCACATAGCAAATACTTAAATATGTTCTGCTTTCTAAGATGCAATATTTCAAATGAAGGAATTACTTTGTGGTGGTGGGTGTATGCTGTTAGTGGTCGTAACAACTTGTGGCTTCAAGGGAAGTAGTGGGAGTGCCAGAGTCAGCGTGATCATAATCATATTTTCACATCTTTTATAATTAATGTTGGCTGCATATTAAAAGCCAGACAAATTGACCTGAGAATCCAGAGATTTAGAAAATTGGTAGGCAATTCAAGCTTATTCAGAGGTGTTACATATGGGAACTAGCAAATCTCTGACTCTACTCCCCCAAATTCTTGTTGGCGCAAGTGTTTTGGAGGTTTGCTTCTCTTGGCAAATAGCTGCATATTAGTGAGCTATACTTGCTTATTAGGACAACATATAATAAGTAAGTATGGTCAGCTATATTAGGGCTATCACATGACAAGAGTTAAACCTTTACACACACATACAATAGCTGCCCACCACACACTTGTATGGAAATATGCACCGCTCATCTATAACAATATTTTTAAATATTGTTTAATGAAATGAAAAGAAAATTGGTGCAAGAAAAATGCTTAAAGAAAAAGATATTTCAAAAGCAGACAGTAAGATTTAGCAAAATAAATCCAACAGAAAGAGGTTGAGTACTTGGTACTATCCAAAGAATATACACAGGAAGAGCAGTGCTCGACCATTCGGATGATCAGAACTGGATTACCAGTGCTCAGGCTGGAGGATTATCACTTTCCACAAGTCATCCATCCAACAGAAAGAGGCTAGTTACTTGGTTCCATCCAAAGAATGTAAATACTTTATTAGCTACATGATAAGATTCAGTGGAAGGGCAGGCTTTCGTGTTTCATCTGGAGAGCCTTGCTCATGCTATGACTAAGGCTCTCTAGCCAAAAATGCATAAGCCTGCCCTTTCACTAAATCCTATCATGTAGCCAATAAAGTATTTACATTCTTTGCATGGTACCAAGTAACCAGCCTCTTTCTGTTGGATGGATGACCTGTGGAAAGCGATAATCCTCCAGCCTGAGCACTGGTAATCCAGTTTTGATCATCCGGTTGGTCAAGCACTGCTCTTCCTGTGTAAATTGCTGTCCTTAGCAAAGTTTGCATGGTCTTAGTTACTGGGCAGTGTTCATTTCACTGCAGCGTAACCCTGATTCTGAATCAATGGTCCTCAGAGATGACTCTTAGTATTTGTGCAAAGTTTGATAGAAAATTGAGAGTTTATGAGCTACAGATGCAGACAAGAAGGGCAGTTAGAAAAATGACATAAATAATGAAAGGGTCTCAGGAGTCTACTGAGGATATGTTGGAGTGTTTTATGATACTTGTGCAGAAACTCACTCAAAGCCAGTTTTCCTACTCTCATCAATATTTCCAGATGACCATGTTTTAGATTTTAACCACCAACATAATATTGCACAGAACAAAATCACAATTTAATAAACATCAGACATGATATGGATTTTATGTGGGGCTTGCTCAGAAGTGGAAATGTGTCCCATCAGATTTCTTCTTCTAGTAACATATTGATGTTTGGTATCTAAGTGATTGGTCTTTTCCTATATATTTGGATAAATGTTTGATATGAATGTAGTACAGAACAGGATTTATAAATGATATGTAGACATTAAAAGTTGGGCTGTATGAAAGGGGTGGCTTCAGGTGAAGAAGAGCCAGACTCAACAGTGTATTGCTTTAACCACTTGACCTCCAGAGGATTTACCCCCCTTAATGACCAGGCCTCTTTTTGCTACTCGGCGCTGCACTAATTCAACTGATAATTGCACGGTCATGCAATGCTGCACCCAAACAAAATTTACGTCCTTTTTTTCACACAAATAGAGCTTTCTTTCGGTGGTATTTGATCACCTGTGCGCTTTTTATTTTTCACGCTATAAACAAAAAAAGGCAAAATATTTTGAAGAAAAACAATATTTTTTACTTTCAGCTATAAAAAATATATAGTAAACTCAAAATTGGTTATACATTTAGGCCAAAATGTATTCTGCTACATGTTTTTGGTAAAAAAATCCCAATAAGTGTATATTGATTGCTTTGTGTGAAAATTATAGCGTCTACAAACTATGGTATAGATACTGCAATTTACGCCATTTTTTTGCTATTCAGCGCTGCGCTAGTTTAATGGACAATTGCGCGGTCATGCAATCTGGAATATAAATGAAATTTACATCCTTTTTTTTCCCACAAATTGAGCTTTCTTTCGGCGGTAATATGATCGCCTGTGCGGTTTTTATTATTTGCGCTATAAAAAAAAAAAAGGCTGAAAATTTTGAGGAAAAAAAACAATATTTTGGACTTTTTGCTATAAAACATGTCCAGTAAAAAAAAATGGAAAAATCAAATTTAGTCATAAATTTCTGCCAAAATGCATTCTACGACATGTCTTTGCTAAATAAAAACCCAATATGTGTAAATTAATTGGTTTACGTGAAAGTTATAGCGTTTACAAATGGCAGGAAAGATACTGGGATTTTTAGTTTTTTTTTATACTAATAATGGCGGCGATCAGTGACTTATGGCGGCGATCAGCGACTTATGGCGGGACTGCGGGACTGCAGCGGACATTCTGACATTGGGAGGTACTGACCTGGGGTCACTGACATCCCCAGTGACACCAATACAGTGATCAGTGAAAAAAAAAAACACTGACACTGTACTAATGGCACTGGGGAGGAAGGGGTTAAGTTTATTTTTCAGGGAAAGGGTTAACTGTGTGAGGGGAGTGTTTTACTAGGAGGCGGGGGTGTGTACTGCAGGGAACACCGCTGATCGGGAGAGAGAAACTCTTCTGTCCCGATCAGCGTGTCCTGGAGCTGTCAGGGAACCGACAGAAAGCACAGCTACTGCAGCTGTGCTCTCTGTCAGCGATTGCCGTCGATCGCCAGGACATAGCCGGTAAGGACTGGCTGTGACCCTGCGACAGACATCCGCGGCTGTGATCGGCGGGACAGGTAGGGCGGCGGCGCTCCTCGCATGCGCCCCCTACCTGTTTACAAAACACACGTTGTAAAACGTGCTTTTGCCCAGCCGTGCCGCCCTGCCGCCGTATTTATACAGTGGTTGGGCGGCATGTGGTTAAATGGCTTTGCGATGACCAATTATGACATGCATTAAGGCTCTGCTAAAGGTTTTATGGAATAGAAATTTTGTGCTTAATTACAACTCTTTGGTGAAATGCTGTTTGCAACAGTTATTAGTGCTCACCAGACTTCTGCTAGTATTGTTTATTCATTCCAACCTGATCTTGTTTTGAGCTGGGTGTTTTTCTGGGGGAGGGTGATATGAAACATGTCTTTAGTACGACCTCATTCAGTTCAGGGTTCAGCAGACTTAATTATTGTTACAACAATATCTAAGTGTAACATATTCGAAAAAAATTATTTTTGTGTATATTTGTGTAATTACATGTGTACATATGGAAAACTATGTTTACTCAGTACACAAGAAGACTTTTCATCATGCTGATCTAATAATCTCACTGATAAATTCCCTTTGATTTAAAACAGTATTGTCTGCAATGTCTAATATTGCCATATGCCCAATATACACATGATTACCAGACACCAGGTCACCTTTTTTTTTGGACTATAAATTACATGCTAGATCTCAGAGCAGTGTTTTGCTTTAATGGAAAAAATTTTATTTCTGTCAAATTGTCGATTTTAACTTATTTGGTAAGGAAGCCAGTAATGAAGAAACGTTAAGGCTGTCAGTGCTGACTTCTTTCTGAAAATGCTAGTCTTCTGGTTGTCATGATGATCCAATGACTTTAATACTTCCTCAGGCATTGGCTTGGAACAACAACATACAATGGCATAAATTAGGAGTTATGACTCATTGATGACATTTTAATCTGTGAGTTTGTTCTAGGTGAGGGCTCAAAATTTCAAGTCCTGAGCTACTAGTCAGGCCTTAAGAGTTACTTGCCACCAGTTGCCCCACCTAACCCCTACCCTGCCCCACCCCTAATTCCGCCCCTAAACACGCCCTCTTAAATTATCTCTATAAAAATACACTGTTAAATGTTTGATGCAGAACAAAATTACAAAAATAAATATTAACAAGAACAACTTTAGCAATAGTAACATAAAGCAATATAAACATAAAAGGAGAATATATAGATCCTGAAGAAGCCACGTGTTCGTGGAGTAACGCGTAGATGCATTTCCGGTATCGAGTGGTGACGTATTTCCGGTTCCTGTTTGACACCATCTTGGTACACCCTATCCCCTAGTACACCCATAGCACATGGGAAACCGCTGTTGTGTACTGGAAAGCATGTGAGTGTCCATCTTTGGCAAATTTAAAGCTTGATTAAACGATGTTGCACTATGGAGGTCTGTTTTTGTTTTAATATACATGCCCTGTAAGCCTGAGTCCATATTGCGAGGAGAGTGGTCTGAGAGGAGTACTAAACCCCGAGGGGGACCCTAGTGGAGTTGGTGAAGCCAGTGGAGATATTGGAGCCAGGTTGAGATCCCTCCCAGGAATATTATATCCTAAAGATCTGTGGCACTTAGGGGTTGAATATAGGAGGTGAGGAGGCACTTTAGCTATTCCAGGTAAGTCACGCCAGAGTGTCACCAGGAGCACCTATTCAGCATGGAATGAAGTCTTGAAGCACTGTGTGTTGAATTGACCACCATTTACCATTGCGCAGTTTGATTATCACATCATTTTGGACTGTTTTTTACATATTTATTTATTTATATATTTATTTTCTGAGCACCTGTCACTTTGAATCACACAGAGTGATATCACTTATTAGTTTTCACTTCAGTCTGGTTGGCCACTAGGTGGCAGATCAGAAGTTTGTTTTTGCACATTCATGAAATTCCAGATTGTTTTGGTCATTAAACAAGAGCACGAGTCACTTTGGATTTTTTGATATCACGGTAATAGTTTGGCCTATTATACATTTATAAATATTTTGTAGGGTATTGTGTGTGGTATTAGAATTATTCACAGGATTTATCATATTATCTTAATATATATTTTATTTTATGGTTTTCAAGGGGGATCTATTTATTATAGATTGATTTATTGCACTTTTATATGCTGAGCGCTTCATCCAATTTTGGTTATAAAAGGAGAATAAGTGTCTCCATCAGGTGTCCCCATTTTTACATCAGGTGTCCCCATCAGAATCCCCCTTTATATCAGGTGTCCCACTTTACAACTGGTGTTACAAATCAGAGTCCCCCATTACATCAGGTGTCCCATCAGAGTCCTCCTTTCCATTAGGTGCCCCCATCAGAAACCCCCTTTTTTTAGGTGTCCCTCTTTAAATCAGTTTTCCCATCAGCGACCCCCTTTACAACATGTGTCCCCATAAGAGTCCCCCTTTATATCAGGTGTCCCACTTTACATATGGTGTTCCAATCAGAGTCCTCTTTTACATCTGGTGTCCCATCAGAGTCTCCCTTTCCATTAGGTGTCCCCATCAGAAGCCCCCTTTTTTTAGGTGTCCCACTTTATATCAGGTGTTCCAATCAGAGTCCCCCTTTACATCAGGTGTCCCCATCACAGTGTTCCTTTACATCAGTTGTAACCTCCCCTTCCCCCTTGTACTCACAGATTTTTAAAACTTAAAACATTTTTAGTTTTTTAAGATGTGGGATAGCAGCACCCCCTTACAGATCCCTATTAGATCAGAGTCCCCTTATATAAGCTAATCCTCTTAGAGACCAACCGGGGGGAGGTTGCTTATATAAAGAGACTTTGATCTAATGGAGGTCTGTAAGGTGGGTGCTGATATAAGGTGACTCTGATATAATGGGGGTCTATAATGGGGGGTCAGCAACCATTATATCAGCAGTCAGCATCCCCCATTAGAGCCCCCCCCATTATATCAGACTCATCTTATATCAGCAAGCACCTTACAGACCCCCATTAGTTCACAGCCCACTTATATCAGTGCCCCTATCCCCCCATTGCCTTAGAGACCTCCATTAAAGAAATACCCTCCTTATATCAGTGCCACCGGCCCTCTATGACTTCTATTGGATGCCTCTGAATAATGCCTTACCAACAGGAGGGACAGGGATTTTGGTGGAGCCGCTGCAGGTAAGAGAGCACTCAGCTTTGTGTGGGAGCCAGAGTTAGGTTGTGGAGCTGGGAGGCAGAGCGGCTCTAAGGCAGACAATCCCATGTGTGCACAGCAGCCGGGTTAAAGCATCATTGGTTGCTAGGACATCGGGGGGGGGGGGGCACCATCGCAGGGGAGAAGGCAGAGAGGACACAGGACAGGCAGTCACAGTGGATAGGAATCACAATGATGCTACGATACCCCCACTGAGTTCCCTTGCTGGCTGGCTGCATCCTGAGGACAGATTTCCGGTGAACAGAACCCCAGGTCAATCCCATACAGGTGGCAATCCTAGATGCAGTATCTGGGACACACTCACCCCCACATTATTTCCACTCGCCAAATGCAAGCAGGTGACTGGAAATTTTGAGCCCTGTTCTAGGTAATTGACTCATAAAATGACAGTTAGGCAGCTAACATTTTTGGAAAGAGGTGAGCAATGGGAGCCTCTGTATTTGTCTAACCAGCCCACACAGAAAAACTTAAGCTGTTAATCTGATCTCCTGCAAGGAGCCATGTGATGAGCATTTCAGCTTCACTGCTTACTTTTTTAACTTTATTTTATGTGTCACATAGTGACACTTTATTTGTGTTTTTGCACAGCAATGCGGTGTGTTGTGCTGCATTGCGGTGATATGCCAACCAATGATACCAGCAATGTGGTATGCACAGGGCACATAGAAAACAAGGTCATTGCAATAGTTTGAACAAGCCCAAGATTCTTTTAAAGGAGAAGTGTGGGAACAGAAAAAAACACCTATACAGTCAGAGGCTGCAGCTGTCCCCCACCAGCTCTAAGCCCGAGAACTGAGTGATCACATGACCACGGATTGCTTCAGTTCTTGGTTCGCTCAGAGATGAGAGTGGTGGCTGTCAGTCACAGCTCTCCATTCTTCCCCTCTGGGAGCACCTAGCTGTGGAGGGGGTGGGAGCAGCTTGTTGAGATGTTGAGAGACTGAGCCAGCTGTCAATGAGGCTTCTGGGTGAATCCTGAGATTATTGTTGGGATCCTTCCACAGCCTTGGGTGGCTCTGTGACATCAGCCAACAGTGGACTTTAGCCTGCTTTCAGCTGAATCTGGGTTACAGGACAACACTCCTGTTACCCAGAAGAGGAGTATAGCCAAAAAAGCGTTGGTCATACTTCTCTTTTAAGAAAATCATATGTATTTCTTAGTTTGACACAACAGCATTACCTATTAGTTCATAGGATGACACTTCAGCCTAACTGTGAATTTAAAAAAAAAATAAATATCAAATAATTGTGAAGCAAAATTAATCATACTAGTCAATCTGTCACAAAAATACTTTTCAAAATAACAGGAAAGAGGCTGATTTATGTTTTAAACAGACAAGTTATCCATTGAAAGTGCAGACTTATATGCACATTTTCTTTTTCAATTAGTAAGAGCCATCTTGTGGAGAAAATTGAGTATTACAACCACTGACCCTTTAGTAAGAGTATGTGTGGTTTTAAAGGATCCCATTCAGCTGTTTAAAATAGGACCACATGAAGCCAGGGGCGGACTGACCATTTGGAAACTCGGGCACTGCCCAAGGGCCCGGGGTCAGTAGGGGGCCCCATGAGATGCCCCTGGTACCGTTTGCATAGGCTTTTTTGAGTTTGGGCAAGGACACAGGGGCCCCATGATCCCCTATTTCCCGGGGGGCCCCATGAGTTGTCAGTCTGTCCCTGCATGGATCTATGCATAAAAAAAAGTCTAGGAATTTTTTCAATGTGCTGCAGAGCAGCACTTTGCCTGCCTTGGAAGAAAACTGCATAGCATTGAACCAGGTAGGAATATGTGCTTAGTTTATATATTGTAGATTCTGTGAGTATGAATTTTAATTTATATTTATTTATTTATTTATTACAGGTACTTCTATAACGCTGTCAATTTACACAGCACTTTACATACTGTATATATTGTACATTCTCATCAGTCCCTAACCCTCAAGGGGCGTACAATCTAAGGTATTTATATATATTTATACACATAAATTGTGCATTGAAAATAATATTTGTATCACTTCTTTGTGGTGTCTGGGCTAGGATTAACAAGTTTTAATTCCTGTTATGGTCATTCATCGGGAGTGCAAATAGTTAAAACTTGCAAGTCCAGAATCTAGATTTCTTCTTACCATTGTCAGCTCTGTAAAATCCTTTCTAAATAATAGCTATTCCCATTTCACTGTGGAATAAACATTTCTGTGCACAGTGTGGTCTATGCATTTTAGTTTCCTCTTCATAGTGGTGCACTAGGTTCCTATCCTCCTCTGGATACAAAGAAAAACAAGCAGGGGGCGCACCAGCCTATTGCATTATCATAACAAATATTTATTAGAAGGATAAAAAGTAAGTATCATACTCACAATTGGTATACAGGTCAAAGGCACATCACACTAAACAGCGGTGTCCAATCCACACTGCATAAAAGTCCATAAATGGAACCCTAGACTTCCAACAGGCTAACGTGTTTTGATGACTCAGCCTCTTCCTCATAGCCTACCTATCGGCTCTGAGGAAGAGGCTGAGTCCTCGAAACGAGTCAGCCTGTTGGACGTTCAGGGTTCCATTTATGGACTTTTATGCAGTATGGATTGGACACCGCTGTTTAGTGTGATGTGCCTTTGACCTGTATATCAATTGTGAGTATGATACTTACTTTTTATCCTTCTAATAAATATTTTTTATGATAATGCACTAGGCCGGTGTACCCTCTGTTTGTTTTTCTTTGTATCCAGTGACATTGGACTACCCCAGTCCGTTGAGGGCAGCAAGGAGTGCATTTTCCAGGACATCTGAAATGTTATCATAGCCTTTGCTGAGTCCATCCCCAAGCGCAGGATTACAGAATTTGCTGTGTTTTTCTATCCTCCTCTACCAGTGTGGACTACACAGCACACAGGTAGATGGCTGCATCTTGCATCTCCAATGAATTACTTGACAAGTCAGTGAATCTGTCCTCTCTAAGGAATGACATATGGTATCGGCCTTTGGCACTTGTACTGCATCCAGAAATGACCAGTACAGGTCCTGATCCATCAGTCAGCTTGTACCAGTAAATGCTATTGAAACTGGTGATACTGTGTACTGTGACTGCATCTGATAAGGGGCTGTCCTGTGTTCATTGACATTTTTATTTTCTTTGCACATGATTGATTATTTCAAGTGAACACAGCTTCACCCTGTGCTAGTAAACAATCTCTGTTCCTTCAGTAACTTAAAGTATGACTAAAGGCAAAACTTTCATTTTTTTAGTTTTGAATAGAGTGGAGAGGGATTAGAACATGGTCAATTTTTGATTGCTGTCATTGCCCCCATTAGGGAGATTCACCCTCTCTACTTGTCCTGTTTACAATTAAGTGAAAGTATAAGAATGTGGGTTGTCCACAGAAAATCAATAGAGGGGAAATCTTCCAATGGGGACACTAGTTCTGGTGACCTGGGGGGAATTCCTTTAATTTGTAGGGATTTCCTCTCATGTCCTTTCTAGCTATGTGAAGGGAAATCTCTGCAATGGGACACATGGCAAAAAAAAAAAATCTGACAGGGGCTTAACCTTACCATACTCTGTCCCAAAAACTTTTTTTTGCCTATAGTTCTACTTTAATATACCTATAAAATAAATTGTGTGTTAAACATTATATATATATATATATATGCATTCAGCAATTTATTAGAAGCTTTGTAAGTGTTTTATGCGTCTTATATGTGAAGAGGACAAGTCCTATTGTGAGTTAGGAACTTGCTGTGGAAGTCTTGTCAAACAACATGCTGTGTCAAAGGAATTTACACTGATGAGAGCTTAGTTGTGCAGGAAGATACATTTGTCTTCTAAATGGGGTAGGGCTTTATGTTCCATTTCAACCCACACCAATCACTTATTTGTTTTTAACTCTTTTGGTTTTAATTGCTTTATTTTTATTCCTCGTTGACAACTCAGATCACTATAACCTGTGTTTTTAACATTATTTGAATTATAAGGGACCATGTTAGATGAGAACTTCATCCAAAATATTAATTGATGTGAAAGGGTATCAGCCCTATATAGTTATACTTGCCATCGAAACCCCTTTTTGGATCCAGTAGCATGTCACTTGCAAATTCTAGTGCACTTGCACTTGCACATTGGTCTTTGTTTTGAAATACATTGGCTTGACATATTTTTTTATCCCAAACATTGCCACTAGTAATTTCTTCTCAACCTGAACATACCCTTGTTCTGTAGATGTTGTAGCTCTGCTTGCAAACGAGATAAGCTGTTGGCCCTGCATTATTGTGGCTTCACATTGTACTACCACTGCTTCATCTGAAAGCATTTGAGGCTGGCTGTGTCTGCAATAGCACTTTTTACTACCTGAAATGTTGCCTCTGGTATACCTGTTTTTTCTCAGAGAACAACATTTTGTGTTAAAACCTAAGTTTAGGTACATTTTTTAATAAATCAGCGAAGTGTACCTTGTGCTCATGACGGCTGTCCTAGTTGAGACCCAAAGTGCTCTTAGGACTATCACTGAAAAACCTGAAAAATTTGGTTGAAAATTTACTCAAGTAACTTGAATGCTCATTGAGTTTAACATGCCAGAATCAATTTTTTACATTACATACTGGAAAGGTTCTAGCTTTTGATAAATCCGGTAAAAAAATCTATTGTAGGCATTGGGCAACAATTAATTTTCAGGGCTTTATTCAGTGGGGTCCATGCATATTCTTAGTTTGCCTGATTGTTTCTACATTTTGGCCTACATGTATGATGCCATTTTATTTTTTTATTTTTTTTATTGAACATGTTTAATAACAAAAAGTCAAAAATATTGTTTTTTTTTTTCAAAATTGTCAGTGTTTTTTGTTTATTGCGCAATAAATAAAAAAAACGCACGGGTGATTAAATACCACCCAAAGAAAGCTTTATTTATGGGAAAAAAGACATACATTTCATTTATGTACAACATTGCATTAAGTAATAATAATAAAAAGATCTTTATTTAAAATTTTTCATTGTTGGGTGCTACTGTAAGATCTACATAGAGAGTAAGCTCTTCTTTCCAGTGCTTCCATGTTTAATACAGATTAGAGGAGATTAATAGAGCATTGCTCAGATGAACTGGATTTGTGGACATACTCTTTTCAGTCTTTCTCTAGCTACCTTACAAACAGGGCTGGTGCTAGACTATTCTCTGCCTTAGGCAAGACCAGCTACTTGTGCCCCCCCCCCCCATATAAATATATTAGAACATGTTTAAAACCAGTAGAAAATAATAAATAAAAAAAACATGAAACTGCTAAATTTCTTTTAATTTGCAAAAATAAGTGCCGTAAGATGCCACCAGCACCAATATTACAGACAAAATATATATTAACCAAATATAAATTAACTGTATTAACCAATCGGACAGAAAACAAAAAAAAAGAGACAGAGTTCCAAAACTCCACAGTGATCAGCAGCTGCCAGCTGGCTTGCAGTAAGGGACTGCGTCTGAGAGAAATACTGGAAGGAACAGCAGCTCAGCTGCTACACTGGTCCCTGATATCCGGCATCTTCCTCTGTCCTTTCTTCCTCCCCCTCTGCCACCCCTCCCCTCAGCTGAAGGATCATTCATGAAGTGGCGGCGTCACACATGATCAGTCAGCAACCGCTCCCCTCACCCTGACCAATGTCCGCCCCTCCTCCTCCTGTCACCTCCATGATCTGCCATCCCCATAGGCTCGGCTCACCTCTGATGGCTCCTGCCGGGCTCTCAGTGAAGACAGGCAGCCTCCCAGCACTACACCTCTTCCCTCTCATACACATCGGGCCCTAAACATCCTACTCACATAGGGTCAATCCTGCAACCAGAGCACACCCCCACCTATTGATTTGCTCCAGCTGTGTAGAAGAAGTCAGAGCCAGCGCTTGACATGCCCCATTTGATCACTAGTCAGCTCCCAATTACAGCTGGAGGATCATGTGTATGTTGGAGATATACGGACCAATCCTCTGATCAGAGACTGCTGACCACCCAGGGTCCTGGGCTAATGTGATCACTTACCATCCTAGGGGGAGCCAACACTTTACTGCTACAAGGAATATTGATTTATATATATACTGTATATACTAAATGGTCATATATGTAGACAGGCTGTGAGACAATTGTGCAGAATAAAGATACCAACATTCCCTGTGAATGAGGAGAGGAGGACTCTGCAGAGAAATGAAGAATTCATACAAGAGGTCCATAGGCCATGTGGCCATGCGGCTGCCTAGATTGCCTAGTGGAAGCACTGACCCTGCTTACAAATATGATAACAACACACTTTTGGGATGATTTACCCAGTTCTTAAATGTACAGATGTACAGTAAGGTGCAATTTTTGGGGATAACTTAGTTCCCTTCTCCCCATTTGAGTGTAGTGTGCCAAAAAATGTTTGTAAGAAATTGAGAGTGCCAGATATATAAAATATGACTTCACAATCTCAATTAAGAGAGTAGGAAACTTACTATGTAGTAAATAAATAGCAGTGCTATAAACTTGATTCTGAAATAACAATCCTGAGGATTGGAATCAGTATCTGCAAAAGTAACCCCCAGCATTCGTGGCAGTAACTGCAATAATAACTCCCAGCATTGGTGTCAATGCCTACAATAACATACACCTATCAAATTTAGACTTTCAGTCAAGAGAGACAGTGTAGAAAAAGAGAAAGGTGGCTGTGGCTACATAGGGCTGGATATTGGGCATGGTTAAAAGGGATGTATAGTATATAGTCTGAACCTATGCCCAAAATACACTGCACATACACTTTCCACAATATAAAAATTTCAGTAGTTCTAATTATGTACCTAAGCCCTTTGCATTGCTGATCAATAAAAAGAAACAAAATGCCCCAATGTTGATTGTCAGTGGAAAAAAGAAACGCCTGCTGTTGGTGGTTAGTGAGAAGCCAAAGTCCTTTATTTAAAAAAATGTCCTACAGGGTAAGATGTCATCCAGCCTTGTAGATCTTGTAGATTCCTAGCTATGTAAACAATTAGGGGATTGTGACAGTGGTTCTTGGGTATGCAGAAAATGCCTGCACCATCCGCATGCTTAGCAACCACTGCATTTCACTCAGCCTATTCACTTACATTGCCAGGGATTCCTGAATGTAGGGTGCAGGGCTCAGGAGTTGCTAAATCAGGATGCAGGGTCAGGAGTCAATAATGCAGGATGCAAGGTAAGGAGCCAGTAATGTGGAGTGCAGGGTAAGGAGACAGTAATGAACGATGCAGGGGCATACATTTATGTGTGTAGTTTTTTTCTTCCTCCACTCCGTTATATGCAGAGTGGCACAGGGATGCAGAGGTAAGACATAGCTACCTTTCTTGTTATGCTCCTCTGTGCCGATCCATCTTTCACATCCAGCTTAGGCACTTTTGGGTGATGTCACATGCAAGCTTATGGAATGGCTGCGAGAGCCTAAAGCAGAAGGCACTTCAACTCCAGATGTTTTGTCTCACCACCACTTCCCTGCAGCACTCTGCAGATGGATGGGAGTTGTGTACCACTGAAAAATGCATCATGCACTACCAAGCATGGTGTGTGTTGCCAACCCCTGATTCCAGTTATCCTGAAACCATTCACCTTTAATAATTTGTGTGTGTTTTGTTTTTGTTTTTTTGGTTGGTCGAACTGGATGGGCTTGTGTCTTTTCAACCAGATTAACTATGTAACTATATAAGTTAGCCAAGAAAGGGTATCTCTTAAACTCACCTAAAATCACTTACCTGACTGCTAACACACTACAATACCCTACTACGGGCATAATCAAGGAATTCAAGTGCATCTTTAATGTAAATTTCATTCATAATACTATTTAAAGCTGAATATATTTACCTACCTTCTTTTAGCCTGTGAATGGACAATGAAGAGTAAGCACACTAATACATTAACAACTCTGCTCACTTCTCAATTCAGAGTGTTGCCTCCTTCTGTTAGCATGATCCTTGTCCACACTCTTCTTTCGTCAGCAAAGTGTATTATTAGCACACATGCATGTAACATACCTGATTATTCCATAGAGCTGGCCCGCCTACTCCAAGTCTGTAGTACTGCTGTACAGGTAATAACAACAAACATTGATACCAAGTCAAAATCAGGTACTTACAACAGTTACAAAAAATATGTTTATTTTTTAATGACTTTTTAAATATTTTATTTCTGCCTGAAGTTCAGATTTAATGATTGTATTTGAAAGAGAAATGTCCCTTTAAACTAAAAATAATGTACTATTACATGTTAATAACTATTAAAACAGATGTCCTCTCAGAATTTCCTTCAGCCCTACTTTGACCTCTTTGTTTCTTAGACTGTAGATAATCGGGTTTAGAAGTGGGGTGAGAAGTGTGTAGAAAATAGCTATAAAACTGTCCATTGAGGAGCCAGAATAGGGTCTCATGTATATAAACACACAAGGAACATAAAATAACATAACTACAGTTACATGTGAGGCACATGTTGAGAATGTTTTCTTTCTTGCATCCACGGTTTTGATTTTCATAATAGCATAGATTGTACAATATGAAATATATATTAACTTGCTTAGTCTACATCAGTATTACAAAATATTATTTTTCTTATAACACATGTGGTGGTTCACTTTCAATTAACTTTTGCAGATGAATATATTAAAGCCTGGAAAGATGTTCTATTATAATGGTTAAAACTACAGTAAATAAAAAAAAAATACAGAGGTAATAGATATAGAAACACCTTGAACCTTAATATAGAAATAAACACTGGAGGAATATGTTCATTGGTGACATACACAATCATAATTTTGTGTAATGATTTACTTGATATCATAAGTATATCATCCCTTGTGTTATATTTAGATGATATATTCACTTGGAAGCCCTTGTTGGAAGAAATGTCTAATTTAATTAAATGAACTATAACATTATTTTAATGTAACAAACTATCAGTATTTGTTTAAAAATATGTCCAAAGTCAAAACTTTTTTTTAACAGAATAAGGATTGGTTAACACCAGTAAAGTTTATTTTTGTCAGCCTGCAAGCTGAATTAAAAAAAAATTAACTAATCACAACTAAGGATTTTAGATTTTTATTTCTAGTCCCAGTGACAATGGTCACCCACGCAAAAAAAAAAAAAAAAAAAAGCTAATGTAAAAAAGGAATAACACTGATAAAAAAGCATTCTTTGTGGTTTCTGTAACTGAGGGTGTGTCTTTTATCAAAATACTTTAAAGAGGTATCTGTTTTACCTGTTTTAGAAAAGCAAGGAAGAATGAGATATCTTAGGTGCAAAATATGGGATAGTTTTTGCACACAGTACAGAAAGCAATAATTATGAGCAATGTGCACTAATCAATAGTAACCAATCTGATTTATATTGCTGAAGTCAGACTCTTGAAGGATTACTCAGAAATAGTTGGTTTGGATTATTTCACTTTTTACATAGTTTGTTAGCATATTAAATAAGCACAATAATATATATGTTCTACGGAGTTCTATAGGGGAAACAGGATAGACTGATATACAAGTAATAATGTATGACATTGTCATATTGCTATACTTACCATACAAACCATTTATCTCTTTACACCTTTATATAAATATCTCAAAATAGCTGATCATTACAAAAAAAATACAAACTGGAAAAATGGGCAATTGACAGATTCCCCTTATTTAAAAACTAATGAACATGTATTTATATATATATATGAAGACAAAAGTTGTGAAAGAACAAAGCTTCACCACAAATTGGTCTACACAGTTATCCAACCCTTTATAAATAGCTTTCTTGTGTTGCCACAAAAATAATACATAGAATATTATTTATAATCATTATAATAGATATTTGGTTTTGTTGTTCTGGTTTTTATTTTAGCATTTCTTGGTTTTTTTTTTTTTACTTCAGTTTATCTTTAGTTATATTGGGACCACTGATTTTGGTGCCCAGCACCAGGTTACCATTTTTTATTCCTTAGGTTGTTGACTGTAGTATGTGTTCTCCTTTCTGTTTGTGGTCTTCAGATGCAAGACTCTTCACTTTTAGACACAGGGGTTGATTTACTAAAGGCAAATAGATTTTTCTTGCACTCAGCAAGAGCAGTTGCTCCAGAGCTTAGTAAATGAGCAGAAGCTGACTTCCATCATCCAATCATGTGCAAGCAAAAAAATGCCATTTTTAAAAAAAATTTCCTTACACATCATTGGGTATTCTTTGCAAAGTGAAGCTTTACCTCATTTACTAAGCTCTGGAGCAACTTCGCTTTGAAAAGTGCAGTCTATTTGCCTTTAGTAAATCAACCCCTTAATGCCTTACTCCATGATTTCTTCACTCAATCCACCCAGCACTTTGTCATAGCAGTGGATCTAAATCCTCCAATGGACTTCAGTCTTCCACCCTAAATGGATTGTGAAGTCATTTGCTCTGACTTTGGTACACTATCTTGTTATAGGTACTTTTTGAAACGCAAAATTATCTGTGGTCTTGTACTCACCTCTTCCCCCATGTGTTTGCCTTTCCCCCTCTCTGGAAACCACATCTTGATATATGAATCTTTATTGTACTCTCTTCCTTAACTAGTTACAATTATCCTAAATTGTGACTAAATTTAATGTTATATATAATGTGAAAGGCCCAGTCTCTACTGTTAACTGACACAAAATCCTACATGTACTACAGCATCATTAGGGAAATAAACTTGTTTTTGACTTGTCCATGTCTACTTATGTTCACTTTCTGCCTCTCATATCGACCTTGGCTCGGATTACTGACCATGGTTCTTCCTAGTGAATCTGTACCTTGCTGCCTGATTTTTGCTGATTTCAGCCTGTTCCTTACTCTGATTCTACTTACATCCTGGTATGCTTTCACTTGGCTAACACTTGAACAAGTCTGGAACTTGACTCCACCTTCAACTGGACTTTGTATCTCCACAGTGTACTTCTACTCATCAGATACCAGCTCACTCAAGTTTCTGCTCACACTACACCTTGGTACTTGTGCCTTTCTTTTGTCCCTGCAGACCAAGTCTTAACAGGGGTACTCAGGCGGGAACTGTGCAAGAGCCACCCTAGTCATCTCAGGCTCTTCATACAGGTATATGACACATATATAGACCCAATTTTTACTACCTTACTTTTTTGCTATGTATTACACAAACACACCTCTCTCCAGAAGGCTATGACCATTTCTGTATGAACTCCATTTTAGTTTTTTTCCTTTAATTTGTTACATAATTATCTACTTCACTTGAAAGAAAGCAGTGATTATGCCCTATTGTATTCAATTGCAAATGTATAGATGGCTTACAACCCACATGGCAGAGACTATATATATTTTTCATTTCTCCATGCACTTATACCGAATCAATATGTCAATATGTTTTTTAGGAACAACAGTTTTCTTGATAAAATGAAAGGGGCTAATATCCCTATAATCCTAGCAGATCATGCTCCTGCCTCATTGCTTATCTCCTAGGGCTTTCCTCTCCATAAAATGTTTAAATAAAGGCTTTTTTGAGTCATTATCAAACAATCTCAATTCTTCTGCTTTTCCTTTAAAAAGTCTCATAAACTACATTATTGATGATCGAGGAAATGTATTTTCTTGTATTTTGTGGGAATCTCCAAAGGCCCATAGTAGGGGTCAGATGGTATCTCAGTGCTCAAAAATGAAATGAAAACATTTCTAGTACATCAAGAAGTTCTCTTTTAGGTTAGCAAATTGGAGCATCTACATAAAGAGTCCCTTGCTATGCAGCATCTACATCAATTTACCGGGTGGTGCTTAGAAAGCTATATACAGTATGCATATAACTGATTACCATAGTTATTTTATCAGTTTTGAAACCGACATTAAAGGTTTCTATGACAATTCTGGGCAAAAATTGATCCTGTAAATTCCCAAAGGAAAAATTGAATTACCATATACTTCACAGATAACAACCTCATAGTCAATAGGGAACTCCTCAAGGCTCTACAGTTTGAAATTACACTAGCCCACTTGCAGTACACAAGCATACACTAAGCAACATGAGTCCAGGGCTAGATAGGTTTATTACAAAATTAATTTGTACAAAATGTTTGCTAATATATGAAGTATGTGAGCACACATTCACCACTTAATGGCCCTGTAATCCATTTTTCATTCAATTGCCTCTTACTGTGTTTTTCCGCTTCCTTGTACTGTCCTCTATAAAGTTCTAAACCTCTTCTTTTCCGGCTTACTTCCATTTGTTTGTAATGTGGAGTGCACGTTAGTTATGGTCATGAGCACTGCTCTATGATCATTATAAATGCCATATTCCCTAGTTCACATTTGCCATGTTCCGTAATTCACCTTGCGAACAAGGAAGGTTTAGTGGTTACTTTCCTACATACAGTGGGACCATTGATTATGATCATAGCCATTCTCTAACAAGAATTCAGATGACAACAGCAAAAAACATAAAATATGCAGATTTAGAGGAGGCTGAGGGTGATTTTTTTAGAGTTTAGTGTCACATAAATGTTTATAGGAGATTTTAGTAATTAGGTTTTCCTTCCCTTTCAAGGAATGGTTTTATGCATTGGTTTTAGAAAAGTATAGTACTGCTGTAAGTAAAGCAAAGAATTGTGTAAAATGTGCTTATCTACAAGGTTTGATTTAATAATGACAAAAAGCTGTTTACTTTGTAAGGGAACTTTCCCTTAACTTAATGAATAGGTGAAACTCTGCTGACTTCCATCATCCAATTACGTGCAAGCAAAAATACCATTTTGTATTCATTGCTTGTGATTGGGTATTCTTTGCAGAGTGAATTTGCACTGCATTCTCTAAGCTAAGATAATGTTAGCTTGCAAAGTGAACAGCCTATTTGTCTTTACTAAATCAACTCCATTGCGTCTAGTAGGAAATCAACTTGCAGTGATATGAATTCAATAAATCAAATCTAATTGGTTGCAATGGTTTGCTGGACAATTTGCACTTACAGTACATGAAAGAAACACATACTGCATTGAGCAGTATTTTCTTGCAATTGGGGAAGAGAGAGAATTAAATACATTTTGTAAAACATTAATTTGTTTATTAAAACCCAACTCTGGGCTACTTTTTAAAATAGTCCCCTTGGAGGTATAAAACAATAAGAAGCTTTGGCTGTAATACTTACCGCCTTTCTTGTCTTGCCCCCTGCTGCCCATCATGAAACCAGCCTAAAGACTTCTGGGAAATGTAAGTATAAAATGAAGAAAGTAGATGCATGTGGAGGCTGCTGGGGAAGGGGTAGAACTAAGTGAAGGACGAGTCTGGAATTGAACATTAAATATAATTTTAACAAAGTGTGGTTACAGTTTATTAGAAAAAATGTAAACCCTTCCTATATTTTAGTGGTTTATGGCAAATATTAGGTCTGTTTGCTTTGCATGTTATGATGAAAGATTCCCAAAGATTTTCCAATTGGTTTTAGCATTTTTGACCTCCTGGTTTCTTAATGTGTAGATAATAGGATTTAGTAGAGGTGTCAGTACTGTATACAACACAGACACCAACTTGTCTGCTGCATTGTTCACTGGTGGTCTCAAATAGATAAATACGGCTGGTCCAAGGAAGAACGTAATAACAAGGAGATGGGCTGCACATGTAGAGAACTCTTTACGTCTCCCTTCTGAAGAATAGATCTTTAAGATTGTAGTTATGATGCTAAGGTAGGAGAATAACAACACCACAAAGTTCACTGAGTAACACCACAAAGTAACTGAGTGAACTGAGTGAAAACACCCCACTGTTTGCTATAATAAATTTATCAATAAAGAAGGTGTCAGAACAGGCAAGTACAGCTACTAGGTGGATATCACAGAAGAAGTGGTTAATCTTGTTTGGACCACAGAATGACAGCTGGTAGGTGAGAAAAGCCTGGGTAAAGGAATGGAAGAAGCCTGCTAGCCAAATACATGCCACCAGACAACAGCAAAATTTGAAATTGATGACAATGTGATACTTTAGTGGACTACAGATAGCCACATAGTGGTCAGTCAGAAGGAAGCATTCTGTGCCACCAAATACGGTAAATCAAGGAAAAATAGCTGCAATATGCACTGGTTAAAGGAGATAGTCTTTTGATTTGAGAAGGCAGTAACCAGCATCTTTGGGATGGTAATTGTTGAATAACACATGTCCAAGAAAGATACGTTGCTGAGAAAAAAATACATAGGTGAATGCAGATGTGGATAAACGTGGACATCTGTCATGAGTCCCCACGCATGGCTAATGTGTAAGGTAAAGTCTACGACTTGGAAAAATCTGTATGTAAATGGGTAGAAATTTGTCTAAAAGATTGTATTCAGAGAGTAGTGGTTAATGATTCATACTCTGAATGGTCTAGGGTTGTCAGTGGTGTACCCCAAGGTTCATTGTTGGGACCCTTACTTTTTAAATATATTTATAAATGATATAAGGTTTGAGATTAAAAATACAGTTTCATTCTTTTGCACCAAGCTGTGCAGTGGAATAACGTCTTTGCAGGATGTCTCCAATTTACAAGCCGACCTCAATGCACTGTTTAATTGGGCAACTATGTGGCAAATGAGGTTTAATGTTGATAAATGTAAGGATATGCACTTGGGGGCTAAGAATATGCATGCATCATACATACTAGGGGGGTACAACTGGGGGAATCAATGCTGCAGAAGGATCTGGGAGTTCTGGTAGAACAGAAGCTTAATAATGGCATGCAATGCCAAGCTGCGGTTTCTAAAGTGGGCAAAATCCTCTCTTGTATTAAAAGAGGTATAGACTCCAGAGAGAGAGATATCATATTACCCCTGTACAAATCATTAGTAACACCTCATTTGGAATATGCAGTTAAATTTTGGGCACCAATTCACATAAAGAACATTGGGGAACTGGAGAAAGTACAGAGAAGGGCAACCAAACTGATAAGAGGCATGGAGGAGCTCAGCTATGAGGAAAGATTAGAGGAACTGAATTTATTCTCTCTTGAGAAGAGGAGATTAAGGGGGGATATGATCAACATGTATAAATACATCATTGGTTCATATAGTGAACTCGGTGTAGAGTTATTCACCCTGAGGTCATCACAGAGGACAAGGAGGCACTCTTTACATCTGAAGAAAAAGAAATTTAATCTCCAAATATGGAAAGGTTTCTTCACAGTAAGAGCTGTGAAATTGTGGAATAGACTCCCTCAAGAGTTGGTTATGGCCAGCTCAGTGGATTGCTTTAAAAAGGCCTGGATTCTTTCTTGGATACACATAATATAACATTTATAGGTAAAGTTGATCCAGGGAATATCTGATTGCCTCTCAGGAGATCAGGAAGGAATTTTTTCCCTGCAGGAGAAAATTGGTTCATTCTTTACTGGGTTTTTTGCCTTCTTCTGGGTCAACTGTGGGTGCAGGATTATAGGTTTTTTTTTACGGTTGAACTGGGTGGACTTTTGTTTCTTTTTAGCCAGACTAACTATGTAACTATGAGAAGGTTCCCTGATAAGGTCATCAAACACAGGGCCAGAAACAAGACAAAGAAAATGACCTGAGCTTCATGTGAATGAGAGTGACCACTAAGGGTGAAATCTGTTACAAAACTTTGATTTTGAAGATCCATATTCTCCTGCCAGCCTAACAGGAAATTAAGAAATTATAAAAAATAAAGTCAGTAAAGAAAGAACATATCGCCAACATTATATTTTTCATGTTTACACAACATAACATATTTGGGAATGATTCCATTATTTGTATAAGGCTATAGTAATATACTATATTCATATTTAATTCCTGCCATGTTATTTATTGCTTTAGATTTCCAAAGTAGTGTTTTTATTGGACAGTTTTCTTCGCTGCATAAAATGAATATTTTATACTTCAAATATATATACTATTCTTAATAAAGAAGACAGAAATTAGCAAAACTAGTATTCTTTGTTCCTTGAATGGTGTACAGTAAAGTGAAATGTTATTGTTTTCCATGGGTAGTCGCACTTTGCTAATCACCCTTTTCCTGTATATCTTTAAACATAAACCTAAAAATCAGTATATAATACTGGCATGGGGCTGATTTACTGAAAGAGTAGAATGATAAAACACTGCTCTGTTCACTTCAATCATCCAATCATGTGCAAGGGAAGTCTATATTTTTTTAACTTTCTCTCCATATTGAAGGGTATTTGAAGAGTACAAAGTGTCATTGAGCTATGTGAACATTACTAAAATCAGTCCCTGTCTGTTTACTAGTATTTGTAAAGTATCGTTTGATTGTAGGTAATGTACCTTATATCTATAATTTTCACTGGTTCAGAATTTAAAAATATAGGTAGACAAAATCGAAAAAGACGCCTAGTCGTTAATGCATTGGACAAAAATAGAAACATATAATACTGGTATATTAGGGGAAAACAACAACTTGTACTCTATGAAGACTCATGAGATGTATGGCATCATTTTGGCCTAGGCCAGCAACCAGGAATCAATTGAAGAAATGTAAAAAAGAAGGTTAAAACAAAAAAATATAATATATTTTCCTATCTATTTACTAATGATAGCTGCCCAAGTATTACAAAGGGTTAATGTTAATTGAGAGAGTTTAGTTTCACTTTAAAGCTAGGAAGTTAAGTACTTTATAGATCTGAGAAATTAATTCCTTGGCTAAAGGACCTGCCAGGCAAATTTTTTCAAATGTTGTCTGTTTAAAGAACAGCATGGATTTGATTAAGGAATGAGCATAGTGGTGAATTTGTAAACAGCTATATAACGCTTAGAGAGGTTATAAGCATTTTGGAGTTCTTGGAATGAGCGTAATGCTCTAGTTCTAACATCCACCAATTGACCAAAGTGAAACAAGGCGTTATCTTTCCAAAATTGAGACATCTGTGAGGTTAAGCTATCTTGGATATTGGGAGTAAACAGAAAAGAAGTTGCTAAAGAGGCTGTAGTGAGAGAGTATTGTTGCTTAGCTCATTGCCATAGAGTGTGTACAAGTTATATAGGTCTTAACAAATTAAGTGTATCACTGCATCACACCTCCACAACAGAGTTAGGGTGAATGGGGGCCATCCATGACTTCTCTATTTTGGCCTAGCTGCTATAAGAGTGTAGAGTGTACGAAGAGGCTATGAATCTCAGCTGGGTATCCAAGTAGTATTTGGCAATATTCAGAAAAGCTAGGCACCTTTGTCACATGGAGCAAATAGAAAAGATTTGGCGTTTATAACTCCAGAGAAAATTATGTTAATTTGACGTTTTTTTTAGGATGAGATGCAGGTAGTGGAGTTTTGGTAAGATAGACATTTTAATGGTTGCAATGCGGTCAAGAAAAGGAATATGATGGGGTTTCAACTGAGAAAGGAGTGTATAATTATTAATGTATAAAGGAGGTAGACCCTGATGAAGTCACGTGTGCCGTGACGCAACGCGTAGGTGAAGCAATTTCCGGCGCATCTTTATGCTCCACATGAACCCATGCAAGTACAGCCATAGCATGAGGTTGTAGAGGCTTACTATGTACTGGAGAAATGTGAGTTTGATGGCTTACATTGTCTTTTACTGCTAAATAAAACAATATTACACCATAGAGGTTCTCTTTTTGTATGGATTCTGAGGGAGCTGGCCATACCTGTTATAGCCTAAGGGGAGTTTTGGAGGTGATCCTGACCTGGAAAAGCTCATATATATTTACCTGATGCGAGGTTCTGGTCTGCATTGGATACTAATAAGAAGAGCATATACTTGGAGGATCCAGGAGTGATCCCAAAAGCTATTAGGCCCTTTTAGGAACACGGTAAGAAGGTGAGGAGCCAATTTAGATATTTTGGATACATCACCAGAGACTGCTACGCACAGGACCACTTGCATGCGTTTGGAACACTGATGCCACATATATTTCTGTTGGACTTTTTATATTGTTTCCTAATATATTTTTATATATATTTTCTAGTTGTAGTTGTGAGTGTATTATACACGATATATTGGAGTGTTTCTAGCACGGAGCACTTTTTTGCACTATATTTATCCCCCAGTGCTGGGATCACATGTGTGTCTCACCATTTGTGTTATTTTGATTTTCACTAATGTCCATTGAGATTTGCATTTATTATCACTTTCATTTGTATTTTTTGATCACTATTGGTCCAGTAGAGACCATCGATATATGTTATATATTCACTAAGTATATATAATTTATCACTTTGAGATTTTATTAGGGACATATCACTGTCAATATTATCATAGGATATATATATGTTTAGAGCGCTACATCATTTTTGTTTCATTTCAGTTATTTCACTTACAGGTAATAAGTTATAGGTGGTAGCAGCCTCATCCGTTAGTAGCTATAGTTATCCTTAGAGCACAGGAGGTTCTTATTATAAATTAAAAGCGATTTTAAAGGTTTTTTTTTTTTTTGTAAAATAACAAACATGTCTATACTTACCTGCTGTGTGCAGTGGTTTTGGACAGAGCAGCCTGGAACCCCCTCTTCTCGGGTCCCCCACAGGCTGTCCTGGCTTCTCCTTTCTTGTTATGGGGGCACCCGCGGCTCCGTGTGTCCATTCACACACAAAGCCGCAGCTTGGCCCCACCCCTCTCTCTCCTCATTGGCTGACTGGCTGTGATACACAGCAGATGGAGCCAATGGCTTCTGCGTGCTGCCTCAGCCAATGAGAAGGCAGAGACCCGGGACAGCCGATGCTGTCATGCACATCATTGGATTTCGATGGGGCTCAGGTAAGTATTGAGGTTGCTGTGGGCACTGCTGCACATAGAAGGTTTTTTACCTTCATGCATAGAATGCATGAAGGTAAAAAACCCTGAGCCTTTACAACCACTTTAATTCCTAGGTATTTTAGTGTTGAAGTTTTCCATGAACAAGTAAAAGGATTGAGATAAATGCCATGTTTGTTGTGCTACATTAAGGGGAAGGGCTTTAGTTTTTGAATTATTTATTTTATAGCCTGAGATTTATAACCACTAGCAAACCTGGCTACACACTCCCCCCACCAAAAGTCTTTGGTCCTCAAAAAACAGGATCTGGCAAATACACGAACAGGAGTTTAATATAAAATGTTAAAATGCTCTAACACTAAACTAAACAGGCCTATCGTAAAATTAAATTATCTTATTACACATTTTCTATCAAACATTTAATTGAAGGGAATCTCCCACCAAGATGTGTAAGGAGATAGGCTTGAGTCATATTCTACCAAAGCGAAAGCCGAAAGTACTGACATCTCTTGGTACTTTGGAGCCATGGATACAGTCTCTTCTGAAATTTTGGTTATAAGTGAGTCTTTTTGTGGGACATATTGACCTTTTGGCTTTTTTGCTCCAAAGGGCTTTTCAACAGTTTTATGGGGTAGCTGGAGGACCTCTGTCTCCTCTTCATCCGTCAGAACAGAAGGCTGCTCCTTTCTTTCTTCCATATGAATCTGAGGTACAATTTAAGGGGCTTCTGGCCTATGGGTCCCTAAATTAGTCTCAGCAGTGGATGTAGATGCAGTGGTGTCTATGGACACAGATGGCCACAACCAGTCCAAGCAGACTTTGAGTTGACCTGTTTTACCCTCTGGGTGGATCTGGTACACCCACAAAACAGAGCGTTGCTTGCAGACAGTATAGGGTTGGGTTTCCACCAGTCAGCTAGTCTGTGCTTTCCAGACACACCTATTAGAAGCACTCAATCACCCGGCTGTAGATCCTGGACTCTAACGCCTGGTACACATGATGAGAATATTAGACGAATGATCGTCTGGGTTTTTTTTGCATGCTAGTCTGATATCAAAAAGAATAGGTTATTAGAGTTACGAAAACTCTCGTAAGACAGAATACAACTTCCCGCAATAATATAATGTACTGTATTGTTTTGTAATGCATTCTTTTACGAGCATGCGCGGTCTTGGTCACGGACAATTACTGTACTGATTCAATGAAAATTGTTTGTTGTGTTATCTTATGAGAAAAACATTTGTGCTTGTCCCTTCAGACAATTTTGCATGAACTGTTGAGATGGGCTCTTGAAAGCTGTGTACTAATGATCAAATAATTAGTCCATCACTCCGAAAGTGTTATTTTTCATCCAATTTTCTCATTCTGTGATTCACATACCCTCTGTAGGACACAACAGATGTCTGATCTGGGGACGTGCCAAAGCCAATACAACAGGCAATCTGGCTTTGCACCCAAACATCAGCATGTATGGAGAATAACCTGTGGCATAGTTCTCCATGCTTTTGCTTCTTCTCCATTGTTATAGTCCCAAACATGTTGAGAAAATCATGGGCAAAGCTTCTCAGGCTGCAGATCCCCTTGTGGTGATAGGGAGTAGTTCTGGACTTCTAAATGCCTAACAGATCCAGCAGCTTCCTGATGAGTCAACTCTCAAAGTCTCTTCCCTGATCAGAATGGATTTTCTGGGGCAGCCCATAGTAAACGAAGAACTTCACCACCTAGACCTTGGCCACCTTGGATACCTGTTAATCTTTAGTTGGTAATGCCTAGGAAATGCTTCCCTGACCATTTCTAGGCAGAAAAAGTTAATGCACACCAACTCCATGGGTCCTTGACTTTGGAGGTGATTAATTAGGATGGCTCTGGAGGACAAAGTCTTTCTCTGTATGCAGCATATGCAGAAAAGATAGAAATTCCCAACTTCGGCCCACATTCAAGGCTGGTAGAGCCGTTCCTCACTAACTTGAAAGTCCTCTCTGGCCCTAAATGACCATAGTCATCATGCAAGGCAACTAACACGGCTTCTCTATGTTTCTCTGGTAGAAACGATTGTGACTTGTCTTCAGGATCATCTGAGTGGCCCCTTTGGCAGACCACCCTTCATGCAGCTGTGGTCAATCCCACTCTTTGTAGACCAGGTGTGCTTCTTTTTGGAGAGTTCACTAGCAAGGGCTCTGGGCATCCTTTCTATTGGGTTTTCCCGGGTCAAATTGTATTGATGTTTTCTTAGGTGTTTCTTCGATAGAGTAGGCAGGTTTCCACCTCTCACTTGAGTGAGGTCACAATAGAGCTTGGAAACACCTGCGGCAGTGATTTCAATGGCTTTGGTCCTGGTAGCTCCCTTGACACAATGCTAAACCCCTTTAAATAGGGCTTGGACCCCTTCTGATCTCACTAAAGTCCACTCTTCTAGAGAGTCATAAGGTGTCTTTGATGGGGCATCAGCTTCTCTATTTCCATCTCTTGGATGATACTTCATGAATATTGTAGGGAATGAGTTAAAAAGTCAGCTTGGTCACCTCCTTCTTGAAAGACACCTTGTGAAATTACCCTGGATAACATATATAGACCCAATTTTTAATAACTTACTTTTTTGTTACATATTACACAAACTTGCTTCTTTCCATATGGCTATGACTAATACTGTATGGACTCTTTTATTGTTTTGGCCTTTAGTTTGTGGCACTATAATCTACTTTACCTTGAAAGAAAGCAATGTCTACATCCTGTAGTAATCAACAGTAAATGTATGGATGGCTTACAACCCACAGGGCAAGGACTATCTATGTTTTTCTTCCCTCCATGCTACTTATGCCAGGATCAATATGTTTTTTAGGAACCACTATTTTCTTGATAAAATTAGAGAGATTTATATCCTTATAACCCTAACTGATCATGCTCCTGTCCCATTGATCATCTCCTAGGGCTTTCCTCTCCAAGACAATTAACTGGAGGCTTTTAAAAAGTCATTATCAAACGATCTCAACTTTTCTGCTCATCCTTTAAAAAGACAAATAAACTACATTAAGAAGACAGTACATACCTTTCTTGCTGCCTGTTCTGCAGAACACCACTCAGACACTAAGATATCTTCTGCTTGATCTTTGCTGTCCTCTGCAGTGCTCAAGACCCTCGCTCTGACCTCCACATCACAACTGTATCCTATAATGGGTTAGGTCACAGGGAGGAGCTAGTAAGAACTGCAGGGGACCACAGTTATGTACATTACCTGAATTATTGGTTTCATGGATAAATTAAGCAAAAGATTTCTTGTAATTGGAGCACAATTTAGTGGTGTGTACAACAAAAAGGTGAGTATGTCATGACTTATTTTAGAAGGTATGGCTCAGCTGAATGCTTTTTGTATAGCAACAGGGCTACTTTCCAATTTACACTTACAGGGAACATTTAGTTGGGCTTTAAAATAGATTTACACTGTAACAGAATGACATTTAGGTTGCTAAAGCACAATGTATCAACAATTACTACATTTTTTCCCAGTTAATATCTATTTTCACCATTTTATATTCTTTGTGCTACAGAGCCCCTGCAAGCTCTTTGCCTACTCATCTACATGCACTACAGCAATCGCTGTATGGCTTTTCTCAAGGTGGTTTACTAAAAAGTGGGCCATGCCGCCCAATGTGTTATATAATGGCTACTTGTAGTTTCCAGAGGAAGCCCATGCTACGGAGTAACACTGCAGAACCAAAATTGAGAGACAGACCCTGGAATTCATAAAGACTGGCGCAGGCAGATTTCACGAAAGTGTCTATCATGCATTATAAAAGTGGTAAAGAATGCACCAAATTCACATACCTGTCTAGAACTTGTACTTGAATTTGTTAGAAATATATCTGGTACTGGTCAGTCATAATGAAAACATTATGGTGCTTATATCCCAATTGCAAGAGCATTGAAAAGCATAAAGTATAACAGGGACTTTCCAAGAACCGCAATTGAACAAAAATTATAATAAAATAACATTTTATTGAATTAAATCTTTAAAAACCATAAAGATATTCTTTCCACATAATATGACAATATGGTAACTTGACAGACGGAAAATCCCAAGCTGTATTCAAGAAAGCTGTGTAGCTCCGACGAGTTTCAATTCCTGTAATTCATACTTTGAATCTTCTTCAGGGCTGAGCAACAAAAACAGTACAAACTTCTGAGACAAGAGAAATATAAAGAGTACAATATACATTGCTATTATCTCATACGTCATTAATTTTCTTTGTCAAATCCATACTTGACTTACATAACCATATGTCAGTTAAAATCAAAGGCTTTACTGGTAATCCTATGGTGTCATGGTGATCCCTCAGAGCAGATGGAGGCTAATGAATAAATTTATAAAAACACAAGTTATTTTAGTGTGTATATAAACTAAGACTTAAATAAGTTTATCCAAGGTTCTGTTCTTGGACCCCTCCTTTTATCTCTCTATACCTCCTCCCTGGGCCAACTGATAACCTCCCATGGCTGCCAATACCACCTCTATGCTGATGACACCCAGATCTATCTCTCCACTCCCCAGCTCACCCCCTCAATCTCCTCACGTATCACAATCCTACTAAGCGACATATCAGCATGGATGTCACATCACTACCTCAAACTCAATCTTTCAAAAACTGACCTTGCAATATTTCCTCCTCCCCGATCCCCCACTCATGACTTTACCATTAAGATCAACAGCACAACCATTGGTCCTTCCCCTCATGCCAGGGTGCTAGGTGTAATCCTAGACTCTGACATCTCCTTTGGGCCCCACATCCACTCACTGGCTAAATCCTGCCACCTCAACCTCCGGAACATTTCCAAAATCCGCCCCTTTCTGACCAATGACACCAAAAAACAACTTATCCACGCCTTGGTTATATCCCGTCTCGATTACTGCAACGCTCTCCTCACTGGTCTACCGTTACACAGGCTATCCCCCCTTCAGTCTATTATGAATGCTGCTGCTAGGCTCATACACCTTACCAACCGATCAGCGACTGCTGCCCCTCTCTGCCAATCCCTTCACTGGTTTCCACTAACCCAGTGTTTCTCAACTCCAGTCCTCATGGACCCCCAACAGGTCATGTTTTCAGGATTTCCATTATTTTGCACAGGTGATTTGATCAGTTTCACTGCCTTAGTAATTACCACAGCTGTTTCATCTGAGGGAAATCCTGAAAACATGACCTGTTGGGGGTCCATGAGGACTGGAGTTGAGAAACACTGCCCCTAGCTACATCACCGACCTCATCCACAGGTTTTAGCCAAATTGCCCACTCTGCTCCTCCCATGATATCTTCCTCTCTAGCTCCCTCATCACCTCCTCCCATGCTCGCCTCCAGGACTTCTCCAGAGCCTCTCCCATTCTCTGGAACTCCCTACCCCACCCTGTCTGCCTTTAGGCGATCTTTGAAAACGCACTTCTTCAGGGAAGCCTACCCCACCTCCACCTAAGAACTGTACTTGAATCACCTCCACCAGATCATCCCCCGCAGCTATCACCTTTTGTATCATCTCCCCCTTCCTTTAGATTGTAAGCTCCACGTGCAGGGCCCTCACATTCCTTCTGTACTGAAATGTATTGTAATTGTACTGTCTCCCTTATATTGTAAAGCGCTGAGCAAACTGTTGGCGCTATATAAATCCTGTATAATATTAATAATATCCATATGAATCAAACACCTACATTTAAATAGGTAATGGCAGACAATAGTATGCTATGGCGAATAGAAAGTAATTGGGCATATAAGATTCAGCAAAATATTTCCACCTGATATAGATGGTCCTCTGAAAAGTAATAAGAATATATATCATCACAAAAAATCAAACAGCATCATAATAATTAAAAAAAAAATAAAAATTGGGAGTTGCACATCAAAAGAAATGCTAGATGATATCACAACACATAATCAAATAATGAAAACCATTCTGCATGGCACTGACTACTCCAAAATATAAAGCATCAACCGAGGGCGCAGGCCACTAATATGCAAGTGGCAGATTGAACATCAAAACATATGCTGGAAAGAGAACCAAAGCATATATATATGTCAAGGATCAATAAAAAGGAACTCCAACTAGGTTTCCAACACACCAGATAATTGCATATTCAGTGTGTCAAAACGTCCAGATCCATAATTATAAGACAGTATCAGACGGTGAACACTTTTCTTTACGTATACCTACATCGAGTGCCAGCTTGTTAGTTTGCCATGGCCAAATCATCCACATAACAGACTAAGATGAGCAGCCTCCCCTCTATATATCTGAGTTTGAACCAAAACCACACCTTAATCAAATTGACTTCCAATAAATGTGGGTCGTTTTTTATTAGCCCAGTACCTGACAAAGGGAGGGGAACTCTCACCTCTCCAAAGATATCCTCCGCTGAACTTCCATGCCGTCATTACGTCACTTCTGGAGCATGTGCCGTGACACGGTGTCACCTCCGATGAACTTCCATGTCATCGTTATGTCACTTCTGGCGCATGTGCTGTGACACTGTGTCACTTCCGGTCAGGCGCGGTCAGCGCCGACACGTGTGTATGTCCCATTATTGCATAGCAACAAAATTACCATATGGAAAGCGGTCAAAAAAGATAGAAAACAATGGACCAATGTCTGGATAAAAGATGGTAAAAACCCAGAACATCCCGAATGTTGAAGGGAGACCAAAAAAGACCCCTACTCCACGGGGAACCCGTGTGTGAGGGCTACCCGTGCCGGATGCATCACAGCGAGAAAAACATGTATCAGCAAAATACAAAACAATTCCACAATATCAAAAAGTTTTATTCTTAGAATTCAAATAAGAGTGGTTGGGACTATCTGAAACAAAGAGAGGCACAAGGAATCACATCTGACTTCCCGAACCGCCCCAGTCAAAACAATTACCCCCAAAATGATAGAAAAACCATTACAAACACAATCAATATTACTACACTTTTATGTATATTAATACACAATTATGTATAAATCACACAAAATACTTTTCCAGACATGTCCATTATAGATCTTGTTCTGATTTACCAGAAGTAAAGCCCTCCAAAAACAGTTTACAACTGTTTTTTTTTTTTCATTTAAACCTGGATATATATTAGCTTTCAGAAAATGAATCCATTTAATCTCTTTTTGTAACAGGATTTTATTTAAATCCCCTCCTCTATTGTTCAAGTGAATTTTGTCTAGAGCCCAAAATGTTAACTCTTGCATTCTATATCTATGTGTTTTAGCAACATGTCTGCCAATTGGTGAATGTATATTGCAACTTGCAGCAGCATGTATATGCTATATCTTTATGATCACTCACTGTGTTCATTCAGGAAAGGAATGAGTAAATTACATATTTACCAGCCCCTTCCCCTGTTCTTCATCCTGAAATATCACCTGCAGCATCCACAGAAGAGGAAAGGCGGGTAGCCAGCAGTGGTGGCGGTGGTGGGGGGGAGCAGAAAGTGGAACCTGGAGAGGAGTGGCAACAGGGTTGACATTTACTAGAACCAATCCGCTCTATTTTCCTGCTGCAGCTGCTAAATGCTAGCGGGAGACAAAGGAGGAGAAGCTGGCTTTCAGCTTCTGCAGGAGGAAAATACAGCTGATTCAGTTCTAGTTGGTTCTAGTAAATGTCGTTTCCGCTGCCCCTCCTGTTCAAGTGTGACAGGGAGGGCGCATGGGCCCCTGGAGCACGGGAAGCCACAGTCTGGTTTGAATAACGTGTACAGGTTTGAGGCAGACTGAAACCCAGACACATGATTCAATCCTAGCGGCGGCACCCCTCTCAATGTGGCACCCAGGGTGAGGTGGGGGGTGATTTCAAATCTAACTTCCCCTTTTTCTAGCTCAAGTCCTTTCCCATAATGTCCCCCCAGCACATATCCTCATTCCCTGGTCCCCCCCAAAATCCCTGCTGCAAGTGTACCCTTTTACCTGCCCCACTCCACTCCCCTTCCTGATCACTGTGCCCCCCTCACCTGTAAGTCTCCTTCCATAATAAACACTGCAGACCTCAGATCATCAGGCAGCTCATGCAGAGCGGTGTCCCTCCTCCTCCACTCCTCCTATCTGTGTACATGACAATTTCAGAGCCGAAGAGAAGGCGGCTTCAGTGCACTCTGCAGTGTGTTCTACAGACAGCTGGTGGGAAGAGATGCTGGATGCCAGAGAGGTGCAGATAGCAGCATGTAGAACTCCAAACACCCCACAAGAGATGCTGGGCAGGTGTGCCGAGTGCCCACGCTAGCACGCCCCTGTCAGACCAGTTACTGAAGCTCAGTGCTGGAATGAGTTCTGGCACTGGACTTCTGGATTCAGAACAGATTTGCCCGGACATCAATTTTCAAATCAAGTCTCGGGATAGTCCCAGCGAAAACCTGGACATGTGGTAACCCAAGTGGCGGTGCCCCTCTCGCCTGAGACACCTGGATTACTGCACATTCTGTACTTTTGCTGAAGAAACCCATATTAAGTAGTATTTTCTTGCAATAGGGGAAGAGAGAGACTTATGTATATATTGCAAAACATACGTTTGTTCATTACAGCCCAACTCTGGGGTACTTTTTTTAGTCTCCATTGAGGTAAAGAAAATTAGCAGCTTTGGCTGCAATACTCACCTCCTCCTCACCCCTTGTGTTGCCCCATGCTGCCCATCATGTAACTGGCCTAAATACTTTTGGAAAAAGTAACTATGAAATAAAGAAAACAAATGCACAAGGAGGCTGCTGGAGGAGGGGGAGCACTAGGAAGTGGGAGGATGAACATTAAGAAACTGCAGTTGCATTTTTTTTTAATCCAAATAATGTAAACCCACTATATTTCAGTGGTTTATGACAAATGTAATGTCTGTTTGCTTTGCCTATTTTGGGGAAAGCTTGTTTCTAAAAGGTTTCCTAATAGCATTTTTGACCTCCTGGTTTCTTAGTGTGTAGATAATAGGATTTAGTAGAGGCGTCAGTACTGTATACAGCACAGACACCAACTTGTCTGCTGCATAGTTCACTGGTGGTCTCAAGTAGATGAATACACATGGTCCAAAGAAGAATGTAATAACCAGGAGATGGGCTGCACATGTAGAGAACGCTTTACGTCTCCCTTCTGAAGAAGGGATCTTTAAGATTGTGGTTATGATCCCAAGGTAGGAGAACACCAACACCACAAAGCAACTAAGTGAAATCATCCCACTGTTTGCTATTATAAATATATCAATAAAGAATGTGTCAGAACAGGCAAGTACAGCTAGTGGGTGGACATCACAGAAGAAGTGGTTAATCTTGTTTGGACCACAGAATGGCAGCTGGTAGGTGAGAAAAGCCTGGGTAAAGGAATGCAAGAAGCCTGCTAGCCAAGTACATGCCACCAACCGACGGCAAAATTTGGTATTCATGACAATGTGATACCTTAGTGGATTACAGATAGCCACATAGCGGTCATATGCCATGGCAGTCAGAAGGAAGCATTCTGTGCCACCAAATAAATGAAGGAAGAATAATTGCAATATGCACTGGTTAAAGGAGATAGTCTTTTGATTTGAGAAGACATTAACCAGCATCTTTGGGATGGTAACCGTTGAGTAACACATGTCCAAAAAAGACAAGTTGCTGAGAAAAAAATACATAGGTGAACGCAGACGTAGATCAGCATGGACTGCTGTCATGATGAGAAGGTTCCCTGATAAGGTCATCAAATACAGAGCCAGAAACAAAACAAAGAAAATGACCTGAGCTCCATGTGAATGAGAGAGACCACTTAGGGTGAACTCTGTTACCAAACTTTGATTTTGAAGATCCATATTCTCTTCTCAGGCTAACGGGAAATGCTGAAATTCTGAAAAATAAAGAAGTCGGTCATGACAACATGCCATAAACATAAACTTTTTCAATGTTCATATAACAGAACATTTGGAAATTAGTTCTATTATTTGTATGTGTCTAGTATTAGTTTATTACAATACTATAACAGTTTTTAACTCCTTCCATGTTTTTTGCTCAGATTTTTCCAAATTTGTGTTTTTACTGGACAGTTTTCTCCACTGCATAAAACTACCATTTACACTTCATCAAATATAATTACTAAACCTAATAAAGAAAAAAGAAACATGGAACAGAAACCCATAGCAAACAATTAGAATATCTTTGCTCCTTAAGTGGTGTATATTAAAATATAATGTTAATGTTTTTCAATGGGCAGTTGCACTTAGCCTTTTCAATGGTTTTTCAATGGGCAGTTGCACTTTGCCTGTATATGTAAAAATACACCTCAAAATCAATATATAACACTGGCTGATTTACTGACAGAATAAAGTGTTCAAAACAGTTCTCAGTACAAGGGAAGTTCATATGTTTTGAAGCGTATTTGAAGTTTACAAATTAGTTAATGAGCTATATGAATTGTCTACTCCATTAAAAATCAGCCCCCTAAATTTTACTAGTTTTGCAGAGTGTTGTTTGACTGTATGCAATGTACCTTATATGTATAATTTTCACTGGTTCAGAGTATATCAGTACATTTAGAAATATTGATTTCCTTTAAACACATTATTGACTCACTGTTAGATAACTTTGGAAAATTAAATTATATGTGAACCCTCACCTTGTAAAACAACCCATTCAGCTTAAAATAGAAATGAAAGACAAACCATTTTTTTTATAAGGGATCACATACTCTCTGTTCTCAGCAGCAGTGGGAGCTCAGAAATCTGGTGAAGGAGAAGCAGCAGTACACTGGTCTTCCCAGCGAATGGCTGTGCAGGGAGGCGTATTAGGACAAGTTTGGTCACTTGAAGAGAGCAGGTTAAGTTCTCAACACAGCCAGAGAACTGACCATGTTGTGATTGCATGTGTAGTGTAGCCAGTTTTTAATTGGAAAGCAGGGGGACTGGCAGGAACACAAGGGATTTCATACAAAGTAAGCAATGCAAAAAGAACGGGATCCCTTTTCCTACAATTACAGTGAAAGAAATAAGTAATTGATCCCCTGCTGGTTTTGAATGTTTGCTCACTCACAAAGAAATGATCAGTCTAAAAGTCAAATGGTAGGTGTATTGTAACACTGAGAAACAGAACAGCAACAAAGAATTCAAAAGAAATGCATGTCTAACAAATTATGCACTGATTTGCATGTTCATGAGGGAAAAAAGTATTTGATCCCCTATCATTCAGCAGGATTTCTGGCTACCAGGTGTCTTTCATACAGGTAACAAGCTGAGATTAGAAGCAGTCTCTTAAAGGGAGTGCTGCTAATCTCATTTTGTTACGTATATAAAAGACACCTGTCCACAGGAGCAATCAAACAATCGGATTCCAAACTCTTCACCATTGCAAAGACCAAAGAGCTGTCCAAGGATGTCAGGGACAAGATTGTAGACCTACACAAGGCTGGAATGGGCTACAAAACTATTGCCAAGCAGCTTGGTGAGAAGGTGACAACAGTTGGTGCAATCATTCGCAAATGGAAGAAACACAAAACAACTGTCAGTCTCCCTAGATCAGGTGCACCATGCAAGATCTCATCTCGTGGAGTGTCAATGATCATGAGAACAGTGAAGAGTCATCCCAGAACTACACATGAGGATCTTGTCAATGATCTCCAGGCAGCTGGGACCACAGTCACCAAGAAAACAATTGGTAACACACTGCGCTGACAAGGATTGAAATCCTGAAGTGCCCGCAAGGTTCCTCTGCTTAAGAAAGCACATGTCCAGGCCCGTCTGATGTTTGCCACTGAACATCTGAATGATGCAGAGGAAGACTGGTTGAAAGTGTTGTGGTCAGATGAGACCAAAATCAGCTCTTTGACATCATCTCAACTTGCCTTGTTTGGAGGAGGAGGAATGCTGCCTGTGACCCCAAGAATACCATCACAACTGTCAAACATGGTGGTGGAAACATTCTGCTTTGGGACAACTGCACCACATCAAAGGGACAATGGACTGGTGAATGTACCGTCAAATCTTGGGTGAGAACCTTCTTCCCTTAGCCAGGGCTTTGAAAATGGGTCATGGATGGGTGTTCCAGCATGACAATGACCCAAAACACACGGCCAAGGCAACAAAGGAGTGGCTCAAGAAGAAGCACATTAAGGTCCTGGAGTGGCCTAGTCAGTCTCCAGACCGTAATCCGATTGAAATTCTGTGGAGGGAGCTGAAAGTTTGAGTTGCCAAATGTCAGCCACCAAACCTTAATGACTTGGAGAGGATCTGCCAAGATGAGTGGGCCTAAATCCCTCCTGAGATGTGTGCAAACCTGGTGTGGCCAACTACAGTAAATGTCTGACCTCTGTGATTGCCAACAAGGGATTTGCCACCAAGTACTGCAGCTGCAGGCATCATCCTGGTATGGTTTTTTTCAGCCGGCGATTGGCTTTCATGGAAAAGCAATCCTAGTGGCTAATTAGCTGAAGGATTGCTTTAACAAGCAGCAGGAGACTATTCCCCCCTCCCACACTGCCTTCCACTGCCTTCTCGGGCAGTCTTGTGCCATCGGGGGAACCTGAGAATGCAGCCGGTGTTTCTGCCAGCTGACCATAGAGCTGATTGGAGACTGTAATGGTGCCAATCATCTCTATAGTCTAACATTTGGAAGCTATGAGCATTTCATCACTTCAGTTTCACAGAATATAAGCAGCGCCATTTGTAAATTGGGAAAGCATCTGATCACACCTATCTTGGTGAGATTAGATAATGTAAGGGCAGAGGAGATATCTAGAGTCTGATAGACCCCAGATTTCTCAAAAAAGAATATATGACAATGCCCATTTAAGTTATAGGGGATATTTGCATTCCCTGTGATAGCATTAAAAGTGATAAAAAAAATGAAAGGGACAGTGTAAAAATAATTTAAAAAATCAAAATAACAAAAAAAAGCACCCTCAAACCTGCACGCATGCACCTGCGTGCGCGAGCTTTAACCCTGCGCCAGTATGTAAACAGAGGTTGCACCATGCATGTGAGGTATCACCGCAAACATCAGATCAAGGGCAGTAATTCTAGCACTAGACCTCCTCTGTAAATCTAAAATGGTAGCTTGTAAAGGCCTCTAAAGCATTGCCTATGGATATTAAAAATGTATGCAGTTTGTCGCCATTGCACGGGGCATGTGCAGTTTTAAAGAATGTCATGTTTGGTATCTATTTACTCGGCATACCATCATCTTTTATATTCTACCAAATAATTGGCCAATATATTGTGTTTTTGTGCATTAAAAGTAAAAAAAGTGCATACAATCCACCACCCACTCCGACGGTAATATCCTTGATCTTGTCTTCTCCAACCGCTGCGCTCCCCACAACCTCACTAACACCCCCTTCCCTCTCTCTGACCACAACCTGATCACCTTCTCTATCTCCTCATCCTCCAACGCCTACCCCTCCAAATGTCACACTACTACCAGCCGTAACCTCCGCAACCTTAACCCTGCCTCCCTCCACTCCGCAGTTGATCAACTCCATGACAGCATCCTCCCCCTGTCCTGCCCCGACTTGGCTATGACCGCCTACAACAATGCGCTGTCAACAGCCCTGGACTCACTAGCGCCTTTAACCACACGCAACATCAGACCCCGACCGCTCCAGCCCTGGCAGACTGATCACACCAAAACCCTCAAACGACACAGTCGTGCCCTGGAGCGACTATGGCGCAAAACCAAATCCCAACAAGCCTTCACCCGATACAAATCTGCCTTCCACACCTACACCTCCTTCCTCCATACTGCCAAACAAGCCTACTTCCTGACCCTCATCAAGGCCCTCTCCTCCAATCCTCGCCGACTCTTCTCCACCTTCAACTCTCTACTCTCGCCACCCCCACCTCCACCCAGCACCTCACTCACTGCCCTTGAGATTGCCAATCACTTCAAAAACAAGATTGACACAATTCGCAAGGACATTGCCGCAACTCACACGCCTTCTCAACCCGTCCCCTCTCACACAGCTACCCCCTCATCCCCCCTCCCCCTCGACATAACCCACAGGGACTTCGTCGCTGCTCAAACTCCCTCCAACCCCCTTCCCCCTCACTCAGCTACCCCCTCTACACCCCTCTCCCACGGCCCCACCACTGCCCTGACCTCCTCTCCCACCCCACCCTACATTCCTCATACTGAAGCTCCCCCAACACTCCGCACCTTTGACCTTACTACCATCGAAGAAGTCTCCAAGATCCTCTCTGATGCCCGCCTCACCACCTGCCCCCTTGACCCTATCCCCACACAACTCCTACAACCTCCCTCCCCCTCCATCCTACGCTCCCTCACCCACATCTTCAATCTCTCCCTCTCCTCCGGCACTTTCCCTTCCCCTCTGAAACATGCACACATCACCCCCATACTTAAAAAGCCCTCCCTGGACCCCAATGACCCGAACAACCTCAGACCCATCTCCCTGCTCCCATTTACATCTAAACTCCTCGAGCGCCTAGTCTACGCCCGCCTATGCTCTCACCTCAACGACAACAACCTCCTCGATCCCCTACAGTCCGGCTTCCGTCCCCTACACTCCACCGAAACTGCCTTACTCAAACTCTCCAACGACCTGCTAACCGCCAAAGCTAATGGCCACTATTCAGTGCTCCTACTCCTTGACCTCTCTGCGGCCTTTGACACAGTCGACCACCCCCTCCTCCTCAAAAAACTACACTCCCTCGGCCTCAGAGATTCTGCTCTCTCCTGGCTCTCATCCTACCTGTCACAACGCTCTTTCAGCGTTACCTATAATGCCACCACCTCCCTCTCACTCCCCCTCTCTGTTGGGGTCCCCCAAGGCTCTGTCCTCGGGCCCCTTCTCTTCTCCATCTACACCTCCTCCCTTGGCCAACTCATACACTCTCACGGCTTCAACTACCACCTCTATGCCGACGACACACAAATCTATCTCTCAACCCCCCACCTCACCCCCTCGGTCTCCGCCCAAATCACACACCTGTTGAGCGACATATCAGACTGGATGTCGCTCCACTTCCTTAAACTGAACCTCTCCAAAACCGAGTTTCTTGTCTTCCCTCCAGCCCGGACACCACCCCCCATTGACTTCTCCATCATGTCCAACAACGCCACCATCAAACCCGCCCCGCAGGCCAGAGTACTTGGTGTCATTTTGGACTCCAACCTATCCTTCCAGCCCCAAGTCCACTCTTTAACAAACTCATGCAGACTCCACCTCCGCAACATCGCCAAAATCCGCACGTTCCTAACTCCAGAAACCACTAAACAGCTCATCCACTCCCTCATCATATCGCGACTCGACTACTGCAACTCCCTCCTCACTGGCCTGCCTCGCCGCTGGCTATCCCCGCTTCAGTCCATCCTGAATACGGCTGCCAGACTCATTCACCTTTCCAACCGCTCCGTTTCCGCCACCCCCCTCTGCCAATCCCTCCACTGGCTTCCGATTGCGCAACGGATCAAATTCAAAATCCTAACACTGACGTACAAAGCTGTCCACCATACTGCCCCGAACTACATCACTGACCTAATATCCAAGTACCGCCCAGCACGCACACTCCGCTCCTCACAAGACCTCCTTCTCTCTAGTTCCCTGGTCTCCTCCTCCCATGCCCGCCTCCAGGACTTCTCCAGGGTGTCACCCATCCTCTGGAACTCCCTGCCCCAACCCATCAGATTATCACCTACTCTCCTCTCCTTTAGGCGCACCCTGAAAACCCATCTCTTCAGGGAAGCCTACCCCGCCCCCTGCTAACTTGCCGACCTCCTCCACTCTTCCTACCACTCCATCCCCCACAGCTATCTCCTCCTGTGCCACCATCCCCTCCCTCCTAGATTGTAAGCTTGAAAGAGCAGGGCCCTCGATCCCCTCATGTTTTGCATTGTATTGGTATTGTTCTGTCACATGTTCTGTCCCCCTTTGTAATGTACAGCGCTGAGCGAACTATTGGCGCTTTATAAATACTGAATAATAATAAAAAAAAAATAATAATATTTTTTAAAAAAACATTTGCATTTGAAAAATCGCTGCTTAAGCACTATGTGAGATAAAAAATTGCAGAACCCACCATTTTATTCACTAGGGTGTCTGCTTTAAATAAATATATAATGTTTGGGGGTTCAAAATAATTTCCTAGCAATGTGTGGCATAAGCTTCTAATGCTGGGCATAAATTGCCCCCAACCCCCAAAATGACCACTTTTTGGAAAGTAGACACCACAAACTATTTGCTGAGAGACATGTTGAGTCAATAGAAGAATTTATTTTTTTATCACAAGTTTTTTGAAAATGACAAAAAATATATATTTTTTTTACATAAAATTGTCACTTAAATGATTTTTTGCTCACACATGCCATGGAATATGTGGAATTACACCCCAAAATACATTCTGATACTTCTCCCGAGTATGGGGATACCATATGTGAGAGACGTTTTGGCAGTCTAGCCAAGTACAGGACCCCAAAATCCAAAAAGCACCTTCAGGCTTTTAAAGGGCTTTATTTCCTCATTACACTTCCTGACTACCTATCACAATTTTGGAGGCCCTGAAATGCCAGAAAAGCACCCCTCCCCTCCCAAATGACCTCTGTTTGAAAAGTAGACACCCCAAGGAATTTGATAAGAAGCACGGTGAGTATTTTGCAGATCTCATTCGTTGCCACAAGTTTTTGGAATATGAATAAAGAAAACAAAAATATATTTCTTCTTTTCTTTTTTTATATTTCAAAACCTTGTGGGAAAAAATTAGATCTGCAGAATACTCACCGTGCCTCAAGTGGTCATTGGATTTCAGGCTTCTGTATGTGGCTAGGATCCCACAAAGTCTCACACATGTAGTATCACCATACTCGGTAGAGGTAGCAGAATGTATTTTGGGGTGTAATTCCACATATACCCATGGCTTGTGTGAGAAATATATAATTTAAATGACAACTTTGTGTAAAAAAAAATGTTTTTGTCATTTTCCAAAAGCCTGTGGAAAAAAATAAATCTTCCATGGACTCAATATGCCTCTCAGCAGATAGCTTATGGTGTCTACTTTCCAAAAAAGGGTAATTTGGGGGTGTTATTACTGTCCTGGTATTTTAGCACCTCAAGAAATATGATGGACAGTCAGAAAGTAAATGCTGTGTAAATTCCATTATCTATACCATAGCTATAACTTTCACACAAAGCAATCAATATACACTTATTGGGATTTTTTTAACCAAAAACATGGAGCAGAATACATTTTGGCCAAAATGTATGACAAAATTTGAGTTTTTTGGATATTTTTTATGACAGAAATTAGAAAATATTGTTTTGTTTCAAACCTGTTTTTGTTTATAGCACCAAAAATAAAAAGCACACAGGTGATCAAATACCACCAAAAGAAAGCTCTATTTGTGTGGAAAAAAAGGACATACAATTAATTTATGTACTGTATTGCATGACAGCGCAATTGTCAGTTAAACTAGTGCAGCGCTGTATAGCAAAAAAATGGCGTAAATTGCAGTATCTATACCATAGTTTGTAGATGCTATAACGTTCACACAAAGCAATCAATATACACTTATTGGGATTTTGTAGCAAAAACATGTAGCATAATACATTTTGGCCTAAATTTATGACTAACTTGAGTTTACTATATATTTTTTATAGGCGAAAGTAAAAAATATTGTTTTTCTTCAAAAAGTTTGGTCTTTTTTTGTTTATAGCACAAAAAATAAAAAGCACACAGGTGATCAAATACCACTGAAAGAAAGCTCTATTTGTGTGAGAAAAAGGATATAAATTTTGTTTGGATGCAGCATTGCATGACCGCGCAATTACCAGTTGAAATAGTGCAGCGCCGAATAGCAAAAAGGGGCCTGGCCTCAGGATGACAAGTGGTTAAAATAGTAATATTTCTTCAAGATGGGAAAAGCTGTCTAGCTGTTAATGCATGGGATGGAACAATAAAAGAAATGAATACAGGTATATTAAAGAAAGACACCATGTACTGTGTAAAGAGACATACAGATCAGTGAGATAGAGACTGATGGGATTTGTGCATTGGTGATATAGGCAAGCATTATTCTGTATAATGATCTCATATTTATATTATCCCTTGTGTTATATTCTCGGTAAGAAATTCCCTTGGAATATTGGTCAGAAGAAAAAAATAATTTAACTAAACTTATTAACGATACAATTATCTTAATGATTAGAAGCAGATTCTATATAGTAAATATAGAACAGTTGTGGGACCAATATTTTACTTTGTTTATATTAAAATAATGGGATTAATGGTAATTTAATCTGACTGACTGCAAACATCAGAACATGTAAATGATTGTTATTTATTTCTATTTCTATTTTCAACGTATAGCTAACAAATCAATATAGAGGGTTTTTTTTCAGTTTTCTAAAAAGTTTTCCTTGGCGCAGAAGGCTTAAGTTTTCAACCATACTTTTTTTTGAGAAAGAAGAAAATATTCACAAAACCTTAACCCCTTTCTTCCCACAATCTGTATATTAACATTCCCTGGCAGAATGAGGACATGTTAATGAATGATCTCCCCTATAAATGCTAGCAATTAACACTTAGCTCTTAATCAGTCAGGGTTGCCACTGACAATTGGGAATCAATCATAGTGGTTCCCAATTATCTGATTGTAGCACCCTTTTAGTTTAGCTAGTGGGAGCTAGATCCTAATGGTTAGTCAGGAGCTAGTTAGCAGCTCAGGTGAGATAGCCAGAGAGGTCAAATTCTGGTCAGGACTGAGAGACTCTGCAGGCCAGCCCCTCTGGAATTTCCTCCTGCTCTGAGGCTTTTGGAGGAGGGCCTTGGAGGCAGTGGATGGACTGAGGAGTGGTTAGCTGCACTCTTGAGGGACCTCAGCCAATCCCCAAGAGAAGGCTTGGCAAGGGACTGAGACTCCCTTAAAAGTGTAAGAGCCTGCTCAGTAGCAGAAGGTCAGGTGGTGGAGAGAAGAGTGTGGAACAGAAAAATGTGAGGCTGGAGGAGAAGGTTGCCAGGAGGCCTATTGGGATGGGGGCTATCTGAGAGCCTGGAGCTGGAGAGAAGGAAATCTTTGGACTCACTGGCCCCTCTGAGTTAGAACCACCTGTATGGCAAAGAAGGAGCAGCCCAGCTAATAGGCCTGGTAGCAGCAGCCATCCCACAAGCAGTACAGGAGAGGATCTGAGTGAGTACACCTGCACCCCCTGGGCAGATAGGGGAAGGAGCTCTATGGTGGGAAACCAGATTAGCACCCTACTAGTGACTGTTCACCTCATTTAACGGGACAGATCCACTGCTCAGGAAGATGTTTGCAGATTGCTGGGTGAAGAGGAGTTCATCTAGGGTCTGGGGTGGTACAACTAGGAGCTGCTGGCTAGCACTCCTACAGAGACTGTATCAGAGAAAAGAAGCTTGTGAATAGTTCAGGAGGTTTTCCTCAGATGTCAGTTCCCTTATGAATCCTATACCCCCTTATCCTATCCAAGTTCTAATCCACTCAATAAATAAAAAAAACAATGCTCAAGGACTGATTTCTGACTTGGAGTGCATGCTTGTGTGAGAAATGCTGAATGATTGGCCGTGCAGGACTATAGGCAGACCCAAATTCATCAGCAATCCCTAATGGGGTAGTGCTACATGATCATTATGTCAGCTCTGACATATAGATAACATGCGGGATGTAGGCTCCATTGTCAAAAATGACAGCCTTTAGCCTGCAGATGAATACTGCCAGCTTCAGTTTATTAGTTCAACTGTCAGATACAGGCACCATCATAAATAATAACTAAAAATAGACAAAAAAGTAAAACAAAAACAAGCTGGATTTTTTTAGTAAAATATTTTACTAAATAAAAAACTTTATATGCGCATCTGGGACAGCGAATAACAGACAAATCACAGCTTTGTCTTTCACTTAGCATTTCCTGAATATTTTTACTTACATGTATTTTCCTATGAGATTTCAGTGAAGCCCTATTAAATTTGACTCTATACATGATTGCTTTAGCAGTGAAAGTTCATGATTTGTAAATGTAAGAAGGGGCAAGGAACTGGGAACTTCTCTCCTTCATTCACATAAGTGCCTAAAAGCTTCCATTCTTCAAGTTCAATGAATGTTCTGTTGGTAGTTTTTGTGTGTGTTCCCGTGTGCCCTTAGATTTATAGTTCAGCGAAATGCAGTAGTGATGATCAGTGTTTCTTATTTTACACACATTCCTTTGAATTCTATCCCATTGTATATTCTTAACATAATAACGTCCCCCAATTTACACATCAATCTTTGTCATAGAGCTCATGCCTGTGACTTTGACAGATTGCAGAGTTTTTGTGTTGAGGTTGTTTCAGGTGATAGCACTGTGTCCCTAACTGCACAGTAGTACACAGCAGTGTCTTCTGGTGCTGCACGGCTCTTCTTTAGGCTGGTGGATCGTTCTTCAGAATTTACTGACATAATAAAGGTCCCAGCAATCTTTGTATCATCAAATCCACTTCCAAGATTTTCTAATGTTCCATCCGTGGTTTTCTTGTACCAGAACATGATATCCATGCTAGTAGCATTCTGGTGGCATGATATAAGGACTGGTTCTCCTTCATTTACGCTTATTTGATGCCTCTGAAAAACCTGGCTCTGGCATATAATCAGTACTGAAAAAAAATTAAACCTCAAAAAATTCAATGATGAACAATATACATTTAAGAAAGCAACATACATGTTGAAAATGCTGAACATTTTAAAGATAATAGTGAAGGAAAACCAATAAAAAATCTAATGGTTTATTTATAAAAGTTGAAATAAAAATGTTTGGTTTTTTTTGGAAAAATGCTGGCTCCCCTAGTATTCTATTGTTAACAAATAACTTCCTTGCTTCCTATCATTAATTAGTCATAGCTATCATGAAGGACAAACTTAATGTATAATAATGTATGACTTACCTTTGAACAAAAAGATTAAAGTGAGGAGGTTCATTGAAGATGTGCCCTGGCTGAAGAACTGAAGTCTTTGTGATACAAAATCAAACTTCATTAGACTTCAATGAAGCACAACAGTACAACAAAGCTGCACAAGAAGTGTGTACAACGTTTTTATGAAAATCTGGTTAAAGTTGAGTTCGCAGTTGTTGTCTGGGTACAACCTTCAAAGCTGTTCTTGAGGATATGCAAATCTAGATATCTGCTATTTAGAGACTATATTAAAGCGGAGCTCCAGCCAAAAAGTTATGCTTTAAGGCCTCGTCCCCCGCTTTCCATTAAGGATTGGCACCTTTGGGGACTGGGGCAAGGGAGCGGGTACCCAATGTTGACAGGTACCTGCTCTCACTTCCGCTGCGATCGCCTAGGCGATCGAAAGCAGAACTTGTCCTCCCCCCTCCCTCCCCGTAGTCTTCTTGGATATGTGAGAGATCCCAGAAAACTATGGGACCATTCAGAAAGCACAGAGCTACTCGTGCATGTGCAATGGGCACCCAGCTGTGAAGCTGCAAGCTGTCACAGCCGGGTGCCCACACTGAAGATGCCGGCATCAAGGACAGAAGACGGCCGGTGAAACCAGCTGTGGTGAGGACACTGCTGGATCGAGGGACAGGTAAGTGTCTGTTTTTTAAAAGTTAGCAGCTACAGTTTTTGTAGCTGCTGACTTTTATCTTTTTATATTGTGGCTGGAGCTCTGCTTTAAAGTGGTTCTAAAGGTTGAAGGTTTTTTACTTTCATGCATTCTATACATAAAGTTAAAAAACCTTCAGTGTGCAGCTCCCCCTGCAGCCCCTCCCCAATTCTTACCTGGGCCCGATCTCGATCCAGTGATGTACATGTGAGCAGTGGCTCTCTGGGGTCTCTCTCTCCTCATTGTCTGAGAGACAACAGTGGAAGCTATTCAGTGAGGAGGGAGCAGGGGGTGGAACTGAGCCATGCTCTGTGTGTCTCATAGACACACAGAGCCAGTTTGGGAGAGAGCATGCATGAGTGCCCCCAAAGCAAATAGCTTGCTCTTGGGGCACTCGGCAGAGGGGAGGGGTCAGAAGCATCAGCGGGGGACCCAAGAGGAGGAGGATCAGGGCTGCTCTTTACAAAAGAGCAGGTAAGCATGATGGGTTTATTATTTTAAAGTGGTAGCAAACTGCAGCTGGAGATAAAAAAAATCCCCTGAAAGGTAATGTCATGTGCATCGTATACTAGCACATTATGCAGGACTTACCCCTCAAGTGGTGCGGTGTCCCCGCTGCAGAGGCTTCCATCATCACCCAGTCTTCCGTCTAGGTTTGCGAGTCCTGGCCACCGGACTGGCCGATCTGCACTGACGTCACTCCCGCGCATGGGAGTCTCAGGACACGGCACAGTGCTCTGAAGGAATGGCACAAGTATGCCGTTCCTTCACAGTGCATGCACCAGCAGACAAAAAGAGTGAATATCTCCTAAACAGGGCACGTTTAGGAGATATTCGTTTTACCTACAGGTAAGCTTTATTGTAAGCTTACCTGTAGGTAAAAGATACAAAAGTGGGTTTACTCTCACATTAAAGAAAAAATAAGCCCTTAGAACTTCTTTAAGCAGTGTTCTTGAAGTCTTGAAATAAGTCACTGGATAGAAAAAATATCTATGGTGTACAGGGCATCTTGATTGAAGATAAAAAATGTTAAATAAAATGCTAGTAAAAAAAGAGTTTAGGTAAGTAAGGGGTAAATACCAAATTTTGAAAATGCTCAAAGAGCAAAAGTAATGTATAGGTTGCCATTGCTGAGCTTTCCTTCCGATAACACTAGTTGACTAGCTGTCATTTTAATCAATTGCCTATAGAGTCACTGGACAACATGCATCCTGTTTTTAGAAACCAGACTTTGATTATCAATAAGCTGCTTAAAATGTATCTTGGCCATAAGACTTTAACTGTTTAGAATTGCACCAAACATTTTGATGATAATTGCTGTATATACAGTATATCCATAACCAAAAGACTAATACTAATGTGTAAACTGCTACCGTAAGTATCATTTATTACGTACCAACACTGAAATACAGGATTAGAGAATATCCACATATTTTTTTTCCAATTGTTTGTAATGGTGTTTTGTATGTGATACGTCGGGTAAATATTAAGGGTTAATATACACCAGTTTTGGTGTCTAGAATGTCCTCTCTGAACTTGACTAAGTATTTGACAAGAATATAGTAAAGGTGAAATTAACTCCTTTAGTCTTGTGCTGGAACAGTTATTGCATGAACAATGATGGTAACAGCACCTGTGTGGGACTCAGTGCACAGAAATAGACTGAAGAATCTTCTATATGAAGCTCGGTCAGATTGAGAGGAACTGCAGAATTTTCTTTATTAAGTGTTACTAACATTCTGCTTTCATATTTTTCATTTACGTGTTTAATGCCAGCATAGTCGACCTTGGCAATATATTCCAAATAACTTCCAGGCCTCTGTCTATACCAGGACATATAGGGATTGCCTGATGTTTCATATGTACAAGAAAGAGATATAGACTGTCCTTCATATGACACTATTTCAGGTATCTGCGTTACAGAGTCCTTTTGACATTGTATTATTTGGGCTGAAAAAAAAGAGAAAAAACTTTAACAAGTATAAAAACTTATATTGTTATTCACTATTTCTCTATGCTCATGCTATTAAACCATGAAGCTACATGACATTGCTGTGTGCCTGAGCTTAAATCACCCACCTGCCAGAATGATACAGAGTTCCAGATACAAGCCAAGCTTCATTCTGACTATGCTTTGAGAAAGTTGCTGTTCAGACAAAGGGCATTATATTCTGATTGGGAGGAGCTTGTAGTGGCTTGTTTGCAGCCGTGGGGTTTACCAGTTTGTAAACTTAGTGCAAATGACATGGTGCAGTAAAATGATCAGATGTCATTCCCTGGTTTGTAATTTTAAAAAAAGACTTGCGCTCCACAGGCAAGTGCCCTCTGGCATAAAGACTACTAGATCTGAGCATCCAAAAGTTACTCAGTATTTCACCTAGTAATCTGACCAAAATCTGCCTATTTTTTTAAGTTTTTTTTTTTTTTTACTATTGCCCAGTGCGCCATACAAAAGGTGTGCCTTACAAGTTCCTCAAAGACTGCAGCTCAACATAGTGGGAATATGGGCTGTTATTCTCGTATCAAGGAGATGTAAGCTTGCTCATACCAGCTCACCTGTGAGAACTGGAGTGGTGTTGCCTGGTCCTCTGCTGCGGTGACTTGGTAAAGGTGTCATCTGTGTGCTTTGCCATAGACTAACAAGCAACTGTATTTTAACTGTATTTTAAAAGATACTACTTGCACTATATTTAAGTGATTCTAAACCTAATTTTTTTTTCTTTAACCACTTGAGCTCCAGAAGGTTTTACCCCCTTCATGACTAGGGCATTTTTGCTATTCAGCAGTGCGCTGTGTCCAATCACAGCCCAGAGCCCTGTGTTGACAAACACACAGGGCTCTGTAAAGAGGGAATGATCTGTGTGTGTCTTCTCTCTGCAAAGCAGGGAGAAGGAACAAACAGATTTTTTAGCAAAAAGGAGAACATATAACACACATTAAAATGTATTAGGCACACGCTTAACCCCTTGATTACCCCAAGATGTTAAAATAACATTTATACTTACCTGCTTTGTACAATGGTTCGCAGCCCCGAGCCTCCTCTTCTAGAATCCCACTGGCACTCCTATCTGCTCCCCCCTCCCGAGTGGCTTGCTATGGGGGCACTCATGTGTGCTCGATTTTGAGCCAACTTTGTGTGTCTATTGACACACAACGCGCCCCCCACTCCCCCCTCACTGGCTGTAATTAACAGCATCAGGGGTCAATGGCTTTCTCTGCTGTCTCTGAGCCAATGAGGAGTGAGAGAGTGGATCAAGATTGGGCTCAGGTAAGTATAAGGGGGTCTGGGGGGAGCTGCATGCAGAATGGATTTTACCTTAATGTAGAGAATGCATTAAAGTAAAAAAAGCATTCTGCTTTTAGAACCACTTTAATATATATAAATTATTTGATTGTAACAAGTAAAATTAATTTACATTTTGTGTTTTTGCCCATGCCGAGTTATCCTCTTTACCAAAAAAGAAGGTCCTATCTAGGCATGAAGTTGAATGAGGAAAGTTTGCATGTTTTATATTTTGCAATGTTTAATATAAAAGAATGACTCAATCAATCACAGTATTGGAGCAATGGAATCATGGCATGGAACAACAAAGACGACAATTGTGGTAGGAAAGGAATGAGTACTTTTATGAGTTTACCAAAGCAGGTGATATTGTACTACTATTATGTGAATATCTCCTAAACAGTGCAAGTTTAGGAGATGTTCACTGTACCTACAAGTAAGCTTTATTATAGGTTTACCTGTAGGTACAAGTTCTAAGGTGGACTTTACTTCCACTTTAACTGGCCTGCCTGTAGTTCAGACCTTTCACCAACTGAAAATATTTGGCACATCTTGAAACACAAAATACGACCCAGAACTGTTGAGCAGTTAGAATCCTATTTTAGGCAAGAATCGGACAACATTCCTCTCCCAAAACTCCGGCAGCTGGTCTTCTCATGTCCCAGACGTTTACAGAGTGTTGTTAAAAGAAGAAGGGATGCTACACTATGGAAAACATGGTTCTGTCCCAACTTTTTTGAGACATCCATTTGCTGCCATCCATTGTATAATTACCTTATTTTATTCTTCAAATGGACAATTTTCTCAGTTTAGATATTTGATATATTTTCTATTGTTTATTGTGAATAAAATATGGGTTTAGGAGATTTGGAAATCATTGCATTCTGTTTTTATGTAGATTTTACTTTTTTGGAATTGGGGTTGTATGTATAATACTCAGTCTGGCAGCATATAATATGGCTAAAACATTTCTTTTCAGTATAGTTGTTATTCATCACTTTACCATATTCTCCTACAGAGTTTAGGGTTACAGGTCCTCTTTTTTACACCTCAATCAGAGGGCTCTGCTTTCTTCTCATACAGCTTCTTCAATATGTGGATCTCCTATTCCTTACAGGAAAAAGCTGAACATGTATTCCTTATGACTTCCAACTGTTATTAGGTTTTTTGGTTTTTTTTTAGGAATATACTTTATTTGTCTATGCTACATTTCCTTGCCATGTTTAGGTATATTAGGCTTAGGCCTTTTTTATCCTTGTTCACCATCTTACATTGTTAGTGTAATTTATTTTCCCTAGTTCAGTAATTGATTCCTTTTCCTGTTCTTTTCCTCATCACTTGGATCATTCAGTTGTTATGCTCACCCCTCGTTTGGACTGCTTATAGATGTAGCACATGTCCAAGATTTACTACAATCTTGTGGCCCTTAATGAATGATGAAGAAAACAGGATATTTGTATTTACCATAAAATTATTTTCTTGAAGAATATTAAGAGTCACAGGACCCATCCCTTTGGATAATTAGGCCTTATGCATTTCATGCTTATAAAACTCAAGCATGATGGTTGGACGTAGATTTATACAGGGGCTGGCTAAGTATCTTTTGTTTGCTAGTGTCCAAACTTCCTGTAGGCAGCAGTATAACCATATGTCCAAGGTTTACTATTATCCTATGTCCTACAATGAGCTTAAAACAACATTTTACGTAAGTAAAAAAAAGTCTGCTATTGCTGGATGGTATACTATATAATGACTGCACCTGGAAGTGGGTCAAGAAGTAATGTAAACACATTACGTTTTTTAACTTTCCTTATTGTTTCCACTGACTGAGTTTATGACATAACTGCACATTATTATGAAGCACTGTGGCGGCTGTCAGAGCACAGAAATACACACCACTGTCTGTCACATTGACATTAGACACAGTCAGGGGGAAGATCTTCTTATTCAGGTAATGCCTTGCTGTAAATTTATTTTCCATTAGTTCTTCTGTTCGTCCTAGGCTTTTTAGGATGTACAGGGGACTCTTCCCAGGGTACTGAACATACCAGAAAACATAGGGAGAGCTGTCTGCTGTTTCATATTTACAGTCTATTGTGATCTGCTGCCCCGTTTCTGCATTCTTTGCTTCCTTTGACTGTGTAACATTTTCTGCTCTGCAGATGCCTGTTTGAAGACAGTAAATAAGAATGAAGGAAACAAAAAGTAACATTTCATGCAATTTAACATAACGTATACTGAAAAGCACCTGTTAAACAAATAGCAACAGCAGCATAGTGGCAAAGATTCATAGTGAAATAATGAGTGGCGTGTTTGCCCCAGAAATGTGTCATTGTCTTTTCTCTGATCATATATATTCACCAAAGAGGAGCAAGAGGTGCCTTCATTATGCTAAAAAGGGCGTGTATTATTTCCTGCAGCATTCACACAGCAGAGAGAAGACTTCACTGAAAAAATTGTCAATAATTGGTTATTTATTATTCACTAACAACTGCCACAGTAAAAACACTGGACTGTGGGACATTGGATTTTAAATAGCCACAGCAGCCACTGAATATAACATAATTCATTTCTAATTAACAGCAACATAAATGAAAATAACATAGCAAATCAAATTTTACCAATCTATAAGCCAATTAGTTCACAGTAACATAAGCAGTTAGAGGGTCTTTGACCACCATATGTTTAATTCACCATTTCCTAAACTCCATCTTCAGCTGCATATCACTGAGGACCTCTTTACCGAAAGTCCCTTGGGAACGCTTTGATTGTAAGCTCCAAGGAGCAGGGCCCTCCTATCCCTCTTGTATTGAACTGTATTGTTGCTGTATTGTCTCCCTTTATATTGTAAAGTGCTGAGCAAACTGTTGGCGCTATATAAATCCTGTATAATAATAATAATAATAATAACTAAGCCCATAGCAGACCATGACAATTACTAAACACCAGAGGGGGGCTTCACATCGACAAGTAAGTGCCAAAACCCCAAGCCTGCCAAGTAAGCATGAAAGACACTTTACACATGCAAGTTCCTCCTTACCCAAAGGGCTTATTGGCTACCTTCCTTCAATTTCAAGAACAATATGTCAGTTCCCACTGTATTAGCATGGACCCCGTCATCTTTCCAAAATTGAAGGTCCTGCTCTACCAGTTCTAAATGCCTAACAACTAATTCCCTATTCCCGACAAAATATCTTTCTGCCTCTCTGTTAACTTTATTTCAAGCCTTGTCCACCCTATACACAGAGCAAGTGTACTGCAATTTTTTTTCTGGTCACAAGATCAGACCATGCTCTTACATTTCAGGAAATTTCATCTACAGCTGGTTAAAGTTTATTTCACATACCTGTTCCCTCATGGGACAAGTTGCTATATTATTACCCTCCACGTAGAACTAATATTTATTATTATTACAGGTACTTACAGGCATTGTCAATTTACACAGCACTTTACATATTGTACATTCACCTCAGTCCCTAACCCTCAAGGAGCATACAATCTAAGGTCCCTAACTCAGATTCATACATACACATACTAGGGCCAATTTATGCAGGAGTCAATTAACCTACCAGCATTTCCTTGGAGTATGGGAGGAAACACACACAGGCACAGGGAAAACATGCAAACTCCAGGCAGGTGGTGCCTTGGTTGGGATTTGAACCAGTGACCCTAGTGCTACCAGATGAAAGTGCTAAACATTTAGCCACTGTGCTGCCTAATATATGTGAAGCCCTGTCCACTTTGGAATATCTGTATTGAAAGTGGAGTAGCACCAGACTCCACAACATACCTCACATTACAATTCAACGTACTACCACATTGACCCATAGAATATTTACCTACCTCCCTTGTTTTCTTGTATAGGCCTAGATTGCTCCTGAATGAACATATGAGTTGAATAAGATTCACACCAGTGCTTGCAAAGCGGCTAGAAAATACGAAACACAACCCCCCCAAAAAATAAAACTATTCTTATCTGCCTTACAATTAGGACCTGCCTTGCCTAAAAGTCTGAATGTAAACTACAGTAAATGAGAGCAAACATAAATCTGAAAGAAACTGAACACACATCTCTTTATTCTTCTCACCACATCAGCACAAAACCCCCATCTCGAGTACCTTTGCCAGTATGCTCTAAGCACCCTTTGAAAAGGACTACAAACTGATATCATGATAGGGCCAAACCATCTGCATTCCTGAAAAAGTGACATAAAGTGCCAAACCATCTGCATTCCTGAAAAAGTGACATAAAGTGCCAAACCATCTGCATTCCTGAAAAAGTGACATAAAGGGCCAAACCATCTGCATTCCTGAAAAAAGTTAGAATTAAGTTTGCCTTTAATACAGCACTTAGTGGGTGCTTTCCCTTTTTTCTCTTATTCCTCTTATTCTTATTCTCTTAAAAAGTGGCCTTTTTTAACCCCCTCACCTCCTGAAAGTGATGCACACAATAAACCTTACAAACTGTCACTGGCTTGACCCCGAACTTCATATTCACTACTTCCCAACCAAACTAATCTGTGTTTTGACCTTGTAGTGCATACAATTCACATTTAAGAAAGGTTATATGGCCAATTTTCCTTCCAATTCTCCTTTCTTCAGCTACCCAAAAAATGCCATGGATAAATACAGTATGCTTTGTACTGTGATTCACACACCTGGGGGTAAAGCCACTACTAGGTTCAGTAGTACATACAAAAACAGGGTGCCCAGAGTCTACCTTGATATGATGGAAACTTCCTTGGCGGTAAATACCATAGCTCATATTACCCGGAGCTTCTGTATAGTGGCCAATGTCAAGGTTGACATTATGGCCAGCATTCAAAATGATCTGCTGTTAGAGGATTCCAAAAAAGAATGCCCAAACCTCTAAATCCACTTTGTGCTTGTTAGACAAGTTAATGCAATGGTAACCACAAATAAGCAAATTAGACCACCTGTACTAACAGGTCTGTAGATACCAACATCCCAAGTGAGATAATATTTTAAACCCTCATGCACACTAGATCAGGGGCGGACTGACCATTTGGAAACTCGGGCACTGCCCGAGCGCCCGGAGTCAATAGGGGGCCCCATGAGATGCCCCTGGTACCTTTTTCATAGGCTTTTTTGAATTTGGGCACGGACACAGGGGCCCCATGATTCCCTATTGCCCGGGGGCCCCATGAGTTGTCAGTCCGCCCCCCGCACTGGATGTTTTGCTAACGCTGATAACGTTAGCTGTCTAAAGTCACGTTAAAAACTTGAGTTTTTTATCTTTTTTTAGCATTTTTGCATTAGCGTTTTGACACGATTTGCGCCGTTTTCCCACCTTTTTCTGCACTTGTGGTTTTTTTAGTTTTTTAGCGTTTCTTTTACAAAACAAAAAAAAATTTTCTGGTCAAAAAAAATGTCCAAAAACGCCGGTTTGCGGCCTTGTACCACATTTTACCGCGTTTTGCCGTGTTTTTCAGCATTAGAGCATTTTTACAGCTAAAAAACTCCTCTAGAAACCCACTAGTTCTGAGTTTTTTTTCCAGACAAAAAACGTCCCTGCCAAAAAACCTTGATTACAGTCTATGTGTGTATGGACACATAGGATAACATGCTGGGGGGTTTACTAGCTGTAGAAAAAAACATCAAAAGCCAAAAACAGCCGCTGTAAAATCGTCAAGTGTGCATGAGGACTAAAACAAGCAATCTTAACCTTCCTGGCGGTATTCCCGAGTGTAGCTCGGGGTAGAGTTTCAGTACCAAAAGCGGTAACCCCGAGCTACACTCGGGCTTACCATGCGGCACTGCATAGGGAGTCCCTACAGAGCTTACCTTGTCCTTCGCTCCCGCGATGTGTCCCCTGCAGCGTCCCCGGCCATCTCCTCCGGCCGATGCCGGCATCCGGCTTCCGTGTTCCGTTCCCTGTGATGTCGGGATGTACGGGCACCGGAACCAGGGGCAAATTTGAAATTTAAAAAAAATGGCATTTTTTTAAAAACGATTCTTACATAGTAAAACATTGCTGTTTCAAAGCATTTCACATACATTTTGTCCCTACTGCTTTGTCCTGTGCCCTGTGTGCATTTTGACTGTTCTTTCTGCCTGGAAACTTAGAAAAGTGTATGGCATCCAAAAAGCGTCCCTTTATGTCAAAAGCAGTTTTAGACCAGCTAGAGAACAGCGATAGTAAATTAGAACCACTTGCAGAATTGAGTGATAATGATTTGTGGGGAAATTCATCATCAGACTTGAAAACGATTTTGCGATTTTGCCCAGTGATGTGCGAACTTGGCACTATATTTCAAATTTCAGTGTTTTTGGTTTGATTATATTATTGAATAAAATTTATTATTATTATATTATTATTTTTTATGATTATTTATTAAATTATAATTTATGATTTCGTGTTCAAGTTTTATCATATCCGGAATGTTTGCTAGACTCTTGTTCAGACAGATTTCAGTGAGTTATTCCTAAAAATGACAGGCCTACAATAAAAAAACTATATATTTCCATGCAAACTAATGGTACCTCTTTCAGCACCAAAAATCTGAAATAATCAGACCCCTAGGGAGGTTAAATGGGACTTTTAAGGTATAGTATATGTATCTACATATGCTACAAAAAAATTATTTTACAGGCTATTGCAATACTGCAATACCTCCAGATCCAGACAGAATTGCATATCAGCTTTATTTTATATACTAATATTTTTGATGATTGCACCACTCTTTGGACCCAAAGTTGTTGCCTCTCACTGAGTTTCATGAACAGCAATAATTTCTTCCAGAGAATATTACCAATAGATGTAAACCTGCAATACACAAAAATAGCATTATTATATTACATCCATACAATGAAAGATTAATTCCTATCCTAATAAGGTAACAAGATTGCAAATTATATTAGCGTAAGGATAGAGGCCTGAAAAATAATAAGTATCACCTGAAGTACAGAGTTTGCCCAGTAACCAAAAAACCTGCAGCAAAAAAGCCCGTGATAAGAGATTCACAAAGAAAAGCTGTTACATGAAGGACAAATGCAATACTCAAATAGTCATCAAAGATATGCTTTATTAGCAAAGTTGCACATAGAAGACAATTGAGTCAAGACTGCAAGTAGCCATCACCTCAACAAAGGGCAATACACAAGACAACCTTAAAATAAAAAAATAATAAAAAAGAGACATCATAGCAGGCAACAAGTGATGCTATGCTATAAGGGCAATGACTCACAGGTCTTTTGCGTCAATAGCAGAGGCACATCGGGGAACACCACCACAGTGGGGAAATATGTATGAGATTAAAACATATGCAGCAGGCTGTACATCAATCATATGTACATGTGAAACTCCAAGATTGCTGGAAATAGGAGCCTATTAGACAATGCTAAGGAGCAAGAATTAACCAACTATAATATATATCAGGCATGGTGAGTAATATCAAAAGATGACCATAAGGACATACTGTAGATATACATCTGCTACTTATAAACCATAAATCAAATATCATTGCTAAACACCACTTGTGGTCTGCCATGGTGTCTCTTTTTTATTATTTTTTTGTTTTAAGGTTGTGTATTGCCCTTTATTGAGGTGACGGCTACTTGCAGTCTTGAATCGATTGTCTTCTATGTGCAACTTTGCCAATAAAGCATATCTTTGATGACTATTTGAATATCGCATTTGTCCTTCATGTAACTGCTTTTTTTTGTGAATCTCTTTTCACAGGTTTTTTTGCAACGAGATTGTAAATACATAGAATTGTATTCAGCCCATATAAAATAAAATATGACACTGTAATGCAGGTGTCTGACCACCTACCAGGGATCAGGAAACAGGAAAAATGGAGGACTAAAGAGGATATCACAATGGCAGACTAAAGTCCAATACTGCCACTGATGTATAAGGTGCCAATTGGTTCAGTATTCATCAGAAACTTCACTTCATAATTATCACCTCTCAAACAAGAGCGGAGGTTTATTACCCTCAAAGAGGGAATCACAATGGCCACCTTTGACCAGGAATAAAATCAGCTGGCCCGGTCAGGTACTTCCAGCTACACCTAATATAAACATAAATAGCTCAAATGACCCCAATGAAAAAGGGAAAAGCTTCAGCAAGGTATGGAACTTCTATTATCGATACAAGGACAGGGATAGTCCAAGAAAAGTCACCCAATAGATAACTGATCACAGATGATATAAAGATCAAAAAAGATATACATATAAAAGTCCAAAACAAAGGGTAGGAAAGGGGGAAGAACCCAGTAATATCTAAAAATCAATCTTTCATCATGTACCATATGATAAACATTCCCAGTTGTTAATTGTAGAGCCAGAGAGGCTGATAAACAATCCCATAAAGCAAAAGTCAATTATTTTCCTTTACCTTAGTTTGAGTTTGTGCTGTGCCTCTCTCTTCAAATTGTGCTCCCCTCAGGTTGCATTGCCATGCAATGGAAGGGTTCCCATAGACATTTCAGCTACAGATTCTGTAACATTTCAGCTACAGAATCCCATAAAGCAAAAGTCAATTATTTTCCTTTACCTTAGTTTGAGTTTGTGCTGTGCCTCTCTCTTCAAATTGTGCTCCCCTCAGGTTGCATTGCCATGCAATGGAAGGGTTCCCATAGACATTTCAGCTACAGATTCTGTTGACTCTGTGGCAGCAGGGTCCCTGTTTTGTAAGCGATTTCTGCCACTAAATTGCCCTAAGTGATATCTGAGGGCATTCCTTTTTCAACCACTAAAATCTTGGTGGTGCTTTGAGGTACCCTATTTTAAGGTACTCTTCCCAATTTATGCAGACATTTGCCACCATATGACATGGTCATGTTACGCAATTACATCATTATGTGTGCTTATGGTGCTGACATCATTGTGCCGGTGTAGATGTAATGTTGGTACGAGTTGGGGTGGCTAGCGGGAGGATGCGATGACATGAAAGATATATATGGGGATGGCCATTAAACCCTTCCCTATTGCGTCGCGATGCAACCTGAGGGGGCACAGTTTGAAGAGAGAGGCATGGTATGAATTAAAACTAAGGTAAAGAAAAATTAATTGATAATTGCTTCACAGGATTATTTATTAGCCTCTCTGTCTCTACAATTAACATTGGAGGTGCCGTATTTATCATATATTTTTAAAGATGTATTTTTAGATATAACTGGGGTCTCCCCCTTTACTTCCCCTTTTTTTGGACCTCTTATATTTGTATCTTTTTAAGGATCTATAAGAGACATTTACCTAAAGACTCTAAGTTTATAAGATCTGTAATCTACTTGGTAATATTTATGACTTTATTTGGAATCCCCCTGTCCTTGTATGAATGAGAGGAGTTCCATACATTGCTGGAGTTCTTCCCATATAAGGACAAAGGGCATTTCCTTTTTCCCTTTGTCAATGGGCTAATTTGACCTATTTATGTTTATATTAGGCGTAACTGGAAGTACCTGACAGGGACAGGTGATTTTATTCCTGGCCGATAGTTGCATTGTGATTCACTATTTGAGGTAGGGTAATCAACCTCCCCTCTTGTTTATGACAAAATAATTATGATGTGAAGTTTTGAACCATATGGCACCTCATACAACTGTTGTAGTATGGAAGTTAAGTTTGCCCTGTTTGTGACATCCTCTGTGGTTCTCCTGTCTTCCCCTGTGTCCTGATCCATGAGAGCTGGTCATGCACCTGCATTACATTCTGATACTTGATTTTATATGGGCTGGATACAATTCTAGGTATTTGCAATCGTCTTAACTTGTGAAAATAAGAATTCATATTTTATTGTAAATATATATTGTAATAATGCTATTATCTTAAATTGTAGATTTACATTTATTATTAATAGTCTTGTGGAAAAGGGAATGCTGTTCATGAAACGCATTGAAAGGCAACAACTTGGGGTCCAAAGAGTTCTGGAACCATCAAAAATATCAATATGTAAAATATCAGCAATTTGTAATGCTGTCTAGACCTAAAATAATTGCCTTATTTGCATAACCTGTAAAAATATGACTGTAACAAAAATTACTAGCCAAAATATATTGTATGTATGTCGAACATTTTTATACAATGTGTAAGATATTGACATTTTAGATTTTGTTATAGTATATATGTATTTTGTGATTCTTTAAAGTGTTTCTAAACCCAGGACCCTGCATTCACTATATCTGGTGTCCCACAGTACACAGAACGTGGAGATGCAATTATTTTAGTAAATATAAGCTGCTAAATACCTTTTCTCATCAGTAGTATATAGCAGACTTGTAACTTTTATCAAAGTCAAGGCAAGCACTGGTTAAAGCTTGTAGGAGTTTTCATTCTCCTTCGACTGTACTATGAGGCTGCAGGACCCCTGACCCTCTGGATAATGGTGATTGGCCCTGTGCTGATCACATGCACTCTGACAAGAAAAAGAAAAAAACTCTCCAACAGTACACACTAAACTGAGCATGTGCACCTTGCCCCCAAGGCTCTGTTATATCGGCTCTTTAATTCTTCCAGCTGATGGAGTGTTAAATGGCATTCCATTGCAGGGTATCAGAATACCCAAAAATGTAATATCTACCATCATGTCCTCAGTCTTCTCTGGGGCCAAAAGATTTCTGAACTTGTTGACTACGTTTTGCACTGTGTGAAGCAGTGATGAGCATCACAATTTTACTTGAGTTGGACTTTTTCCTTGCACAGGACTTTCATTTATTTATTATTTTTTGGATTATTCCGAGGACTTTTCGTTTCCTCTTTGTAACCGTCATTATTTTTAACACAGGGCTGCAATAATAATTTGACATACACTATATTGCCAAAAGTATTGGGACGCCTGCCTGTACATGAACTTTAATGGCATCTCAGTCCTAGTCCGAAGGGTTCAATATTGAGTTAGCCCACCCTTTGCAGTTATAACAGCTTCAACTCTTCTGGGAAGGCTGTCCACAACGTCTAGGCATTTGTCTATGGGAATGTTTGACCATTCTTCCAGAATCGCATTTATGAGGTCAGGTACTGATGTTAGACGAGAAGGCCTGGCTAGCAGGCTCCGCTCTAATTCATCCTAAAGGTGTTCTGACAGTTTTAGGTCAGAACTCTGTGCAGGCCAGTCAAGTTCCTCCACCCGAAACTCGCTCATCCATGTCTTTATGGACCTTGCTTTATGCACTGTTGGAACAGGAACGGGCCATCCCCAAACTGTTCCCACAAAGGTGGGAGCATGAAATTGTTCAAATGTCTTGGTTTGGGACACCTTAAGAGTTCCTTTCACTGAAACTAAGGTGCCAAGCCCAACCCCTGAAAAACAACCCCACACTATAATCTCCCCTCCACCAAACTTTACACTTGGCACACTGCAGTCAGGAAAGTACCGATCTCCTGGCAACTGCCAAACCCAGACACATCTATCAGATTGCCAGAAAGAGAAGCGTGATTTGTCATGTCTCCACTGCTCTAGAGTCCAGTGGTAGTGTGCGATACACCACTACATCCAACACTTTGCATTGCACTTGGTGATGTAAGGCTTGGATGCAGCTGCTCGGCCATGAAAACCCACTCCATAAAGCTCTCTATGCCCTGTTGTTGTACTAATCTGAAGGCCACACGAAGTTTGGAGGTCTTTAGCTATTGACTCTGCAAACAGTTGGTGAGTTCTGCGTACTGTGCGCTTCAGCATGCGCTGACCCCGCTCTGTCATTTTACGTTGCCTACCACTTCTTGGCTGAGTTGCTGTTGTTCCATGTTGCTTCCACTTTGCTTAACAGTTAGCCTTGAAATATTTAGTAGCAAGAAAATTTAATGGATGGACTTATTGCACAGGTGGCAACCTATCACGATACCACGTTTGAATTCACTGAGCTCCTAAAGAGCGACCCATTCTTTCACAAATGTTTGTAGAAGCAGTCTGCATGCCTAGGTGCTTGATTTTATACACCTGTGGCCATAGAGGTAATTGAAACACCTGAATCCAATGATTTGGAGGGGTGTCCCAATACTTTGGCAATATAGTGTATGTCTTTTGGAGCTCAGTGTCACAGGCTTTATTTATGTTAGAAGCTTGCTTTTGGAGATACACCTGAGCACAGATTTTTTTTTATTATTACCTACTCATATGAAATGGATAGAGGGATTACCATGGTGCATACAACCTATTTTGCTTAGACATTTGCATTGCTGTTAACTATTATATTTTGATAAATTATTAGAATAATTCAAAATAATGGTTGTAAATGCCCCAGTAAATTCATATATAAAGATTAGCAACTGTTTTTCCTAAAACCTAACTCTAGCCAAAACATTTTTTGAAAACAGCAAATAGAGGTACTTCTCCTTTCCCATCAGGTTTTATTATTATCTGTGATCTGACTAGGGAGAGTTCTTTAATGTTTTACATGGTTGACAAGATACAGACATTATTACAAGCTCGAGAGAGCTTCTAATTCTTTTCCACTCTACCTGAAATTAAAAAAAAAAAGTTTTGGTTGGGGTTATTTGTCCACTTAAAAGATCACTTTATTCTAGCCAGGGGCAGCACAGCCAGGGGTAGCATTGGCAACTATCATCTTGGATAAAGTATTAATCTTGGATTAAGTATTGAGCATTGCACTTCAAATCTGCACTTCAGCGAATGCACAAAGCAAGAATCCACAGCAGACAACTCCAAATACTAAGCAGACTGCAGGTGACCTGTTTCACCATCCAGCTTTTTTCATCTCTTACCCAGTCTACTTCTTAATCCCACCATTCTGTAACATGCACTCCCTACTCCTTTTCACAGTTGTATCCTCTCTCTTCAAACTCTTTCTCCTTCACCCTTCTTCTCCACTCCACAGCTTATATATATCACCCTCACTCCTGTCTTCAACTTATTACTGCACTCATCAATTCCTGCTAATTCTGAACCCATATACTAATAAAACCTCCAGGACACTGGGACCTGTCCCTCCATATAAATCATATTCCCATATTACCTCTCTCACCCTTCTGCTTCTCCTAACATCTGGAGACATTTCCCCAGATCCTGGGCCACCATCTTTTGACCAACACACCCAGCAACCCCTATCCTCTAAAAGCAGACACAGCCGATTGCAGACAGAATCTGGATCACAATAAGTCTATTCTTTCCAGTTTCTTTAAGAATTTCTGTGATGTATCGGCCTGGACAGGTATCAAGCTTCCTTGATGACTTCTCCGACTGGCTACCTTACTTTCTCTCTTCTGAAATTCACACAATTATTCTTTGTGATTTCAACATCCTTGTTAACCTTAACACTCCTGCTACTTCTAAACTTCTGAGCCTAACCACTTCTTTTGACCTAAAACAATGGACACATGCTTCTACTCACTCTAATGGTAACTGCCTCAACCTTGTATTCTTTCATCTATGCACTCCTTGCAACCTCACTAACTTTCCTTTTTCTCTCTCTGATCACTCCCTTATTAGCTTCATTCTCTCATTGGCTTCCTCCTCCTTGTCTTCCAACTACCGAACAGTTACCCATAGAAACCTTTGCTATCTTAACCCTTCTCTTCTTTTCTCTGCAACAGATTGTCTCTGACAAAATCTAAGCCCTGTCCTGCCCCAACCTGACCACTTTTGTCTACAACAGTTCACTGTCATCCACCCTGGACACATTGGTCCCCCTTACTACACACAGAATTAGGCCCTGACCACTACAACCCTGGCAAATAGACAATAGCAGATTCCTCTAAAAATATAGCCATGCTCTTGAGCATTTATGGTGTAAGACTAAGACCCAGCAAGACTTCAGCCAATATAAATCTTCCCTTCAAAAATACAATTCCTGTCTCTACACTGACAAACAGACTTATTTTATCACTCTCGTTAACATCCTCTCACTCGGTCCCCATCAACTCTTTTCTACCTTTAACTCTCTACTTTGTCCCTCATTACCTCCACCCACTAACTCACTCACTGCCAAGAAGATTGCTAATTACTTCAAAAATAAGATTGATGCAATTCGTGACTGGATCTCCATTGTACAGATATCTCAGTCACCCTACACTCCTTGTTCACCTGCACAATCAATACTTCCCTTGCTTAACCCTCCTACTATTAGCCCAGCTAACCACCTGTCCCCTGGACCCTGTTCCCTCACAAATACTACGCTCACCCTCTGGCTTTATCCTTCACTCTTTAACTCATATCTTCAATCTCTCCCTTTCTACTGGCATCTTCCCCAACCCTCTAAAACATTTGCTAGTCACCCCCACACTTAAAAAGGCCTCACTGGACTCCACCAATGTTAGCAACCTAAGACTCATATCCTTACTCCCTTTTGCCTCCAAACTCCTTGAATGTCTAATCTACAACTGGCTGAGTTGCCACCTCATTGGGAATAACCTCGATTCCCTTCAGTCTGGATTCACCCACAACACTCCACAGAAACTGCTCTCCTAAAACTCACAAATGACTTACTAACTACTAAACCAATGGTCACTATTCTGTACTCCAACTCTTCGACCTCTCCACTGCCTTTGACACAGTTGACCACCCCCTCCTCAAAAAAAAACATGGCCTCCATGACTGTACTCTCTGTTGGTTCGAATCTTACCTATCTCACTGCACCTTCACTTACAACTCTAATTCCTCCTCTCCTACTCCTTTTACTGTTGGAGTCCCCCAAGATTCTGTCCTTGGACCTTTCCTATTCTCGATCTACACTTCTTCCCTGGGTCAGCTGATGGCTTCCCAATACCATTTCTATGCTGATGACACACAATTCTCTCTCTACTCCGTAGCTCACCCCATCAGTTTCCTCACATATCACTGATTTACTACAGACATATCAGACTGGATGTCACACCACTTCCTAAAACTCAATCTATCCAAAACTGAGCTCATAATATTTCCTCCCCCACGTGCCTCTTCCCCTGATTTCTCGGTCAAGATCAATAGCACACCTATCAAACCCATACCTGCATGCCAGGGTGCTAGGGGTAATCCTGGATTCTGAACTATCCTTTCAGTCCCACATCCAATCCCTATCCAAATCATGCCACCTCAACCTCCGCCACATTTCCAGAATATGCCTCTTTTTACCAATGATACCACAAAGCTTCTAATTCACTCTCTGGTTATCTTTCGCCTCAACTAGTGCATCTCCCTCCTCATTGGCTTACCATTACATAGACTATGCCCCCTCCAGTCCATCATGAATGCTGCTGCCAGGCTTATCTACCTTACCAACTGTTCAGTGTCTGTGTCAGGAATGGACTTGCCAGTGGTGGTGGGACTCACCTGCCTTGTGGGCTGCAGTACCAGGGCTGGCCAGCGGGTGCTCTCAGCAACCAGAGGCTCACTCCTGCAATGAGCCATCACCTGAGGCTGATTACAGCAGGTGTATTTAAGGAATGGCCAGGCCTGTGATCAGGGCCTTGGTGTATGTTTCCCATGAGCTCCTGTACCTGCATCCTGTCTGCTTCCTGCCTGATCCTGCTTTCATCCTGACTCTGCATGAACTCTGCCTGTCCTGACCTTGGATATTCCTGACTACACTTCTGCCTGCTCCTTGTACCTTGCCTGCCCGTTTGCTACCGACCCGGCCTGCCCGACTACGTTTAGTATTGTTCTTATTGTTATCTGTTGGAGGTTTGGTTGCACTGTGTTTATGTTTAGCCTTGCACTGCGTTTATGTATTGTTTAGTCTTTAATAAATTGTATTGTTTATACTATACCTGGAGCCTGTGTTTCCCTTTGTCAGTCCACACATTTCTGGTCATACCCGGATCCCTAACAGTCTGCTACCCCTCTCTGCCAATCCCTCCACTGGCTTTCAGTCACCCAATGAATAAAATTCAAAATACTAACAACAACATACAAAGCACAGCTCTGCCCCCAGCTACATCACCAACCTGGTCACATAATATCAACCAAACCGCTCTATTTGATCCTCACAAGACCTTTTGCTCTCTAGTTCCCAAGTCACCTCCTCCCATGCTCAACTCCAGGACTTCTCCAGAGCTTCTATCATCCTATGGAGCTCCCTACCCCAATCTGTCCGACTATCTCCTAATCTATCCACCTTTAGATGATCCCTGAAAACCCTTCTCTTTAAAGAAGCCTATCCTGCTTTTTATTTCCTCCATCAGCTCATCCCCCACAGCTATTAACTGTTGTATCACTCAACCCTTCCTCTTAGATTGTAAGTTCTAATGAGCAGGACCCTCCTGTTTCCTCTTGTACCAAATTGTATTGTAACTGTGGAACTGTAATGGCTACCTTAATTTTGTAAAGCGCTGCGCAAACTGTTGGCGCTATATAAACTCTGTATAATGTATAATAATTCTGTAACAATGAAAAAAACATTTTGCACCAACAATTTAGTCCAGGGTTAGGCAACCTTAAAGAGGTGGAGATCTTCCTGAGCATCAAGATCACTGGGTAAAGTGTCGGCTAGTGTCATCTCCTCACACCTTATTTAAACCTCAAATTGCAGTACTACTGCGTCACTATCGTGTGCTTTGCACAGCAATCATGGGTTAAAATCAGGTGGTGAGGAGGCAACATACTGCCTACTTACCACCTGTCAAAAAAGTAGTGTCTGCTGCCATTCTGAATGAGCCCTTAGTTGCATACATCAGCGGCACTCTTAGTGCTCATTCACATGTAAAGTTGGAGGATGGTAAAACCCTGTGGCTTTACTGCCCTCAACCCCTACCCCTTTAGCTGCTGAGGCAGCAGTCAAACGTATACACATGCCACAACCGGAATTCTACCCCCTTTTGATATTAGTGGGTGTTACCGCTGTCAGTCGAGATCCATTAAAATAAATGCAGCTACTCTGCAAGTGCCCCGCAACTGCATGCATCTGTGGGGTCCAAGGGATTAAAGAAGGTTGTGAGAAAGCAACACACTGCTGCCTGTGTAACCCCTAGTTTGCAAATGCCCTGCAACCTTGTGCAGTACAGCAAAGTGGCCCCATTCACTTGAATGGGTCATGCTTGGCAGGTGCTGTACCCACCAACCATGACAGAGCATAGGAGCCAGCACTACAGAGCAGACATCAACTTATGCGGCTCTTGTGCCCCACTACGGCTCCAACTTTACAAGTAGTCCCTGGTAGATCATGATCTACTGGTTGCTGACCCCCAATTTATTCCAACAATTTAGCTATAATAATTTTAGGTAGTCTATTAATTGGCAGGGGGATTACCCAAATGTGGTTGTAACATTTCCAATAATGACAACCATGATCCCTATCTTAGAGATTTGATTATAATTATTAGGCTATTTCTGACCATCTAGGTTGGAGTAATGAGAGCCATATGTGTTCATTATATTGAGATAATTTGAAACCTGATGGCAAGTGTATGGCTTTGATAGGTGAGCAGAGTGACCACCAGCATTCAGCAACAGTACAACAAAGGCACCTTGTTATAAATAATGGAAAAACCTTAGTATAATATCTTCCACTTAAAAATGTTGCCCCAGTATTAGTGAACATGTGGATCTTATGTAAGAATGGTGGAATTCATTGATACTTCTTTCATTTGAGTGCCTTTTATAAGCTCTACTTGACCTGCACTGACATCTGCTTTTTAAAGTATCCCTAAAGCCAAAACATTTTTCCAGCATTTGATAGGGTGTGTAAGTGGTGAAGTTCCTGCTTGACTTTTATTGTTGTCCCTATTGCAGAGACTAATCGACTTAGTTTGTCCTAGTGACCAGGGCTGGGACAAGTGGTGGGTAGGAGGGACAGCCCTCTCTGTCTGCTCTGACAGTTACTGCTGTCACTCTGTGCTTCAACATACCCACTCTCCACCCAATCCGCCCACAGCTGACACAAAACACTTTGTGTGTGTGCAACTACCTCCTAGCCACAAGAAAGCAAGCAATTAGCCATGCACGGGCAGTGCACACTCCATGCCAAACACGGATAGCCAGAGCAAGGGGCAAAAGAATGGGCACAAGGTGTCACACCCATTCTACATCATGCATTAGCAGGGGGCGCAATTCTGTAGCCTTGCTCTGGCACTGGACAAACCTGTCTTGGTACTACTAATGACCATTGTCTCCAAGATAGAAAGTCATGTGAAATTCAAAATTTTACATTTGTAAAAGGGAAAGCTTCCAATGGTAACACTTATTCTGGTGACAGCTGCCTAAGAGGGGGTCATGATCACATTAGAAAGATTCCTCGCACTTCTTGTTGCATCCCTCAAACTGGAAGTGAATGGAAAACTCCCCAACAGTACAGCAAAAAAAATGAAAAAGGGGTTTTTAACTGTTCCCTACTCTATTCAGAAAATGCACATGATTTTGTAGGTACAAAAGTTATTTTTTTTTTACACGGGAGCCTTCAAAACATTGTACCCACAATCAGTGGATTGCAGGTGCAATATCAGACTCCTGCAGACACTGCCTACAGCTCGTTGCCCATACCGCTGTATGGGCAGACAGTTACAGAGCTGCAGGAAGTATCAACTGACTATGGGAGCACTGATCAACACACTTGTAGTCCATTTATAATTACAAGTCTGTGTGCCGCAATGGCATATGGGTCTTTTAGTTTATTCATTCACAGATCACTCTGATTGAATAACATAGCTGTGCGGGTGGACAGCGGCTGTGGGGAGAACAACCCCCTTCAAGAGGCTCTGGAGGTGAGGGGGCTGGTGATTACCAACATATTACAGGTTACACCAAGTGGGCTATGGACCAAACACACATTTTTTCCATTTTGCCAATCCTAATTTCTGTGTTCTGAAATAAATTATGACACTAGTATTCATGTGCAATGTTGTAGAGCTTTACTTTATGTAGCATTCTATGTAAAGTTTTGACAGTAAATATCTACTGCTTTCATAATATCTGCTTTTCATTTGTACTTGTATGTTACCATCACAGACTTCTGTGGCTTAAACGACTTCAGAGCTTAATGTACAGTTTTATCTCTTTACTTCTCACTGTGCCACTGACAGCACAATAATATATCCCCGAGTCTGACACACTAAGATCTGAAATAGTCAGGGGAATGTATTTTTTATCCAAAAGCGTTGAGGAAAACTTGTTTGTAGAGTGTTCTTCTTCTACATTGAACCCTGCTTTCTTCAAAATGTTATGAGGATTCTTTCCTGGATGCTGTTGATACCAAAATAAATATGGAGAAGTTGATGTTGTTCCATATTCACAATCCAAAGTGATCTGACTCCCTTCATATGCAATGTATTCTGGTACCGTCTGGTTGACATAATCAGCTCTACAAACACCTAGAGTAAAAGAAAATTATATTTAGCACTGAGATCTTCAAGTAGCATAATGTTTATGAACTAATGTTACTCAATAACGTTTATAGGCTCTTACCTAATAAAAAAATTCCCAGCACTCCACATAGCCAAATGTAGATCACCATCTTATAATAAGTCTTAGATGAAGTATATCATGAACTGAAATATGCAGACAGTATATGTGCAAGGAGGGTGGAGTTCTAAAAGTGACAGAGGGCTATCACCAATGATATTATTCAGCTTTTATTTTCCTATGTGCACACAATACAACCACAAGTTGGAATATTCATTATTTCTTAAATATGTAATGTAGAAAGACTGATATCTAAAATTATAATACAAATTAGTATACCATTACATTTATAATGTATTTAAGTACTGACACTAGAATGTCTTAAAAAGTAACAAACCAATTAAAACCAAACTTATTTAATGCGTGGGCAATAACCTTGACTGTGATATTTTTTTCTCTTTGACTGTTTGGTCCAGGAATTCCCCAATTGGCAGTGAGAAGAAACTGAGTGTTCAATATATATATGTATATATATATATATATATATATATATATATATATATATATATATATATATAGTGTCATTATGGTGGATAGCTGCCCTGTTATCAACAAACCAGTGCAGCCAGTCACAGTGTCCCAATCACCACCACACCAGTCCCAGTGTGACCATAAGGTTATGGGTATTCCCTCTGACCTGGTGCTCCAGGGCCTCCAAACGAGTTATAGGTAGTCAGGAAATTAGATGCATATTTTATGCCCCTAAAAAGCCTGAGCTTGTGGCATAATTGACATTTTCAAAATACTCACTATGTCTTTCAGAAAATACCTTTGGGAGTTTGCTTTCCAAAATCTGGTCATTTTGTGGATGTTTCCTCAGTCCTGGCATTTCAGTGACTCAAGAAATATGTAGGTAGCCAGGAAATTAGATGTGTAATTTATGCTCATTGGAAACCTAAAGGTGTTCCTTGGGTTTTGGGACTCTCTATGTGAAAAGGTTTCACACATGTGGTATCCCTATACTCAGGAGGCATAGCAGAATATGATTTGGGGTGTAATTGTAAGTATGCCTATGTTATGTGTGAGAAATACCTTGTTAAACTGACAACACTGTGACAACAAATTACAATTTCAAAAAACTCATTGTGCCTTTTGATAAATGCCTTAGACTAACACACAAATCAATGGAAAGACTGTTAGCAAGAAAGTTGGTATTGAAGATTAAGGAACTTTCAAAACTGTCAATTCTTTATTATCAAAAATAATCACATCAGGACTGATCAATTTTAAAATGTAAACATTTTAAAAGTGGTAAAAATAAATTCTGCCCATTTTCTAGGCTAGTAGGCAAGGGATTGTCAAAAATGGCATGGGGGCTGACCACTGACCTGGCAGGAAGGGGGTGAAACAGTATGGTCTTTAAGTGATTAAAATCAGTTCTTACCATTTTCTAGGCTAATAGGCAAGGGATTGTAATAAAATGGCATGGGGGATAGCCACTGACCTAGGGAACATGTAGCAAAGCAAAAACAATGGTTAACAATACCAAAGGCACTTTTTTTTTACCTTAAATCAAGTCCTAAAAAAAAAAAAAAAAAAAAAATAACCCCCCTTTTAAAATTTCCCACAATGTACATCATCAATCGATTTCCCCAGCAAAATCCCTTGTAGTCCTTCCTTAATCATGCCTGATGGCCATTGGCCCTTCAAAAGAAAAAATAAAATAAAATGTCGCCCACTGACAATATTACCCTGACAATTGTTTGCTTACTTCTGACAGCTCTGATGGATGACAGTTGATATAAATAAAGTAGTGACATAATTGAACAAATATGGTCATGTCCAAATATGGTCAATTACTTCACTTGGGAGACCCTGGCCTTTATTTATATGAGCTGGCATCCACCAGAGCAAAAGCAGGTGAACAAATGGCAGGGTAAGATTATGTCTGCAGGTGGTGCATTTTTCTTACTGTGGGTCAGCAGGCATCGTGATTGATAGGGATCTACATCGCTGAATGGCATGATTGATGATAAAATGTATGTTGTGGGACATTTTATTTCTTATTAAAGGACTTTTCAAAAACTGTACTGTTTACATTTTTTGCATGAAAAAGTAGGTGTACTATGTACCCCCTTAGTCACTCACATGGAAGGGCTAATATTTGGGAGCCCCTTTGTGTTAAAAGGTTTTCCTAGATTCCGATAATCCCTTACTCACAGACCCCCCCTACACAACCCCCCATTTTGAAGGCAGGTGTTCTAGTATGCCTCAGGAGGGGGGTGCATGCTCATTCCCTTTTTTCTATATTTTTGCATGGGATTCACCCTTAAATTCATATCAGATCCAAAATCTCTGGTACAGAATTTGTAAGGCACCCCACACTTTTTCATGTAGGATTTCCCTTAAAATTAATAATAAACCTGAAGGGACTTTTCTTTTAACTGTCCCCGTCTCTTTGCTTTCATGGCTACTTCTGAGTCTCAGAGCTGAAACAAGCATGCAGTACAATAAAGCCAGTGAAAAGTCAGAGATGAGGTACAGGTTGACCGCTAGCATGGGTTTATAGTGGATCCCTACGCTTTGGATGTTCACATATCGTGAACTTTTGGTGAAAAACTTTGCAGGTTCACCACCAGAAATAAGGAACAACCTATTAAACAGTGCACAGCTGGTCAGCTAAGTCACAAGAGGCAATCATTTGAAAGAATGGATAACCCAGCCATCTTACTATAAAAGAGTGGGTTCACAGAAGCCATTTTATCAGTGCTGGTTGGAACTATGAGGAAAAGATGACAATTCTGGAGGGATAGATACCTTTTTTTTATTTAAATTAATTTATTTAAATAAATGATTTAGTTTTGGCAATGGATGTCTCCTATGGCCTTGCCGGGCTATCCATGCAACTATGCATAATAGCACGCTTCTCCACCCATTGACGTCAAAAGAATTTGCCACAAATTTTGTAAACGTCAAGCAAGATTTAAAAAACTTTTAATAAACTGAACCCAGGCAGATCTGCTCTTTCCTTTTCCTTATATCTATACTTGTTCCATATCAGTTACTTGGAGATTTTCTGAAGTCATTGCATTGCTCTCATAGCCTCACAACTAGCATTTTTCAGAAAGAGAGATCGACAATGATAATCTACATGCTACAGGTTTCCTTTAACAAAACAAAACTTTTTTTTCAAACTTTCTTCTCTAAAGTAAACTTAGTAGGTATAATAGAAGGTTATTTAAGAACAAGAGTCATGGTCTCCAAGGAAACTGTAAGAATAACCTTTGCTAATTTCTATGGGATGTTTTCCCCATGGACAGGCTCATCATATAAAAACAGGTGTATGTATGGCACTTGCCGCATATTGTAGTCATATTCAGTGATGAGGGGGCTACCATCTGTGCTGAAGGAAACAACATTATAATCACATTCTACTCTATGGCATAAAACAGGTAATATATACCTAACTGCACATGAGACAATGAGACAAGAATATGCATGTCTCTGGCAGCATTTCAAACCTAATTTTTAGAGTTTTAAATGCTCATAAGTACACATATGCAAGAGAAACTTTCTGAAAGAAAGTTTTCTTTAATTGCACTTTAACCTAAAATAAAATAAAGAAGCATTTACACACACATACATGCAGCTAGCTCTGCTCCTTAGATAATCAGGAGTACGGTATATATTACAAATTGAATGGAAGGTAATCACCAACTAACTAGGCTGACAAGCAGTTTTTGTCTCAGTTACAAGCAGTATTAGTTTTTTTTCTTTCATTTTCATCTGGTAATCCTGCCAGCAAATCTGTTGATTTTTAAAAGAAATAGCTGTCTTCCAGATGTATCAGTTACAGGGATGAGACAAACCATTTAACACAGGCAGGGGTGCTTAAAATGATCAGCTTTTGTTTATTTGATTCAGGTACTTATATAGCGCCATCAATTTACACAGTGCTTTACATATATATTATACATTCACATCAGTCCCTAACCCTCAAGGGGTGTACAATCTAAGGTCCCTAACTCACATTCATATATACACATACTAGGGACAATTTAGAGAGAAGCCAAATAACCTACCAGCATGTCTTTGGACTGTGGGAGGAAACCGGAGTACTCGGAGGAAACCCACACAGGAACAGGGAGAACATGCAAACTCCAGGCAGGTGGTGCCGTGGTTGGGATTTGAACCAATGACCCAAGTACTCCCAGGTGGAAGTGCTAACCATTTAGCCGCTGTGCTGCCCCATTTAAGAAAAAATGTTATCCAGGAAAAATACTGTTTGCTGTAACTGAAGTGTTAGCTGGAGTTTGGCTTTAATTTGTCTGTCCATCTAAATCTTCTTTTAATCTTCATTTAACACTCCCCTCCCCCCAGGCTGTGTGCTGTGCCCCCGTGCTCATTCATCCAAAGTGGGGATGAACAGGAGGTGTGTTACTATTACAGGAGGTGTGTTACTGGCCAGATCACCAGGGGAGAACAGGCAAAAAGAACAAAAAAGAAAAACGAATGCAGCCACCACATCTAATGATTGGTAAGCTGCAATATATTAAAAGTTCTGGTTTGGGTTTAATACTGCTTTAATGTAATTATTATTATTATTATTATACAGTATTTATAAAGCGCCAATAGTTCTCTCAGCGCTGTACATTACAAGTAATAATTATAGTAATAAATTCAGTCTGGGCCAGGATTGTTAAACACCAAAAAAAAAAATGTAGCCCAAATACAAACAGAACAAAATATTTACAGACAAATCCCTGTAACAACACTGACATGCACACAATGTTATGATAAACGTCAATGTTTTGTTACTAACAATTTAATAATGAAAGTACATATTGACACACGACTTGTGTGTGTGTGACACGTGTAATACCTGGGATTCAGTTTTCAGCAAACAATCACAATGCAGTGTTATATGTAACATATAAAGGACTCCCCACTTCATTCAACATACAAACCATATTTTCAAAAGTTATTTAAATATAAAGGTGAGAAAAACATTAGGCAGGATTTACTAAATTATGAACTGAGCTGCTATAAAGTGAAGAACACCTGTGCTTTTGCCAAATACCCAAGCATGTTTACAGGCATGGAAAACCTGTGATCAGGTTTACTTCACTTCTTTTGACTTCACATTGCAGTAAATCAGACCCATAGTCATTCTAAATACAGGAAAGCTGACTCTTATTTTTATGAAAGAATGGTTACCCCATCTGGATCCTTACCAATCAGTGCTATATACCTCATCACAGACTTTGGATTAATGATTGTGTAGACTGCCAATCCTTGCAGTACTGTAAATGCAAAGCTTTCCCTGCAATAGTGTAAAAAAAGTCTGTCTTCTTACATGTTAGCTCTCTATTTGGCTCAGTATACCAGAACTATGCATACACCATAAAGCATTAGATCCCTGATGAAGCCAAGACTCAGCATAAACCACAGCATGTTGAATAGCACAGTGGCTAAATGGTTAGCACTTCTGCCTGGCAGTACTAGGGTAGTTGGTTTGAATCCCAACCATGGCACCACCTGCTTGGAGTTTGCATGTTCTCCCTGTGCCTGTGTGGTTTTCCTCTGGGTACTCTGGTTTCCTCCCACACTCCAAAGACATGCTGGTAGGTTATTTGGATCCTGCCTAAATTGGCCCTAGTATGTATGAATGTAACTTAGGGATATTAGATTGTACACCCCTTGAGGGTTAGGGACCAGGGGCGGACTGACCATTTGGAAACTGGGGCACTGCCCGAGGGCCTGGGGTCAGTAGGGGGCCCCATGACATGCCCCTGGTACCTTTTTCATAGGCTTTTTTGAGTTTGGACAAGGACACAGGGGCTCAATGATCCCCTATTGCCCGGGGGCCCCATGAGTTGTTAGTCCGCCCCTGTTAGGGACTGATGTGAATATACACTATATATGTAAAAGCACTGCATAAATTGATGGTGCTATATACAGTAAGTACCTAAACAACATGATCAATGGCCTGTCATAGAGTTGGGTATAACTATCACAGAAGTATCATTAACCTTTAAACATTTTTCATTCATTTTATGGGCAGCCTAAATTAGTCATATATAGAGCGTCTGACTTTATGCACATTCTGTGCAGTTAATAGACAAAAGTGTCAGATGTGTAAATATAAAAAGCACTTTCCCCTACTTATTAACACGCATTCACAGTATATCTTTAAAACATGATCTTAATTTCATCATTGTTCATTTCTAGTTTATAAGACTGCAAATTTCCCTTACATATGATTGATATGTTTTATTAGGATTTCTGTCCTTGGACTTTGCATCCTGTCCGTTCAGTTTGCATTGCCTACTGTCATATATGAACAGTACATATTACAAAGCAAACTGATCATCATTATCTGTATGTAAAGGAATCACTTCAACTTTTTTTATCTAAGATTTTGTGATTTGAAAACCTTACTTACATTAACCATACTTATTTGCTAAATAAAGACAGGTTTACTTTGCAAAGTGTTCATTGAGCCAAGTCACACAAAGCTGTGTTCACTACAATCAGCCAGTAAATGCTGGTAGAAATTCAGTTCTTTTAATTTTCATTGCACATAATTGGGGATTTAGAGTGCATACAGGTTCATTTTATTTATTATAATTTATGTCTCTTGCACATAGGCATGTGAGCCCATGCAACTAAATTCTGGCATATTTCCCGATAGCCCAGGTGCTGCGTACAGATGCCTATACCAGTGCTTCTCAACCTTTTTTCAGTCAAGGCACCCTTTAAAATTCTGCACAATCTCGAGGCACCCATTACAAAATGTAAAATAACTAAACTAGTAGTTTTACAGAATGCAGCAAGATCTGCGCATTTAGGACACTCAACGTCAGAGGTGATTTATTCTTCCAAAGCAAATAAACTTCTGCACACTGGCACTGACTAGTATTCCATTGTTTCTCTTCTCCCTCAGCAAATGTGACCTCAGTGCTGATGGAGAGGGGCAGGGGAGGGGCAAGCAAGGATGCTGTGCAGGACCCGATGTCCTTCTTATCAACTGATGACATCATTGGTTGTTATGTAGCCAGCAGCTAGAAAGTTGTAATGGTGCACAATGAAAATCTGTGGCTTTGTGTAACTAAAAGGAAAGCTCGATTCACCTGCTGACTTGTATACAATTTCTTAGGCAATTTTAAGGCATTTTGAAATGGCACCCCTGAAGTAACCTGAAGGCACCCAAGGGTTCCTGGGCACCCTGGTTGAAAAAGGCTGATCTCTATAGACATAAATGGCTATGGGTGGCTGAACTTGGGTACACATCACTGTTAGCATAAACACTAGTATAGCATAGAAAATGTTCTATTTTTTGCATATGCCTGTATACTATATTCAGGTTCACACGAGTACAGGAATACACCCAAGTATAACCGATAACAGCTATTCATGTCTGTGAGTGGCTGTACCCAGCACCTGGGCTTTCTGGGTAGGCGAAATAAGCCAGAATTTAGGTTGCATAGGCCGAAATTAAATTTCGATCTGTGTAGCTCTGTTCAACAGAAGCCATTCATTAGACAGGCATCTATCAAATGGTCCTGCTGAAAAACCAATGGATGTAGCACTCATCAGTATATTCTAATAGGAGGGGAGTCCCTCTGCCAGCATACAATAGTGCAACGGGGGAGATTCCTGCATCCACATTGCTTGAGTGGATGTGGGAATCTGTGAGGTTTTGTTTTTATTCAACCTGCTGATTGAATAAAAAACACTCAATGTATATACCCAGTTTAAGAGGCTTATACAAAGCGAAATTTAAGTAAATTTTCATTTTGTAAAAATTAACAGCCTCTAGTCCTTTAATAAATTCCTATAATTGGAATTTTTAAGGATTACACATTTGACTTTATTTTCACTAGCTATTTATATATTTTTAGTGTATGTAACCCGTGACAGTGAACTTACCTTATTCCCTACCCTTTGGTCTGTTAAATATAACATTGAGAGCATGCAATGGCAGGCCATAGACGGGAAGTTTATCGGCCGAATTTTCAGCCGATAAACAAAAAATCGGTTGTCCCCGTTGCCGATGCTGTCACCCATGTCCATGAAAAATGGTCGTTTGTTGCGGATTTTCCAGCATGACCGATAAAAATAAATGAGGAGATCCGCGAAAAATAGCCGACGGGTTGGCCCCACTAACGGCGTGATTATCGGCTCATTTTTCGTGTGGACGAAAATTCAGCCGATAAACGACCCGTCTGCATAAAAGTGCAAAAAAATACCTGTTGATCGTGTCAGAAATTCAGAGATAAGAGAGTAGGAGTGGGAAAGTTTGTGTAGCTTAGCAAAACAAAACTGGGCAGGGCTGACACTTCTCAGTCTACAAAACTGTTTGTTGTCATTCTTCCACAGGACATAGGAGCTGAGTGCATTTCTGGCAGATATTTTCCCATGCCTGCAGGATTTGAAAGGGCTAAAACATGGGGAAATGTGCATACATTGCAGAGAAGTACTGCATATGTTTTTTGACATAATTATTGTACCAAAAGTCGTACAAGAATATATATAAGGTGCAGTGCATAAAGCATTTAAAGTGAAATTATATCAAAAAGGTATAAATATACATATATATCGGTGCAATCAATATGGTATTAAACAAAAAGTCCTTCCAGTATAAATCCATATACAGATTTATACTGGAAGGACTTTGTTTAATACTATATTGATTGCATTGATATACAGTATATGTATAATTATACCTTGACACGATTTCACTTACATGCTTTATGCACTGCACCTTAAATATATTTGTTGGTTTATTAAGATTTCTTGTCACTACCTCTGCCGGTGCTAGCTGCTCTTACTTGTACAGCGCTCGCCATCTGCATTTTTGAGATTATCAAACAAGAATATGTTACTGAAGGTAGCACAGTGACATTAGATTTTACAATTTACCACTAGCCAAGAGCAGGCATGGTAAAGAGGAGACAGTTACATATAATTAGAGCTACATGGAGGCCTGTGACTCTTTTAGTAGCATCTACACCCTAACTTTTAATTCAGTTTTGTATCCTGGACCATGAGAAATACAAGCGATGCCATTGCTGTCACATTGCTTGGATATCTCTCACTTCAATACTTTCTGTGCCACTGACCTGGAATAAGCATACAGATTAGAAAGTAAAAGTGAAGTCAGGACTTGTAATTGCTCTGTTTCTCTGCCTCAGAAACTTTTGAACCCACTAGATCAGCATGAGAGCCAGGCAGCTGTCATTTTAAAAGGAAAGGTGAGCAATGAAAGCCATTTTATCTCAGTTTTATCATCTCAAGGTGACCTGCTAAAGGAAAATGTAATAAAATATAAACTTATATTGTAAATATTATCATTTGATCCTCATGGCACCCCATAGCCCCAGACACAGCTCCAGATAGTTCCATGGGTGTTATAGGGTTAGTATAGCCCTGGCTCATATATATATTACACTTGGTGGCCTTCAGTTTTGTAAGAGATGAAACTGCCATATTTTTTAGAGGATAAAGCTGTGAATCATCAAGGACCATGTTTGTTTCTATCGTTCTTTTAATGTAACATGTAGCTGATAATGTGATACATTAGACTGGCCATTAAAATCTGGGAGCTGCACCCCCAACTAAAGCTTCTTTTTACATAAGACTTTACATGCTTATGATTATTATCTATTTATTTTTTTTGTCTTTTATAGATTTGATAATTGCATAACAACCTGGTGAGCCATGTCCGCACAAGGTAATATGTCAACTAATCAAATACACTCACATGACCCCCAAGCTTTTGGCACTGCAGTGAAGACCCAAAATGCCACAGAAGTGACAGAATTTGTTTTTGTTATGTTTAATTTCTCTTCGTATGTTCAATACTTTGTATTCTCAATATTCCTTTTATTATACACCCTTCTCCTGAGTGGGAACATATTGATCATGCTGACCATCAAGAAAGACTATCGCCTTCATAACCCAATGTACTTCTTCCTAGGTAAACTCTCTTTCATTGACCTCTGCTACTCGACTGTAACTGTACCCAAGATGTTGGTGGATTTCCTATCTGCCAGGAAAACCATTTCATTTAGTGGCTGTATCACACAGCTCTACTTCTTTCACTTCTTTGCCTGTGCAGAATGTTTTATTTTTACAGCTATGGCATATGATCGCTATGTAGCAATTTGCAAGCCTTTACAGTACTCCGTCATTATGAACAAACAGCTTTGTCTGTGGATGGTTGCAGCAACCTGGGCTATTAGCTTTGTTCATTCCAACATTCAGACAACACTAACTATGGGACTGCCATTTTGTGGTCCTAATACAATCAAAAGCTTTTTTTGTGACATCCCTCCTTTAATCAGGCTGGCATGTACTGACACCACCATGATTGATGCCATGATAGTTGCCAACAGTGGCATTGTTTCATTGGGCTGCTTTTTATCTGTTTTAATATCCTATATCGGAATTGGCAAAGCTATCTTCAAAATAAAAACAGTTGAAGGGAGAAGAAAAGCTTTTTCAACCTGTATCTCACATCTTACAGTGGTGACCTTTTTCTTTGGGCCTTGTGTTTTCATTTACATGAGACCATCAAAAAGTTTTGAAGCTGATGAAGTTGTGATGGTGTTCTATACTATCATAGCACCCATGCTGAATCCTGTTATCTACACCTTGAGGAATGAAGAAATGAAAAATGCAATGAAAAAACTTTGGGGGAGACGAATATAATGAATAAATAATATGATCACTGACACTCGTGCAATGCTATACAATAACAAGCATTAGTAGTGCTAAATGTGTAGGGAGATTGCTGCAACCACTCACCAAGTGTACTCTCACTTAAATAGATATATAATAAATTCAATGAAGAACCAGAAAATGTAAAATAATAAAGCTCAAATAATAAACATCAGTCCACAAGATATAAACTGTAAAGTAGTGAAAAAAAGTCCTAATAAAAGTGCTGACATCAGCTTTCAACAAAATGCTTTTCCTTTGAACACACTCCCTGCTCACCTTCTAGTTCTACCTACATAATATCATAGGTCAAATGTGTTTAATTAAATATGGTCCTTCAGGTTGTGATTAATCCGTGTCCTCCCAATGCATCTTCACTCAAGCGTGACTCCAAACGTGCATTAAAAAAAGATAAAAATATTTCATAGTGCAACGCTGTAAAGGAAATTAAACAATAAATAACAGCAAGCGTGTGCACTCACAATGAAATAGATCACAACATGCTCCACAGCAAATATTTCAGTGTTCATACAGTAATCCTTCATATAACCACATTGTTCATAGTGTATGGTTATCAAACGTGCTTCCTATCAGCAATGTCAAAAAACTTTTTTTAAGTTTATCAATCTCTGCTCATCCACTGCAATCCGTTAGTGACTATTTCCTTTGTAATCTCCCTTTAAGAGACCAGACTCCAGATTTCTCACCGGGATGATATATGCACATTATAGAGGTGCACATAGGGCCGTGTGTAGTACAAGACAGCTGTGTGATTGAATCTCCTGCCTCTCCTGTACCCAACTGTACAGAGATGACAACAGGTAGCGATGTTCATTGCATCCCTGTGATGTAAATATATCAATATGTCAATAAAATGATTAGGCAGTAGTGATGGCCGCATACCAGTGATGTATATATATCAATATAATGAGTAGGCAGTAGTGATGGGCTGCATCCCAGTGATGTATATATATCAATATGTCAATATAATGATGAGGCAGTAGTGATGGCCGCATACCAGTGATGTATATATAGCAATATGTCAATATAATGATTAGGCAGTAGTGTCGGGCTGCATCCCAGTGATGTATATAGATATATATCAATATAATGATTAGGCAGTAGTGATGGGCCGCATCCCAGTGATGTATATATATATATATATATATCAATATGTCAATATAATGATGAGGCAGTAGTGATGGGCCGCATCCCAGTGATGTATATATATATATATATATCAATATGTCAATATAATGATGAGGCAGTAGTGATGGCCGCATACCAGTGATGTATATATAGCAATATGTCAATATAATGATTAGGCAGTAGTGATGGGCCGCATCCCAGTGATGTATATATATATATATATATCAATATGTCAATATAATGATGAGGCAGTAGTGATGGCCGCATACCAGTGATGTATATATAGCAATATGTCAATATAATGATTAGGCAGTAGTGTCGGGCTGCATCCCAGTGATGTATATAGATATATATCAATATAATGATTAGGCAGTAGTGATGGGCCGCATCCCATTGACATATTGATATATATATATCAATATGTCAATATAATGATTAGGCAGTAGTGATGGGCCGCATCCCAGTGATGTATATATATATATATATATATCAATATGTCAATATAATGATGAGGCAGTAGTGATGGCCGCATCACAGTGATGTATATATATCAATATGTCAATATAATGATTAGGCAGTAGTGATGGGCCGCATCCCAGTGATGTATATATATCAATATGTTAATATAATGATTAGCCAGTAGTGATGGGCTGCATCCCAGTGATTTATATATATATCAATATAATGATGAGGCAGTAGTGATGGGCTGCATCCCAGTGATGTATATATATATATATATATATATATATCAATATGTCAATATAATGATTAGGCAGTAGTGTCGGGCTGCATCCCAGTGATGTATATAGATATATATCAATATGTCAATATAATGATTAGGCAGTAGTGATGGGCCGCATCCCAGTGATGTATATATATATATATATATATATCAATATGTCAATATAATGATGAGGCAGTAGTGATGGCCGCATACCAGTGATGTATATATATCAATATGTTAATATAATGATTAGGCAGTAATGATGGGCCGCATCCCAGTGATATATATATATATATATATATATATATATATCAATATGCCAATATAATGATTAGGCAGTAGTGATGGGCCCGAACACCCCCTGTTCAGTTTGCGGTTGAACATTCGAACCTAACGTAAGTTCGACCATGAACTTTGAACAGGGACAATCCACTAAGTGGTATCTTACCGCATCTCGGTATGGGGTAAGATACCTCACAGTATTTAAAAAAAAAAACCTACTAAAATACCACATGAGTTATTTTATTAAGTCATGTAGTACTTTAGTAGTGAAAACATGCTTTTTTGTTGCAAAAAAAAAAACTGGCCAAAATTTTTTTTTTAAATGGCTTTATGTTGATGGGAACAAGGGCCTCTTCTTCCCCTCAACCGTGACTGGTGGTTGTGGGGTCTGCAGGCGGGGGGGCTTATCAGAATCTGGAATAAGGTGGCCCCCAGAACCCGCCCCCCCATTCACAAAAAAAAAAAAAAAAGAGTAGTGTAAAAAATGACAGTAGACAGGCTTTGACAAATCCTTTATTAAAAAAATAAAATTAAAAAAAAGGTTCCCCCGAAGTAGGTCCAAAAAAAAGGCTCCGCTCTAGATGCTGGCTCCAAGCCATCTGACAGCTGTGCTGGCATGACAGTTCCTAAATATCTAAGGGGCCAGGTGATCCCACCCCCTTGTGACATCATCATATTCTGTGATTGGCCAAAGCATTGCACCTGACCTGTGACCAGGTGCATTGTTTTGGCCAATCACAATGCACTGTCAGAGCGCAGTGCATTGTGGGGCGCGACAGGCGAAAAGCCCACAGAATGCCCTTACTGTTTGTGTGTTCCCCGAACACATGAACAGCCAATGTTCCAGTCTAACTTACATTCAACTCAAACATTAAGCCCAACACTATTAGGCAGATTAACTTTTATTCCAAGAAATGTACATAGGCCCGTGGGATATCAGTTGTGATTGGTGTAATTAAGCTGTTGAATGCAAAATCATTAACTCAATTAAAAAAAATAACAAAAACCTTTGTATGATTTTGTTAAAACTATCAGTATACAATGTTATATTTAAGTATATTGTTTCATGAGGAAACTAATCAGAAAAGAACTGCTTTTCCCCGTATTGAGAAGCGTTGTCTGGGTTTTTCACTTTGCCTTCCATTAGATCAAGGTTTTGGGTATTTGTGTCTGCAGGAGTCCAAGCTTCAATAGTGGGATCCACCCCGATGCCTGATAGGTAGCTGGTTTAGCTTCCCAGCATGGCATTGAAAGTCTGAGCCAGCCACTCCCATCCCCTGTACAGCTTGGTGCTCCAGTGAGCAGTGGAGGGGCAGAGCAGATAGCCGGATACTGGCAGTCACCATTCTCTGCTCACTGAAGACCAAGAACTGAACAATCAGTGGTCATGTGATCCTTCAGTTCTTAGTCTTAAAGCTGGCAGGGGGACAGCTTTAGCACTGGACCAATAGGTAAGTATGTCATTTTGTTTTTTTTTGCAATCCCTAACTTCTCCTTTAACTTGATAGCTATCAGTCTTTCAGTCTTAAAATGTATGTCAAGCCAAAAACATCTGTTTACCTTTAAAGATAAATAACCTATAATTACTTATTGCCTAATAATTACTTTTACAGTAAGTGCCTATAGAAAATATAAAGTTGTTTTAAGCTCAAAGAGGTTTTCTCCCTTAACTGGACAGGAGCAGCACTGATGCGGGTGGACATACCCATAAATCCTCCCACATTGGTCACTCGTGCACGCTCTCTAGAGCACACAGCAGCGCAACCTGTGACCAATGAAATTGGGCCTGTACCCTGTGATCACTGTGACCAATCACAGCGATCACAGTTGTAAACAATGGCTGTCAGAGAAAACAGAATGCTTCTTACAGTGATTGGCACGGTTACAAACACTCAGTGTGAAAATTTTTTTTAAAAAAAAAGATCATCCTCCTGAGCAGTACAATGTCACTATGGTGACACTGCACTGCTGTGTCAATTGATCAGAGACACTGCTGCAATTATGACACTGTGGGCTTTATTCACAAAAGCATCTCACATGCGGTATTTAGGTGTTCAGATATTTTTTGCCTAAATATGCAATCCTGAAACTGTATATTCACCATGTTGAGGGCATGTGACCTGCTATGGTTCAGGAGGGGGGGGGGGGGCGCTCTTTCAACATACTAGGGAGAGTACAACTGGGGGAATCAATGGTGGAGAAGGATCTGGGAGTTCTGATAGATCACAAGCTTAATAATGGCATGCAATGCCAAGCTGTAGTTTCTAAAGCGAGCAAAATCCTCTCTTGTATTAAAAGAGGTGTAGACTCCAGAGAGAGAGATATCATATTACCCCGGTACAAATCATTAGTAATACCTCATCTGGAACATGCAGTTCAGTTTTGGGCACCAATTCACAAAAAGAACATTGGGGAACTGGAGAAAGTACAGAGAAGGGCAACCAAACTGATAAGAGGCATGGAGGAGCTCAGCTATGAGGAAAGATTAGAGGAACTGAATTTATTCTCTCTTGAGAAGAGGAGATTAAGGAGGGATATGATCAACATGTATAAACACATCAGTGGTTCATATAGTGAACTATAGTCTAGAGCTATTCACCCTGAGGTCATCGCAGAGGACAAGGTGTCATTCTCTATGTCTGGAGGAAAAGAAATTTAATCTCCAAACACGGAAAGGTTTCTTCACAGTGAGAGCTGTGAAAATGTGGAATAGACTCCCTTAAGAGTTGGTTCTGGCCAGCTCAGTGGATTGCTTTAAAAAAGGCCTGTATTCTTTCTTGGATACACAGAACATAACTGGACACTAACATTGATAGGTAAAGTTGATCCAGGGAATATCCGATTGCCTCTCAGGGGATCAGGAAGGAATTTTTTTTCCCTGCAGGAGCAAATTGCATCATGCTTTGCTGTTTTTTTTTGCGTCCCTCTGGATCAACTGTGGGTATAGGATATAACTTTTTTTTTTTTTATGGTTGATCTGGATGGACTTTTGTCTTTTTCAGCCAGACTAACTGTGTAACTATGTAATGACACTGGGCAGGAAGGAGTTGACATCTGGGACAATCAAAGGGTTAACTATGTGCTATATGCTGTTTTACTGTGTGTGTTTTACTAGGGAAACACACTGTTGTGTATTTCTCTGCTGTGCAGAGAAATACACAGCAGTATGTTACTGCTGACAGGAGAGAGACCTGTATTGTTTGCACACAGGTCTCTTCCCTCTCAATGATACTCGGTGATCGCCGGGTGCCAGCAGGGAATCTGGGGATCCATTTAAAATCCATATTAGACCCAAAGGGCATGGTTTAGGGGGGACCCCATGCTGTTTTTTTCCATAGTTTTTAATTACTGGCAATTGATTTGTTTACATTTATCGGTCAGTGGGGAACCCCACTTACAGCTGATGACTCATGATGGCTCCTTAGCAACCATGACAGTTACTGGTTGTTAAGGATGCCAGTGGTTGCCTACTTCTCCACTTCGCAATATTTATTACTGTTGATAAATACGCCTGCTTCTGTCCGTGTTAAATTGCCTTATGTTTTCACTACTAAAATACCTCATGACTTCATAAAATAACTCTTTCAATATTTCAGTAGCGTTTTTTAGTGAATTGAAAAAAACTTTAAGAAATCGCTGTGTGGTATCATACTCGGATACGGTAAGATACAGCTTTGTGAATGGAACCCTGTAAGCCAGTTCATCAGCTAGTGCCTCTGATCAATAGTCACAGCAGTAGGATGTCACCATAGGGACATAGGGACCCGGCAAATGTATTAAAAAATAAATAAATACATTTTATTTATATATATATATATATATACATATATATATATATATACACACACATACTATATTGCCAAAAGTATTGGGATGTCTACCTTTACACGCACATAAACTTTAATGGCATCCCAGTCTTAGTCCATAGGGTTCAATATTGAGTTGGCCCACCCTTTACAGCTATAACAGCTTCAACTCTTCTGGGAAGGTTGTCCACAAGGTTTAGGAGTGTGTCTATGGGAATGTTTGACCATTCTTCCAGAAGTGTATTTGTGAGGTCAGGCACTAATGTCAGACGAGAAGGCCTGGCTCACAGTTTCCACTCTAATTCACCCCAAAGGTGTTCTATCGGGTTGAGGTCAGGACCCTCTGCAGGCCAGTCAAGTTCCTCCACCCCAAACACACTCATCCATTATGAACCTTGCTTTGTGCACTGGTGCACAGTCATGTTGGAAAAGGAAGGGGCAGGGGTGGGCCGACAACTCATGGGGCTCCCGGGCAATAGGGGATCATGGGGCCCCTGTGTCCTTGCCCAAACTCAAAAAAGCCTATAAAAAAAAAAAAAAGTACCAGGGGCATCTTGTGGGGGCCCCTACTGACCCCGGGCCCTTGGGCAGTGCCCGAGTTTCCAAATGGTCAGTCCGCCCCTGGGAAGGGGTCATCCCCAAACTCTTCCCACAAAGTTGGGAGCATGAAATTGTCCAAAATGTCTTCGTATGCTGACGCCTTAAAGTGTTACTAAACCCACAACAGTAAAATCAGTCTGTATATGCAGTAAATCCTGTTTGTTATACTCACTGTGGAGCCTATAAAAGGTTAATCCTCTGCATTGTGTAAAAACACTGTTTCATCCTGACTTCTCTGGTCCTTCCCTTCTTCCAGTGTCCTCCTCTTATTTCCTGATAAGACATATCATGTGGAGTCACTCTGCACATGCTCAGTTTGGTGTGTATTGCTAGAGAGGTTTTTTTTTTTTTTTCTTGGGACAGTGCATCTGATCAGCACAGGGCCAATCAGTACTGTCCAGACAGAGATCAGGGGTTCTGCATCCTCCAACAGCAAAATGAAAACTCCTCCTACAAGCTTTAATCAGTGCTCATGTGCTCACCTGCTGACGAGAAAAGGTATTTAGCAGTTTATATTTACTAAAATAATTGCACTTTCATGTTCTGTGTACTGTGGGAGACCAGATATAGTGAATGCAGGGTCCTGGGTTTAGTAACACTTTAAGAGTTCCTTTCGCTGGAGGTAAGGGGCCAAGTCCAACCCCTGAAAAACAACCCCACACCATAAGCCCCCCCACCACCAAACTTTACACTTGGCACAATGCAGTCAGGCAAGTACCGTTCTCCTGGCAACTGACAAGCCCAGACACGTCCATTGGATAGCCAGACAGAGAAGCGTGATTCGCCACTCCAGAGAACACATCTCCACTGCTCTAGAGTCCAGTGGCGGTGTAGTTTACACCATTGCATCCAATACTTTGCATTGCACTGGGTGATGTAAGGTATGGATGTAGCTGCTCGGCCACTGAAACCCATTCCATTCTGTGCACTGTTGTGCTAATCTGAAGGCCACATGAAGTTTGGAGGTCCTTGGCTATTGACTCTACAGACAGTTGGTGATTTTTGTGCACTTCAGCATGTGCTGACCATGCTCTGTCATTTTATGTAGCCTACAACTTCTTGGCTGAGTTGCTGCTGTTCCCAGTTGCTTCCACTTTGTTATAATACCACTAACAGGTGACCCTGGAATATTTAGTAGCAAGGAAATTTCAAGGATGGACTTATTGCACAGGTGGCAATCTATCACGGTACCACGCTTGAATTCACTGAGCTCCTGAGAGTGACCCATTCTTTCAAAAATGTTTGTAGAAGCAGTCTGCATGCCTAGGTGCTTGATTTTATACACCCGTGGCCATGGTGATTGGAACACCTGAATCCTGACAACATCGGGGCATGCTCATAATGAGACGACAGATGGTATCCTGGGGTATTTCCTCCCAGATCTGGACCAGGGCATCATTTAGCTCCTGGACAGTGTGATGTGCAACTTGGCAGCATTGGATGGACCAAAACATGATATCCCAGAGGTGTTCTATTGGATTTAAGTCAGGCGAGCATGGGGACCACTCAAGGGTATCAATTCCTTCATCCTCCAGGAACTGCCTACATACTCTGGCCACATGAGGCTGGGCATTGTCTGCACCAGGAGGAACTCAGGACCCACTATCCCAGCGTAGGGTCTGACAATGGGTCTAAGGATTTTATCCCGATACCTAATGGCAGGCAGGGTGCTATTGTCTAGCCTGTAGAGGTCTGTGCGTCCCTCCATGGATATGCCTCTCCAGACCATCACTGACCCACCACCAAAACGGCCATGCTAAACAATGTTACAGGCAGCGTAACGTTCTCCACAGCTTCTCCAGACCCTTTCATGTCTGTCACATGTGCTCAGGGTTAACCTGCTCTCATCTGTGAAAAAAACAGGGCGCCAGTGGCGGACCTGCCAAGTCTGGTGTTCAATGGCAAATGCCAGTTGACCTCTATGGTGCCAGGCAGGGAGCGCAGGGCCTACTAGAGGTTCTTGGGCCCTCAGGCCACCCTCATGAAGTCTGTTTCTGATTGGTCAGAGACATTCACACCAGTGGCCTGCTGGAGGTCATTTAGTAGGGCTCTGGCAGTGCTCATTCTGTTCCTCCTTGCATAAAGGAGCAGATACCTGTCCTGTTGATGGGTTAAGGATCTTCTGTGGTCCTGTCCAGCTCTCCTAGAGTAACTGCCTGTCTCCTCGAATCTCCTCCATGCTCTTGAAACTGTGCTGGGAGACACAGCAAACCTTCTGGCAATGGCACGTATTGATGTGCCATCCTGGAGGAGTTGGACTGCCTGTGCAACCTCTGTAGGGTCCAGGTATCGCCTCATGCTACCAGCAGTGAAACTGACTCTAGCCAAATGCAAAACTAGTGAAAAAAAGTCAGAAAAGATGAGTAGGCAAAAAATTGTCAGTGGCCTCCACCTGTAAAACCAATCCTGTTTTGGGGGTCATCTCATTGATGCCCATCTAGTGCACCTGTTGTTAATTTCATTAACACAAAAGCAGCTGAAAATGATTAACAACCCCCTCTGCTACTTAACTGACCAGATCATATCCCAGGAGTTTAATTGACTTGATGCTATACTCTGATTAAAAAGTGTTCCTTTAATTTTTTTTGAGCAGTACATACATACATATATATATATATATATATATATATATTCTTTTTTTTTCTTTACAGGTCGCAGTGATCAGGTACAGTGGCTGGCTGCTCTGATATCATTGTATTTCAGTGCCACCAGCCATGTCTCTGATCTCTGCCACAGCAGTATAATGTCACTAGACTAGTGCAGCCAGTCATGTCACCAGAATAGTGTCCACAATCACCCCTAAACCAGTCACAGTGTCTCTGATCACTGCCATACCAGTCCCAGTGTCACCATAAGAGCTCATTCACGTGGAGCGTATGCATCTGTGCCCTGTGTGGCGGCCGTGTTTACCCGCATAGGTATGAACAGGTGTTTCATGCATCCCCATGCAGGTAGTCCCATTCAAGTCAATTGGGATGCAGTGGCTGCACAAACACAGCCATTGCTCCCAATATGATATCCGTGCACACACACGTGTTGTCCCAAAAAATATAAGAGTATCTATTTGTGTCTATAGTGAAACTCCCTCTGAAAGTGCATGTGAAGGCAAAACTGTTTCTTTTTAGTTATACATATGGTGGAGGAGGATTTGAGGCTGTGCTTGGTTTTAGGCTTGGTTCACATATGTGCAGGTGGTGCCGCTGCAGATCCGCACAACAATCCGTGCAACCGCACCACCTGCACAGAAGAATGCGGACCTGCGGGCGGGTGCCATTAATTATAATGGCACGCCGCCCGCACTAGAAATCACAACAGCACTGGGAACCGAGGTTTCCGTGCGGGCTGCGGTTTCCAAAGAAGTGCAGGGAGTCCATTCAAATTAATGGGCTCTCGTGCCCGCGCAAAACGCGGCCCACATGGCCGCATATATGTGAACCAGGGCTTAATGCTATCCAAGATCCATTAGAAAAATGTAAGCTCACTTTTTGTGCTGGTAAAAGCAATTTCACCAGACAGTACATGAGGGAAAAAATTTGAACATCAATATAGACATAAATATTTCATAATTTCCATACAAAAGGCTAGATGTTTTTATTTCTGTCTCTTTTCCTGTCTCCTGTCTGGTAAAACCATTGTTGGCAGGAGAGAAAGCGAGGGGAGATCTCCCTAATACTGCCCCAAATAGTAGAAGAAAACTTGACAAGGGTTTTATTTAGGGATGAGCTTTGGGTTTGAGTTGACAAACAGTTCGAACCAAACTCTTTGATCAAGGTCTGCCAAACAGTTGAACTAAATGACCAGATTTGGCCTGTTCACCTGTCCAAACCTCTGGCTGCTGCTGCAGCCAGAAGTGTTTCATTTAGAGGTGGTATAACAGAATGACTTTCTGACCTGCCTGCTGACTTGATTGCTATACTAAATAAGCCCTATGTTGTTATGACATTATGATATATGAGATATTGTTATATTTGGTCAGCAGCAATCATCACTGGCTGGCTTATTGACGTCCAGCAGCCAGCCAGTGGGCTGTCATTTGATGCAAGAGTTTGTTGGGAGCAGAATCTAGATGCACAGATCACTGTGTAAAATGGCCCATGGTGTAAATTCATCATCAATCACCCCATTTAGTGATGTAGATCCATCATCACGTTGAATGACAACCTGCCAATGCAAGTACTACGACCCAAGCTTGACAATGTTGTTGGACTTGGCATGAATGACAGGTCCCCAACTGGCAGCTAAATGGCTACAAACTGGCCAATGATGCTGGCTGATATCATTGACCAAATATGGTCATAACAATATATGGTCAATAATATCAGCTGAGATAACCATGCAGTTTGCTGACATTCAGCAGCAGGCCAGAGCCATTTACAGTAGAAGTCCATCATGCGAAGGTCATTATGTTTGTTTTGGAGGGTTGTCAGAACATTGTTCATCCTGATTTACATTGGATCTACATTGCTCGACAATGTGATTGACATTGGATTTATATTGTGGAACATTTGTTTTTTTTATTATTTTCTATAAAGGACTTTGACAGTGTGCATGTGCTTATTTTATTTGTAATTTTTTTTTACTATGTACTCCTTATTCACATGGAGGAGGGCAGAGATTCTGGTGTCCCTTAAATCCAAAAGGCTTCCAGATTCTGATAAGCCCCCCTTCAGACTCCTATATCCATCTGGCACAGAAGAAGGAACAAGGTGCTTTGCCAGGGTGCCCCCCCAGCAAGGTATCCTACCTATGATGAGAGCATGTGACCTGGTGTTTCTCAGGAGGAGCATGCTCACTAGCTCCCCTTTGCTGGCCAGCCAAGCTGCATGCTTGATTCTGTCTGGTATGGATTTGGAGGAACACCACTTTTTTTTGTATAGGGTCCCCTTAAAAACCAAAGTAAGGGTGTAGTATGGATTTTAGGGTGGGGGACCACGCCATTTTATTCCCCCCCTCTAAATCCACACCAGACCTTTATCAAGAAACACAAGAAACAGCAGCGGGACAGGAAATGTCATTTAGCAGCAATTTTTTTTTCTTTCATTCTAAATATTACATTTGCAACAGTGCATCCTACAAGTGCTCGGGTTTAAGACATCTTCCGAGCAGGTTATTTAAAGGGATTGTGTTTTTTATGTTGCCCTTTAAGCCAGCAAGCGGTATTTTTAATTTTGTGTCATGTACTCAATGGCAGTGCCCAACTACCTATGCCCTTTGCAGAAGTGGCCTTGAAAAAAAAGGGGGTTGCCATGATATTATAGGACCCAGTTCCATTTCTCCACAACTTCTTTCCCCTTCCATATCTGCTGTCATCCCCCCTTTTTCTTTTTTTGTTTTGTAAGCATTGTTCCCCAAAATGTTAAAAACTCTATGCAGTTTGTTGTTCATTTTCCCTCCAGGAAAACTGGTTTATATTATCATCTGCACAGCTTTCGTCTAAGGGCAGTCTCTTGATATGTACTACAAAATATGTGATAGAAATTGTAATAATATCCCTTATAAATCATATTTCTGAGTGGATATGCTTTTTATTGCCTTCCTCATTGTAAATGTTTTCTGGCTGTTTTTTTGCCTAGCAAAAATAAAAGAGTTTAAGAAAAAGATTTTGTCTGGGAAAATCAGTTTCCTTCTGAGGGCACATACAGTAATTATGAGCAATTAATATTAATACCCAGAAAGTATATATTTTTGCAACTTGTATGTGTATTGGCTCCCAGAAAATATTTCTGTAACAGTAATATATCATGTAGGACAGAGGGTCATAAAATACAAAACCACATCATTTTGATACAAGTTAATAGATTATTTTTAAAGCAGTTCTTCACCTTTTTAAAAAAATTAAAAGTTAGCAACTACAAATACTACAGCTGCTGACTTTTAATAAAAGGACGCTGTCCAGGGATCCAGCACCGTCCTTGCTTAAACAGGTTCTTCGCCAGTCTTCAGGTCTCCAGCGGTAGCAAGATTCCTTGCAGCTTCACAGCTGGCTTCCCACTGTGCATGTGTGAGCTGCGCTGCACTTTGTAAATGGTCTCGCAACCTTCTGGGACCTGTGACATGTCCCAGAAGGTTGCAGGGAAGAACTTCAGGTGAATACACTGCAGCAATCCGACTGGAAGTGGTAGCGGGTACCTGTCAAAACCAGGTACCCACTACCCCCCCCCCCTTCAAAAAAAGTGCCAAAAATAGAAGAGGAGGGAGGAGGAGGGCAATGGTGTGTTTAGGTTTTGTGCTGCCCTAGGCAACACAAAAATCAACCACTGCCTCCACCCCCCCACTTCCCTGCCCCAGTGGTACTGCCCACCCTGAAAAATGCCGCCTTGCGGTATCTCCACCAAGTATAGACCCCCCCTCAGTACAGACCCCCTCTCCACCAAGTATAGACCCCCCTCCCCACCAGGTATAGTTCCCCCTCATTACAGACCCCCCCCCCTAAGTACAGACCTCATTCCCCTCTAAGTATAGATCCCCCCCTTCCTCAGTATAATCCTCTCCCACTAAGTACAGACTGTTCTCCATCATTATAGATCTCCCCTTTCTCAGTACAGACCCCCCTCCACTTGTGCTAGTAAGGAGCACACTCCACTATCCCCTCCACTTGTGCTAGCATAGATCCTCTCCCCTCCCAAAGTTCCCCCCTAGCACATATCCTCTTAACCTCCCAATCACTCCCCCCCTTCTCGGTCACTCTGTCCCCCTCCTCTGCCCAGGAACAATATAAAAAAATCGGTACAGACCTCAGATCAGCACAGA